>NC_056744.1:1234808775-1235068775 GCF_019279795.1 Protopterus annectens
ACATGATTACACACTGAACATCTTGTACAAATACTAGTTTGTTTTGTTAGTATTTCCTTACGTAAATTTTCCACCGGTTTAGTAAATTTATTATGAACTATTATTTCTTGAATATTTCTACCTCTAGCAAATGAAAAAATAGGATGCATGCATAATAATTTTTTTAAACTCTTTAAACTTAAGTAGAAAAGGGCAAAATTATTTATGATATTAACTTGATCATTTGAGAAGATACTATACAACGTAACAATATACATTTTCTTTCACTCCTGGACAACCTCTTTTCTTTCGCTTATAACATAGTTACTATTAACATTATTTTCATTGTTATTACTACTATTAAATACCCTTTTATTTATTTTAACTGAAGCTTCCTTAATGTCCTTAAAATGATAACCATTCCTCAAAAACATATTTATTGCAGTACACATTTCCTTATATAGTTCTCCAGTATTATTACATATTCTTAATAATTTCCCAAAGGGAAGCGAATTTAATAAATATGAGGGATGACAATTGGTTCTACATAAAAAAATGATTACTTTTTTCAAATTTCCGATGAATTTTAGTTTCTACTTTTTCTTCAACAACACCTGTTAAGTATACATCCAAAAACGTTATAGAATTACCAAATTGTAATCCATCAAATTTAATTTCAAATCTATTATTATCCAAAACATTAATAAAAGAAGGAAGCATCTCCATACCACCTTTGCATAAACAAAAAAAATCAAATCATCTATAAATCTATAATATGTAACAACAAAATCAGTAAAAAAACTTGTGTTTATGTAAATATTCAACCTTATACATTCCCATATATAGGTTGGCATACATGGGGCAAAGAATGCCCCCATGGCGTACCCATTTTTTTGTCTGTAAACATCATCACAAAAACAAAAGTAGTTGTTATTTAAACAAAATTCAACCAGTTCTAATATATAGTTACTTACTGGGCTGCCACGCAGAAAGAACTTTAAGGCTTCCAAACTATGTTTGTGATGAATAGAAGTATACAGACTTTTTACGTCTATTGAAACCCAATACATGCTTTCTGTCTACTCAATTTCTTCAATTTTTTGCAAAAAGTCAAATGTATCTTTAATAAAAGATGGCAACTTTGTTACATACAGTAATACATAATTGTGAAGAAATATTCCAATATTTCACAAAAAATAATTAGAGGCTGAAATGATAGGTCTACCTAGTGGATTAAACATACTTTTGTGCAGCTTAGGAAGACAATAAAATAAGCCATTGAATTATTGTCATTATATAACTTCTTTTCTGTATCTAATTTTGTAAAGTAACCTAGCCTATAACCTTTGGATAATAATATTTGAAACTCTTCTTTAGCATTCAAGTAATGACACTTTAATGTATACCCTATAATCCTTTAAGTGATCCAAACACATTGGTATATACTGGTTAACATGCATAACTACTAATTGATTTCCTTTATCTGAGGGCTTAAAAATAAGTTCTTTTTTTTCACAAATTTTTCTTAAGGCATTCCACTCAGTTTTAGATAGGTTATAAATAACAGAATTTTTATTTTGCATACATTTTACATAAGCCTGTTCTATAGAAAAATTGACCATAGCAGAAAACTGCTGCACACATGCATGAGTATATGGTGAAATGAAATCACTTAAGTAGTTCACATTTGTAGTATATAAATAATAATATGCATTTAAATCTTCTGTATCTGAAGCACATGTATAAAAACTATCCATAGCGTCATTAATTTCCTCATCCAAAGCAATAACTTCATCTAGATGGGAATTATTATGAACATCATAAGAAAAATAATTAATTAAGTGCAGCTTTCTGCACATTCTAGAAACATCAAGTTTAAGCATGTGCAGCCTTGGCATAGTTGTAGGAATACATTTTAAACTCTGGTTTAAAACACTCAGTTGTACATTGTCTAATGATTCATTAAATAAAATTACAAGCTATTAATTTCACTGTTAATGTCAAAAACAGAGGAAACATATTTAATTCCATATAGTCCTTTTGTTACACTGCTGATAAGTTCCTCGATAATTGCCTGCTTTGTGTTGGTCCTGAAACCCCTCCTCAGGGTTTTGCTCTGCGTCAGCAGTACATTTTCCATTCTGAAAATTATTAGCTAAGTATTGGGGCTTTTGTGCTTGAGGTAAATATTGATTTTCATCAGTGTCCTAATCTCTAGAACTTCTCAAAAGGTTTATACATCATACGTTCACTGTTATTATCATCTCCTTCACCAATAGGATGAAATTTCTGTTGCTTTTTTATTATTCCTATTGGATTTCCAAATGAAAGCCTTATGGTTATTGCAGTCCCTAAAGTATCTCTATAGTTTATTCTTTTTCTTTTTCATTAGGTCTTGTTCTAATTCGACAAATTTCTCATTAATGTCAGTCAGTTGTTGTTGCAGTCTAGTTGGACTCAGCTGCTAGGGACTACATATCATAGAAATCTCTTCCTTTAGTCTCCGTTGTTTAAGCGTGTCCCGCTCAATCAAGATATTCACCCATTCTGAAGCACATAGATGTGCTGCTGCTATCCATCTATCTTGAAACCTTTTTTCAGATTCATCCGCTAAGTCAAGACATAGATGGATTTTTAAAGGCATGTAGCCTTCTAGGTGTTATATCCAATTCACCATAACATTCCAGGCTTAGTAAGGTCAAATAAACTGTGGTCTCTTTAATCATCAACTGCTGCAGCTTCTTTACAGTCTCAGCCACATCAGTAGAGAAGCATACATTAGTTTGCTTACCCACTGACTTAAATGGATTCAGGATATGTTGTTTACGGCTGTCTTCAATAACATGCTCCCAGTTTATATTGCAATTCTCAACATGTTCCGATGTACCTTCTCTTATAGGAACAACATAACTCTCTGTGCTCCTTTGAGTGGAATCCAGAGTATCATCTCGGAAAACTCTTGGCAACTGCATATTCAGATCACTGTCCATAAGCACACCACAATATAATACAACCAAAAGAGAAAAAATATGGTATAACGACAACATTTTTACAGACTCTGTCTGGAGAAGTCCCAAGCAATTTTGGGATGAAAGCGCTTAACTTGTCAATAAAGTATTGAGGAAAATATCATCTCATTGTAAACTTTCATTTTTAAGGCTTTTTTCCCATTTGTTAGAAAGTAGATTCCTGATTGCTGATGTCTTCATTAGAATCCACAGGTAAACTTTGGTGACTGCTGTTTCTGCTCAACAATTTTGATTTGTCTCACTTAGAAGCCTTCAGCAGACTTCTAAATCAACATTTGTCAGTGTGCCTTCTAGACCATATCTCAGGTTGTCTCTTCTCATGTTGTAGAAAAAAATCTCAGCAGGATGTATAAAACTGTAATGTCTGGCATTATTGACTGACACTAAACCTCAGTGATTTAAAAGAAAATCAAAACTTTTATGCAGGATAAGGCAAAAATGTGAGGCAAATCATGGAATTCTGTAAAACTCTAAACAGTCGGGAGGCATGATTATTGGCAGTATGAGCAGTCATATAGCAGAATCAGTACAACTCAACTGTTCAAACATTTTCAGAACATACCTGATTTTAATCATAATTTGCCCTGTCCCTCATGAAATATGTCTGAAGTTATCATGCATATTGCAATAGAAAGTCTGGTCACTCCACAATACCTTATCTGAATGATTTCTTTCAAGTGGTATAAGTTTGATTTACAATATACCTTTGCTGCTAGACATCATTTTATTGTTACATGGTTGATTTATAATAGCCACACTGATTGTATGTTTTTGAATACTAATATGCCTTTGTTGTATAATACTTTCTATTTCACGTTGTTCTTTTAATTTAAAAGTCACATGCTCAACTCAATACATAGACTGTCACATATGTTAAAATTTCATAATTGTTTGATGTCACCATATATCCTCAGTGTCATTTATATGACAGTTCAATACTCATATGCACAGATCTTAATTAAGATTACTTTAAATGCTGTTCCATATGTTTATGTTCTTTAATGGACTGCCATTTTCAGAATCATGTCTGCAATTCCTTCACAGGTTAGCATAACTGCTTGACTGGAGTTTAGATGAAATATGTACATGAATTTTAATTTACTTTTTAATGATCCAATATTAAATGTATGTGGTGCTGTATAGTTTATTTTAAATTTGTCCATACTAAGACTCATAAAATGTTAGACTATTAAGGTCAGCACCAAAATTAGCATTTTAATTTATAGTTTCATCTCATATGCAGTTCTTTGTTATTAGACTTGAAATGCATTTCATACACACTGTTCCACAGAGGTGACAGTAATTAATTTTCTCACCTGATATGTATAGAGGCATTCCATTCCAGTTTTTCAAGCAGCCACACTGTATCAATAGAATACATCTTTACAAGATATATCAATGTGTTCTCCAGGTTCAATAGTACTGGGATGAAATAACCATTGTTTTCATCATGGCAGCAGCAGTTGGAAATCATTCCATAAAGCCAGTCAGATAAAGCATTGCATACTTTGTTTGATATATATATATTTGTTTGTGTCTTTCGGCTTTTCCCGGTTAGGGGTCGCGACAACGGAACTCCAGTCTGCTAATGATTGGTAGTGGATTTTTACATACCGGGTTACCAGCCTTGATGCACAACCTTCAACAAAGGCACGCCCCATTCACGTATGCCTCCACACAGAAGATGCTCTAGCTGAGAATCGAACGGGACAACGTCTTGCTATGAGGCGACAACGCTACTGCAGCATCACCACCGCAGTGTTTGATATATATATATATATATATATATATATATATATATATATATATATATATAGGTAGATTTTTATATACTTTCCTGAGCCCTTTGATATTGAAAAAACAATAAGAAATCTACACTGCTGAACTCCTGGAATTATCCCAAGAGCACCCCAGACTCATGTCAGCACTTGTTCCTGTGGCTGGAGCAGTAGGATGTTTTGGGATTAGATATTTACCATGGTAGTAAATTTCTGGTGTTTTGTTTTTCTCTGTTTTCTAGTTATTGTTGGACTTGACATTACAAGGCTTCATTGAGAATTCACTCTATGGATGCATACAGTTCATCAAGAATGAAGTCTCTGGCATTGCTCAGCATAATCAACTTTTTCTCCCTGGAAAATCCTATACCATTCTTTTTACTCTTTGCTTTCTTGGCCTCCCACAGATTGAACACTGATAAAAATACCTTTGGCTGATTATGCCTTAACTAGGACATCCTCTATACCCTGTCTTGGTAGGACCACAGCCAAAATTATGTTTTGTAGTACAATCAATTGCTAACTGGGAGAATATTCATCATAGAAGATACCTTTGTCATCTATTCTCTCCCTGTCTTGGAGCTCAAAATTATCTAATTCAGTGCTGACAAATTTTTGCCTGGTATAAAGAAAAAACTCTAACAACCAAGATTATATTGCTGAATGTTGCTTTTTAGTATTCATCTTCTTTTGTTTACAGCTTTATTAGCATGGTACAACTAATGCAACCTGTATTTTATTGCTCCCGGTGATATGTATAATAATGTAAAATAATGTGAAGTATTCCTGCTATGTATGAATGTTTGTGTCTTTCGGCTTTTTCCCAGTTAGGAGTCACCACAGCGGAACTCCGGTCCGCTAATGATTGGCAGTAGAGTTTTACGTGCTGGCTTGCCGGGCCTAACGCACAACCTTCAACGAAGGAACACCCATTCACGCATGTCACCACACAGAAGACGCTCTAACTGAGAATCGAACGGGCAACGTCTAACTGTGAGGCGACAACGCTACCGCAGCACCACCACCGCAGTCTATTTATGAATACTACTCCTTATTACTACATATCAGGTAATAGTGACTTTTGAAGAAAAAAGAACATAATGCTATATGCTGCTTCTCTCTGATCACTGTTTTAATATACCAAAATGAATGCAGCCTCCAAGTTATAAATTATTAAGGTCACTTGATGACTATAACTTCCAGATGTTAAATGGATCTGTGTAAGATTACAAATATAGGCAGTTAAATATTTTATGTGAATGCAAATTCATGCTGTATGATATTCTAAGAACAAATGTAACTATTCAGTTTCTGTATAATTGTCTTTCACAACTATTTTCAACTTTTGCAAATAATGGTTGTCAAATAATGGAGACCATTTTGTTCTGTATGCCTTCCTTAATGAACAGTGTGCCAAATAATATTTGCTGTACAGGGATGTAAAATATTTTGTTTTGCTTTTATTTGACTATGTCTGCTATCTTTGGAAATCACAAATGAATGCTTGATAGGAAATCAAGGCCATGTTGCTTAATTTTGCTTTCTTTTTAAACATTACACAAAGTTCTATTTGCAATTGTTTATTTTGTTTATTAGTTTACTTTATAGTTTTCTGTGTTTAATTCTAATCATTTTCCATTAAAATATCTTTTGAAAATTCATAGATGCATAGATTGTTACTAGACTAATGACCAGGGGGTGTTGCTTTCTAATCCTAGCCAAGTTTTCCTAAAAGAATAATGATGTCCTGTATTCAAATAGGACATTGATGTCCAGGCATTCATAAGCTACCTCTGCCCATAAGGGACATGGGTGCCAGGCCCAGTGTAAATTTCCTATTCCCCATCAAATGGTCTAGGTTGCATTTAAATTTAGTAATAGATGAACTCAGCTTCGCATGGATAGGAAGCCTGTTCCATAAAATGGGCAGTGTCTGAGGCACTTATCTGTCTCTCCAGCATGTTCTGTTTAAATTGCAGACAAAATTCAGGTCCGTAAACCTTGTATTTCTTGTACTGTTTGACTTACAAATATACAAGACATTGATATATGTGGGCTTTGTGGATGCCATGTAAGTCAGGCATAGATCACACATCAGCAATCTATAGTGGACTGAGTAGAGGGAAAGGGCTATAAGGTGCTCTGTGTAAGGCAGGTTTGTTACACCTTGTATTTTTTGTAAGGAATCTCTGATGTCACTCTACTTGCTTATATCCCTGATCAGGTACATACCAAAGGGAGCACTGTACTTGATGACTGGTTTGATAATGACATAGTACAGTGGGTAATGATGTCTTTGAACCTAGATGCCATGGCTTTACTTATAAATTGTGCAACACAAAAAGTTTTATAAGGTCATAGGTGTGTACTAGGCTAATGGCCCTGGAGTCTTTACAAGCCTAGCCCATAGAAGTGGCCTGGCATCGTGCCACCCAACTATAGTTCCCAGTGCCTCTATCAAGCAGAGCCACTGAAGTGAACCCCAGGGTGAACTTTCTATTTCCCATCCACTCAAGATTTCTCTTGAAGAGGGCCAGTGAGGTCCTCTGCTTGACATGTATGGGAAGTCACTTCCAGAGCATGGGTAGCCTCTGGGTTATGAACCTGCCCCTCCAGCATATTCTGTTGATTGTGGTAATGAGGTTGAGATCGCTGGAGCGTTTGGTGTGGAGGGATTGGGATTTCATTAGATGTAACATTTCTACCAGACCTGGGTCAGACATGGCTTTGTAAGTCAAGCAGAGATCGCCTCTTAGTAGATGCTATGAGATAGAGAACAGCTGGAGATTTTTGAGTCTGTCAGTGTAGGACATGTGTTTAAGGCCTAGGATCCTCTTCATAACGTACATTTGTGGCCTTTCCAGCTGTTGCATGTGTCTAGTGATGTACATGCCAAATGGGGCATTATACTCAATGACTGGCCTAATGAGGGAAGAGTAGAGAGAGATGATTACCTCTTTCTTCCTGGATGCAAAACCCTTGGTAATAAAGATGTGCCACATAGAAGGACTTTCTGACCACAGTGGCAATGTGGTGGTCAAAGGAGAGGTTGCTGTCAACCTGTGCCCCCAGATCTCTTATAACACTTTCAATGTTCAGTGGGCTCCCATCGATGTGGTAATTAGTGAGAACTGAGTTTTCCCCAAAGGGGATGATGACGCATTTTTTGGAATTAAGCTTAAGGCCATGGTTTCAACACCAGTCATTGGTCTCAGTGAGGCCTTTCTGTAGGATGTCTACATCACATGGGGAGTTAATAATGGCTCTCAGCTTGCAGTAATCTGTGAACATTGTCAGCCAGAGTCCCTCCGTGTTGGCCTGGACTTTGGAAAAGTAGATGCCAAACAGGACAGGACCCAGGACCGATCCCTGTGGGACTCCACTTGTGACTGGTCAGTAGTCTGACTTGGAGTTCACTACTTTCACACTGTGGGTTCTATCTGTGAGCCAATTTGCAACCCACCTAGTGATATGGGGTTGATGTCTAGTTTGGTGAGTTTAGTAATAATTCCTGAGTGGGGAATGGTATCAAATGCCTGGGCCAGATCGAGGTAGGCTGTATGAGCTGCCTTGTCCTCATCCACTGCTCTGGTGACTGACTCAAAGAAGTCAACCAGGTTGAGCAGGCATGATCTACCTTTCACAAAACCAAATTGCGTGGGGTGTAGAGTTTGGAGATTCCCTATATCCTTGTTAATTAGGTACATGTTGATGCGTTCCATAGCCTTACATATCAGACTCATCAGACTAATGGGGCGATAATTCCCAGGGTCTGTAGTCACTCCCCTTTTATGGAGAGGGATGACTGTAGCAGTGCACCACTCACTAGGGACAAGGCCTGAGGTGAAGCTGTGATTGAACAGGGCACACAGATGTGGTGCCAGTTCACTTTGTAGTTCATGTAGACCACATCCAGGGATATCGTCGGCTCCCATGGACGCTGTATTCTTGGCTTTGGACAATGCAGCTTTAACTTGTGCTGCAGTAATGCTGGGTGCCTGGCATTCCTCCAGTATTGTGATTGGTCCTTTAGGGAGGAGAGGGGGTAAAGTTGGCACTGAATCTGTCAGCCAGTATGTTGGCAATATCTGTTGGCTTAGTATAGGAGGTACCATCGTGCAGCAACTTAGAGCAAACCTAGGTATTGCAATGGAGATTTTTGCTATAACTATAGAAGGCATTGTGGTTGTTTTTTGTGTTTGCCTTCATAGCTAGCTTTAGAGGTTTTGATGGGGGATCTCAACTTTTTGTTGAGGCTAATAAGGAAGTTTTTCCAGTCTTGGGACTTCACCTTTTTTTCCTGAAACAGTTTCTTCCTTCTCTTGTAGAGTTTATTAATGGCAGGGGACCACCAGATTGGCATCCTTTTTTTGGAGGAGAGCATCTTGGTTCTGTTGGTTATGGCTATTGTATGTGTTTGTACAGTGCATTGGTGTATGATTCAGCAGTCATCCATCTATTTTCCATTGACATGGGTGCTGTGAAGTTAGCCACCTCTGTTTTGAGGAGCCCAAAATCAGCTTTGGAGAAGTTTTTCATGGTAGTTACCTTTGCGGCGGGTGTGGGTGAGATGTGGCTTTCCATGGTGATTAGTTTGTGTTTGGATCTAACCAGGGAGGAACTGCCTATTGGTGTAGAGCCACGGTTGCCCACGTTAGTAATAACCAGGTCAAGGATGTTGCTTCCTCTAGTGGGGGTAAGAATGAGCTGGTCCAGTGCATTGGAACTGATGAATTCCAGGAAGCATTGGGCCAGTGTATTGGTGCATGAGTAGTTTTCCCAGCTGATGGATGGGTAGTTGAAGTTGCCAGTATGAGAGTGTTGGGTTGAACCCTAATAGTTTCCAGGGTGCTTAAGAATGTGGAATGAGAGTCTTGGGACATGGTTGGGGCCCTGTAGCAGGCTATGACCTGAATCGCCATCTTATCCAATGTTAGTTGTACCTGAAGTATCTCAGATGTGTTATGCTGGTCTACTAGTCCTCACCACTGTAGCGGAGTGGTGGTTGAAGGTAAGGCTACTGTCTATGTACATACTCAGATGCCTGACCACTGAGTCAACTCTTAGGAGCATATTATCAGCATAGTAATTAGCCAAGATGGTTGACTTCCCAAAGGGTACAATTATTTCCTAGGGGTGAATTTGAGACCATGGCTTTGGCAGCATTAATTATTTAGAGCTTCTTGAAGAATGGTAGTATTTGCAGAGAGTCGATGATAACCCCCAGCTTGCATTCATCTGCAAACTTAGTCAGGCATAAACATTCAGCAAATGCTTCCATTTCAGAAAAATAGATGACAAAAAGTAGTGGGCCCAGTACTAAGATCTGGGGGACTCTCCTAGTAACTGGTCTCTGTAAATGTGGCCTCATCTATTTTGACCTCCTGGGTCCTGCCAGAGAGCCAGTTGGCTATATAGTGGGTGATAAAAGGGTTTATACCTAAATTAGTAAGCTTGTCTATAATACCTGAGTTAGATTTTGTATCAAAGGCTTTGGTGAAGTCGAGGTAAGCTGTGTGCACAAGCTTGCCTTTATCCATTGGTTTGGTGACCCTCTCAAAGAAGTCCACAAGATTTAATAGGCATGGCCTTTCTTTAACAAAGCTGAATCATGATGGGTCCAGCTTTTGCAGATTACATCACTGAATCATCTTTACATTAGTGCAACAAGAATAAACATTATTATTTAAAAATTGTCCTAATCCCTAGTCAAAATCTAAAGGCAATGAGATGCCCCTGCTAGGAGTATAGAACAAGGAAGAAGTGTGTGTACAAAACAAAACCAAGAACAAAATATGAAGTAATGCTCTGGAGGTAGAAAGAAACCGGATGCACACAGTCACAGGTGCCAACAAAAACTGTTATTCTAAAGTAATATTTAGCAGTTTGGTCCCTACCATGGGACTTCATCACATTGCCAAGTAACTTACATCACTTCTTTTTGTCATCCGCAGCTGACACAGATCCATATTATTAAAGAGCCAGTGCCAGTGTTATAAAATTCATACTCTTGTCTATTTATATCCAATATACAATTAATCATAGAACATGACTCTGGACAGGTGACATAACAGAGATTTCCTAAAGGAAACACCAGGGTAAGATAGACACATTAAATCCTTCCTGAAGTCTTTAGCCTTTGGGACAGCTATCAACCACATGCCTGCTGATCTGAAGACCCGAACTGTCTACTAGGGATATAAGATACATTGTGGGAGTTAAGGAGGGACAAAACAGAACATGAAGGAATATAATGTGTCTCATATGAGTTATGTTTTGTACATGAAAATAAAATGTCTTGACAATTGCTGACACCTGATTCTCCAGTGTCAAACTAGCATCAATTCCCAGATCCATGATACCAATTCCAAATGACTCCCCACATATCTGAGAAGAGGACAGAGAAGAGTAAGATAGAGAGAATGTAGAATGCTATGCACCAGCACTGATATCATGCTAACTATATTGAGTTTCAAGTCATTATGGGTCAGCCAATCAAGTTTTAAATCCAAGCAGTTGTGTCAGCCAATCAAGTTTCAAATCCAAGCAGTCCTCTATTGTTGAAAGATATGATGAACTCTCTGGGGGAAAAGGAGAGCTGCAACTGTACATCTTCTGTTTATGACTGATAGTCAATCCCCGAGATTCATGAAGCTCGGCGCAAGGCCGGCGTAAGGCCTGCGCCGGCGGTGCATGGAATATCCGGCGCAGTAGCGCCATATACATATTAATGAGAGTGCACCGGAATCACAGACACGTGCGTAGTGTACGTGAGCGAGCCCAGGTAGGATGCGTCTGGAGGCGTGTCTAAGCCGGCATGAGGTGAGCAACCTAATGTGCTGACAGCCACGGTCCGCCCACAATAGTAATGGCAGCAGCCAGGTCCCGTGCAGAATGAAACGCACGTACAGTATGCAACATAGTCCCCGCTCCAAATTAACGGAGAAGCAAATAGAAGCCACGAAGGCATAAGTGTACCCGACCAAGTTGCAAAGGGTACGCATAAGGCCGCCTTCGTCCCGCAATGCTCTGTCAGTGTTTACACTCAGAGAAGGTGTACAGTCAAGATGTCAGCGCGCCGCACCGACATAGGAGCAGCGACTAAGGTCACCACCTGTCCCACTTTGGTTGGGGCAGTCTCTCCATGGACAGTTGTGTCCCAAAAACGATTAGAAATGGCTGATGTGCTACGATTGTAGGACACAATGATATCCCGTATGTAATGTAATGGTAGCATGAATTGGTTATTTCTGTAACAGAAATACCTAAATGACACAATAAACAGAATAAGCAAGGAAATTGCCACAATAATAAGCAAATTATTTAGGCAAACAAGTGAATTTCTATGCTATATAGTGACCGCTTGTATGTGTCGGCCTGTAAAGTCAGATGTGAGTCCCGAAAATATCCCAGATCGGAAAATGGAAAAGGTGGAAACCCCAGCAGCGACATGGGCATGGTCACCAGGGTTACCTGCTGTCCCAATGTGCCATGGACAGTCCCTGATTGGACAGTCGTGTCCCTGCAACAATCGTAAAAATGGAAAATGACCCCCGATCCCCTGCCACGCAAATTCCCGCAATATATATGTAAATAGTAGCATAAAACATATACATTACGATATGGAACACAGACATGGCATAAGAAAAGAAATAAGGAACCCAAACGCTTACAGAATAAGCTCATAGTATGGCAAACAAGTGAAGTTCTGTCAACTGCACTAGCCCTGGGTATGTGTAGTCCTGCAAATTCAAGTGTCCACATAACATGCCCCACTATGGGCATTGGAAAAGGTGCCAACCATAATGGTCACAAGCAGTAGTGACAGTACATAGCCGGGTAGCTGTGCTGACATAACAACAGTAAGGAAGCAAGATACCTCAAACACAGGCAAACATGTGCATAGCAACATATCCCAGACCCAGCAACGTCTCTGTTGCATACACTGGATGGTGTATGATGAAGTGCAATATCCAGAAGCAGAACCCATGCATTCGGATGTACTACACAATAGCCTCATTGTACATGTCAGTCACACCCATGTATACCCCTGCACCCAAACCTGCTAGCATCCGTGTGCAGCTATACAACCACACACAATGTGCATACCTGAACTGTGGTAAGAAGTTTGTGTTAGGCAATGCCACGCAGGCAAATACGTACCCCACATGTCACCAACCCACCGCAGGTACAGATATGTAAATGGCTGCATGTGAATGTGTCAGCAGAATGTGTACATCCGGCATGTAGTATGTACCCGCCCAAACCATCTAGGATTGCAAACGACACGGTGCACATAAGTGTACACATGTGGACAAGTCGGTCGTTGGACCACCGCATCGATGGTTATCTTTGCAGTGAAGTCGGTCACATATAGCGGAACAGGTGCCTACCACACAGGACGGCCTAACAGGGTGCTACAGGCAAAGAAGGGGAAACTGGGACATCACATGTGGAGATTAGCGTGGCTGGACGGACAAATACACACGGTCAAGGTAAAGGATGGAACAACATGCATATGGCTGGATGGATGTTGTTCGTAAAATATATAGAAACACATATGAAGTTCCAGTTTACACTCTAAATACTATATAATGTATTGAATTGTACCATACAATATGGCAGTAGAACTAAGCCTGCATGTAATTGGTGAAGCTAAGCTGTACTGTGATGGAATTCTGAACCTGGCAGTAAGCAGGACAGCAGGCTCATGTCTGTCATCATTAATTATTTGCTGGGTTACAGAACAATAAATGTATGTACATGCATAACAGCACTCCTTCCCCAGAGGAGGATGGCCTTGTGAGCTCAATGGAAGATAGCAGTACAACTCCCTACCAGAGAGACAAAGCAACGATTAAGAAATTAACTGTCCACTGTATCGTAACAGTCTAGGGTCCTTGAAACAGCTACAATCACAAAAGGATACTGTAATGTACAAGGTGCCTTGCAAGGCTGTGTTATTCCCATGAGAAAACAATTTAAAAGCACGAGCCCAGCACCCACGTATGTATAGACTATTGCGGACCATAGTGATGGAAATGCCCTGTGACCGACCACGCCAGTAAGGTGGGCAAAAGCTGATTGTAAACACTATATAAAGAAACTGCTTACTGTATAGAGTCAGACAAAACTCTCATACTTGGACTGTACATTATTTAGCCTGCCTGTGTACACTACTAAAACTTTCCGAACCCGAGCCTCCTGTGTTATCGGCTGTCACTTAGAAAAGCCTACTGATAACTACAGTCTGGTTGTAACAACTTATTTCACATCGTGATCCTTGTAATCCGGAATTCCCTTGGTAAGCTACAGGTCAGAGTGCATGGCTGGTTAGACATGTACGCTGGAGAATATGCATAAATGGTTCTTCTTGAATGAAAAGACCTCCGACTGAATTGTTGTGTGTAAAGAGGCTGTTTACTGTCTGATCTGTGGCTGAAAAGCGGAAAACTGGATCCCAAGAAGAAAACGTGCAGCCTTAAACAGGAGGCCCAGGTAAGGAGTGTCTGCCTGTTTGTCTATTGTAGATCAGGGACCAGACTACATTGTGTTTCTGTTAACAGTAGTGATATCGGGTCAAGACCTACCCACATACTGTTAAATCTGAACATAGGTCAGGGGAACACACAGCAGAGTAAATAGTGATTGTAGACACTACAGTGGATACAGGGAAGGAGACACACGTGTTATGACAGAAGGGTACGAGCAGTCGTGTAGAGGATATGGGAGATTATCAAGCAACAGATCATGTGATCCGCGCTTGACGGGTGACGTGAAGAATATGCAATCGCAGAGAGCACATAATTGTGAGTTACGCAGCAAAATGGGGTAATAAATATGACATTGATGGTATATTAGGCAACATATCGTTACTGAAACATTGTAATCCCTGAAAATTTGATGCATATGTTCCAAGGTAAACACCTGTTCCACCCTGAGAGGGATATGCCCTCTCTGGCCAGTCGTGTCCTGTAAATAAACCGAACAATGTCAAATGTCCTGATATCTCAGGACAAACATTTCCCAGATATATATCAAGATGGTAGCGTAAAACAGTAAATTTGTATGTGGAACAGCAAAATATAATAATAAACAGAATAAGCAACTGAAATGCTACAACAATTGGTCGCCTCCTGGCAAAACGTGAATACCTGTCCTATGTACTGGCCGTGGGTATGCATTTTCAAGGCAAATTACACGCTCCGAACACTAATGTCCCACATTGTGCATTGTAAAAGGTGGCAGCCCTAAGATGTGCAGGCGACAAAACAGCGACAATTGGGTATCCGTCATGCACATCGGTGGACTGAGGTAGTGTACCGAAGGGAATAGAACACTACAAATGGCTAAGCATCATACGTACACAGAGAAGATCATAATACAGTAGTACCGACCGCCCCCCCCCCCCACAACACCCTACCACCTCAGATACCACATGCAGGATATTAAGCGGGAGGGCAGGATAGTCCCCACACGTTATCCTGTGGCAACAGAGGTAGCACAACGAACAAATGTAATAGAAGCTATTGAAACCACATCCCAAACACGTAACATACCTAGGGACACCCGAGTAAGAACACAGTACTAAAACAGAGTGAGGATATCTGTCAATTAATTGAAGTACCGAACCATCATGCAGGACAGGAAGGCCAGGACCCAACCCCCATAGCGTATAGACCGTGGACACCAGAAGATATCTGCAAAGTCAGAGAGGGAATTCCCCATCCACAAAGTAACCGCTATTCACCATGCAATACCCCTGTATCTCCTGACCGGAAACCAAAAGGGGAATGGCGGATGGTACAGTATGTATAAGCTGTAAATAATGTAAGAATACTTAGGGTAGCGTTGGTGCCAGACCCACACACTATATTCAATGCTATGAACATGCCACAGAAGTATCTTACCGTGGTACATATAAGCTATGCTTACTTTGCAATACCTATACATCCACATAGTTCGTATTGCTTTGCTTGTACAGTCAGGGTGACAGATACAGCCATACCCGGCTATCGCGGGGCTACTGTGAAAGTACAACGATATTCTCACAGGGGATGGCTAGCTACATTCCGTGTCAACTCCACCCGGGCCAGTCAAGCTCCACTTTAATTGATGATATTCTGCTTGCGGCCCCTACCCAGCAGCAATGTATGGAAGATACAATAGCATTATTGAGATAATCAGCAGAACAGGGACATAAAGTAAGCAAGCATAAATTGCAAATACAGAGAATACAGGTCAATTACATGGCATATCTGGTATCCAAGTAGGGTAGAACATCACATGACGATAGGAAGGTAGCAATATAATAAGCACCCAAGCCAACTAACAAGAAGGGAATGATGTCGTGTCTGGGCCGACTAACACATGTTAAATCTGGATACCAAACAATGCTGTGGAATCCGCTGTCTTGTTTGCCTTAACCTTTAATACACCCATGGCAGCACAACACATAGTACACCGGATTACAGTAGCAGAAACAGCGGTATGCAGACTAGAACGATTGATAGCCTTAACAGCTGTAGTAGGTCTCGTGAATAATCATAACACATGTTGTCAGACCGTAGATTGTAAGCGGAGATATATGACGGCAGTCTTGATGCAACAGCAGGGAAGTAAGCAACGCCAAATAGATGACTACTCATTGCAGTTGGACACTGTGGCATGGTCACTGCCACATTGTGTACAGGCAGTTGTTGTAGCACCCATGGCAGTACAGGCCCCGGCCGTAATGTTACTAGACCACCCTCTCACTGTGAGAATGTGTCATGCAGTTGCCATCAATCTGCTGCAAGAGAAGATAGAATTCCTGACTCGTGCTACACATGTGTCATGTCTGACCATACCACTGAGTCAACCTCACATGGTGATTGAACGCTGTACAACATGAAACCTATCCACGCCACGTCTGACACCTGTGTATGGTACATCACACAGTAGCCTATACGAAATGGCTTAAATAACTACACACAGACATGATAACACTGATATACCCTTAGATGATGCAGAGGTGACAGTTAATGTGTACGGATCATGTAGACAGAGTCCTACAGGAACGAATGAAGTAGTTTATGCAGTAGTTATTGATAATGACATTGTAGACGGCCAAACCCTGCAGCATAACGTGTCTGCTCAAGCAGCAGAATAGATAGCTTTAACACGTGCTTGTACTGTAGCGAAAATGATGTGTGGACATATGTCCCGATAGTCATTCTGTTGTCTGTGCAGTGCATGTTTATGAGCAGCAGTGGAAGAATAGGGAATGATAACATCCACCGGTAAACCGATTAAGCATGCGATACGAACCTGAATGCATTACACTACATGCAGTTACCCACTGAAGTAGGTAATTGTAAATGTGCAGGGCATAGAATGCAACAGGATAACAGTAGGAAAGTTGAGGCATGAGCTCATGCACCTGCAAAACAAGCAGCGCCACAGTTGGAAAGTGTCTGTGTGAATGAGGAATGACAAACCTCAGACTGTTTAGATGTAGAAACTGTACAAACAATGCAAACAGCAACTACGAAAGCAGAAAAGCCGACGTGGTTATGACGAGGAGCAATCCTTGAACACGGACTGCACATATCCACAGTGAGAAAGCCAATATTAACGACTAATATATTCAGATATGCGGCTTTGGGGAGCAATGGGTACAGACATGACTAAACAGGGGATGGTACATTTGGTTAACAGAATACCCCTAACATAATGGAATTACGAACCACATACAAACCTCATGAGCAGCGTGTCACGCTTGCCGAGATATCATGCACAGGGAGTATTTAAACCGAAGGAGTGAGTTGACCTACACCACCCTAACTGCTCCGTGCTATTTGTATGGAATTCATACATCTGCATAAATGTGAAGGGAACAAAGACTGTTTAGCGATTACACATATAGATAATCAAAATGGGTAGAAGCATTCCCAACCAGTAATCCGGATGCAGCAGCAGTGGCAAAGGTGCCAGTAAAATTAAGTATCCATAGATCTGGCATGCTGTAAAGAAGCTACAGTGACAATAGAACACATGTAGTTAACCAGACAATCACGCTACCTGGGAGATTACTTCGTATTACCATGAATGTCAATTGCATGTACAACCCACACTCAGCACGACTGCTGCCGCCGCAGAATGGGATCCCGAGAAATAAGTAGAGGAGTTGGGTGGGTGACATCCAGACGAAGTTACATGAACTGTCTACCTCTAGCATTGCTGAGCATGACAACAGTTCCAAATGTAAAGTGCTGCACCCACTTCAAGTAGTATGTGGAATGGCATATCATGTGCCAGAGTGGAAAGCTGTCATGCCTGCAGAGCCGGAGGTCGATGACTCAGTAGTAGGTGACATGAGAGGATTGTTAACTAGTAACACTGTTCCTCAGTTAAAGTCTGTTACAGATAAGAGCAAACGAAGACGGAAGCATAGCTGACACCAGTATCCTGTGTGTATGTCACTGTTATCCAAAGAACATTATTGCCAAGTGGACAGTGCGAATGTCTGTACCGCGTACTGTTGGCAACGCCACCGCAGTAAAGTTTGCAGAGAGGTTGTCCTGGGTCCACCTCACATTTCTCAAACTGGTAAAGGATATCAAGTCTGATTGACATCTCGTAGCTGATATACCAAAGAGCCCGAATCACCCGGCAAAGACTGTATAACAATACAAAGCAACCCCAAAGACATTTATGTTTGCTGTCCTAATGATTATACACCTATTAACCATGTTTGTGTTTACGTTACAATTTCCGGAACCTCACCTGCATATAACTACACGGATACAAATACTGATACGTGATGAACTGGCCACAGAGTGTCTTCCACACCTCAACAGATACCTAGGCATGATGCGGATGCATATAGAGACCAGGAACACTTTAAATTGCTGTGTTTGTACTGCCATACCTACATCATATGGAGGACTTCCGATGCATGTGGTCCCCTTGGGGATAGATTGAGACTTGTGAATATCTACACTTTGATACAGGTTCTGTGAGATCACAGGACAACGTGGCAATGTACTTACCTGTTACACAAAAAGGAATTGTATGTTATCATAAACATGGTACAGTTGCAGTTGGTGGGAGTATTTGTAACATAACTGTGTCTTACTTAATGTCATATAACAGCCAAAGATCACAGTACTACTTGTAGCACCATTCCTAATTTGTATTGAAACATCATGAGAACAATGTTGAAGGATGTGCAGAAACATCCTGAATTGTATAAACAGTACTCTGTTAGAGACAGGAATTTGTTACATGCAGAGGTAACCCGCATCAGTAATAAAGTAGAATATAGTTATGTTGTTTGTGGGAAATAACCATAGCAATGGTTACCTGGGAATTGGTCCGCAGTTGTTATTTGGGCTATCTGGCTCCAGTCACATGACATACTGTACAATTGCCTGTGGGTGCTAAACTAACTATAACACATATAGCTCAAGAACTGGGAACACAGTCGGAAACCTACTAATCCAGTGGGTGAAATGGAAGCTGTTCTGACATGTCAGTCCTCTGCAAGAGATAAAGGAATACCGATTCATATGGACTTCAGTGACAGCTGCCACAACCTGGGCAGGAACACCCCAGCTTCTGGAGTAGTGAAAGCAATCAGGAACAGAGGAAGTTATCAAAACTGTCGGAGGAAGGATGAATGTGACTTTCCGCCCTGAACATGTGACTGATGAACTGGATGCAATGAGAACTGTTGTGTCACAAAATGTAATAGTGCACGACTGCACCGTGGCGCTGAGAATTGGTACGCGCTTACTGAAGAAGATCGCTGTGTCCAACTACCACATGAAGAGACCAAAAGCAACGCCCACCTACAGGTAATATAGCAGGTGTCATCCATGGCGGAAACAGGCCCAAACCCACTGCCGAACCATTTCCACAAACCATTGGGTGGATGGGGTCAGTCATACTGAATATCATGAATGCCATTTGTGTTGTTCTGCTCATATTGGGAGCATGTGTCTAGTGTGGGATACTGTGCATGTAAGTATTAGTCATGGACTCTGGCAACATACCTGTACCCGAGACTATGGATCAAGACCTGTAGTGGTATTTGTCAATAGAAAATGCAATCCTACTTGCAATGTACATCAAATTACCTGCCTAGTTAAACGCTCCACAGAGGAAGACGCCAGGAATGAAATAATGTTGTATATGTCTCTGGATAGAGTAGAAGCAATCAAAGGAGGGAGAATGTTAGCAAAATGCATATTTAAACATAATATGACGTGCAACTTTAGAAGCTAATAGTGTATAATGCATATTATTCTACCTGACAATATAGCAGTACAGCTTCTCATGCATGTAATTGCTTGTAGTGTAGCTGCAGTGTGATTGAACCCTAACCCTAGCAGTAACCAGTGCAGCAGGTGTATGTCAGTCAGCATTAGTCATCTGCTCGGTTACAGAATAATACATGTATGTACAGGTATATCTGTCATCCTTCTACTGAGGAGGATAGGCTTGTGAGCTGTAACACAGAGTACAGCTGCTCAGCAGAGAGACACAGGAACCTAGTATGACACGGAGTGAGGACTGAATATGAACAGTGTTGGAACCGTGTCAGAGCAGAACTTACCAAAGTACAGTCTAACTGAATATGTGTCTCGCAAGGTTGGGCTATCCTCATGGGAAAACATGTAATAAGCATTACCTGAGCACTGTTGTAGGAATACAATGTTCTGTACTCTAGCAATGTAAATGCCTCGTGACTGACAACATCATTAATGTGTGCAAAAGATGATAGTATACAGAATGCTCATACAGATGTAACATGTATAGAGTTGAACAAATGTCTAAACTTTGACTGCATACTCCTTTGCCTCCTGCTGCACAGTAATAAAATGTTATTAATCCCAGCTTCCTGTGTTAATGAGTGTCATGTTGAAAATACGAATGAGTGTTACAGTTTGATTTAAAAGACTTAATTGACAGATGTTTACGTTCTAGCATTGGAATAGGTCAAGACAAACATCACAATGTCCATGTGTACCACATACACACAGCCAGTAACATGCAGTAGTAGTGCATGAAGGCATACACGACTGTGGGAATAGTACAGGACATATGGCACGTGCCAAGTGCAGATGCATGACACAAACACCAGGATGGGTGTCCCTGCAAAGAGGAACATGTGCCAACTACACCTCCCACAGATGTACTGGCAATAAAAACACATGGCAAACACACAGACACACTACTGTCCAACACATGACTGCAACGGAGCCTGGTCAAACACCAACATGAAGCATGCACAAACAGGGACTTGAGTAATGTTTGCCTTAACACCCCCCCCATAGGCCAAAGAAGAATAGAATGGACATATGCATGGAATGCTGTGAAGGATGTGTGGTAGTCCTCAGTATCACAGTGTTAGGGACACAGATACACTGTCATCAACTGTGACGTATGTGCAATGTACACAGCAAACCTGCATGTAATACAGAGGACAATCATGTGCCACAGAAATATACAGTGGCGAAAGACTATAGTGGATAGACAATTGTACATGTGACAAACTATGAATATAGGTTCACACGTCCATAGGTACAGGGTAGGCCATCGTCCCAGGCCCAGCCATAATACTACACCATAGTTAGGATGACTTTGCCAACCTTCTGTTCTTCAGATGAAATACCCATGATAATGCTGTATCTCCGCCAAGCAGTGATAATGATGTAATCCCTGGCCTATACCTGCAATCCTCCATCCAATGGACAACATAGCTGCGAACAAGGCTAGGAAGGATGTCTGTCTCACATGTACTGTGATGTAGATCCACAGCATAATGATTGTCTGGGTGATATCTGTGTCACCCAAACACATCCCATGAATGACCGTGACAAGGTAAATGTCACCTGCCCTAGTGATTCTGAGGGATGCGGATACAGTAGGTGAAGCATACACATGACATATGGGTTGACATGGCCTTGTATGTCAGGCACAGGTCAACAACAAACAGCAGGTATGTGACGGATGTGGCAGGGGTCCTACATGTGGGCAGCATTACACAAAATGGTGTCATCCTGCATCTGTACAACGATCAACCTATGTGGGCTTCCCAGCTGCTGTAGGTGTATGGTCAGATACAGTCTGAATGGGGCAATGTAGTAGATCATAGGTGTAACACGAATGGGTACAAGGGAACAATGACCTAGCCTGATGTAGATGTGAATCCCTGCACCAACAGGTGGGCAATGTAGAAGACCCACACAACCACGATAGCAACGTGTGTGGAATGAATGGTGACCATCCAACACTGTCCCCTGATTCCTGGTAATCACCCCTGTGCTGAGTGGACAGCCACCTATATGCTGGACAGGGGTGACCTAGTACTTCCACACGTATGATGTTGCATGACATTGCATTTAGCTGTGGGACATGTCCCTGACAGCAGATATGCATACCTGGGAGGCCCCTTCCAAGGATATCTGTGTCAGATGTCTGTCCCACTATGGCACCTGTTTTGCAATCATCTACAAACACTGTTGCCCATTGCACCCCTGTGTGTGCCTGTACCGTGAAGATGTAGGTGTATGACAGGAGTGCACACATGGAAGGGCCCCATGGGACAGTACCTCTGACAGGCAGTAGGTCTGATATGCTGCCAGCAACTATGACTGTGTGGGTTGTGTCACATAGACAGTTTACAACACATTCTGTGATGTGCGTGTTCACATCCCAGCCAATGGGTTTATCAACGATACCTGAGGGGGGTAATGTGATGAAGGGCTTTGCCAGGTCGAGGTAGGCTGTATGGACTGCAACACCCCATCAGTGTCCTCGGCGACTGTCCTGAAAATGTCAACCATGCTTTAAAGGCATGAACCGCCCCTGAACAAGACAAACCGTGTGTGAGGCAAAGTAAGTATGTCCCCTATGCAGTCATGTACGAGCCACAGTATGATCCCTCCCCATGTCTTTGCAGATAGGTCTCCTCAGGGTAATGGGACAGGAATAACCAGCCTCAGTGGAGGCATTGGCCTTCTGACGTGGGACTACAGTTGCCATGTGACACAACCTGGGTACCCTACCTGAGGTGAGGCTACAAAGAAATAGCTGTCCTAACTGTGGGTCCAATTCATAACCGAGATAGTGGAGTACACAGTGGGGTCACCAGCTGGTCTCATCGATGCTATGTCCACTACCCTGGAGAGAGCATGTCCCACCTGTGTGTCACAGAACATTTGGTGACCACAAACCTGTGGTACACACATCACCTCATGTGTGGGGAGGGTGTGGAGATGTCCTCACTGGACTTGTCAGCCTGTATGTTGGCAATGTGTGTATGTTGAGTAAACCCCACCTGTATGTGAACCCAGTCAGAGCATATGTGGGACTGAGCTCCCAGGTGTCCAGCATAGCAACTGAAGGTGGTATGATTGTTAGCCAGGTCCATGTAGGTATATCTGTGGAATGTGCCCTGGACTATTTCATGACAGTGTGTAAGTCTACACATATGATGACCAAGGGTGTCACACCTCACAAGGTGTCTGCTCCACCTTGTAGTAGCCACCTCCTCGTGTTGTACATTTTCTGTATGGCTGGGGTACACCACACTGGATGCTTGGCATTGGTACAGTGAACCACAGTTGGGTAAGTGAATGACTGGCTCATGCAGTCCTGTAGGTACTGGTAGATGGCAATGTGATTGATGCAGTGGCTGCCGCATTCATCGACCACTGGCTCGGGGTCCTAAAAGGAGACCACAGTACAGCGCAGTATTGTGTAGTCTGCCTCTGAGCAAGCAATGTGTATGGTAACTGGCAACACTCACAGCAACGGATGCCAAAAGCAGAAGCCAATGTCCACACAACATAGATCAACTTCTGCATGACAATATGTGTTATCATACATGTATTGACATGTGTCTGCCAATTACAATTGGAAATGGCCGGTAAGACTGGCCTAAAGTTCCCATGATGTACACAGTCTGGTGGTGTTGTTCCGATAATAAAGTGGCAATACCTCCCAATCGTGACCTCTGGGTATGGTATGAAAGTGGTTGTTAACCTGCAACATTGGATGTATAGCATTGGTGTCTGGTGTCGGAAGACATGGTTCCTGTAGCACAACACAGTATGGGTAGTGAAGCACACATACACGATTGCTGAACACACAGCATCAGTGAAACCCAGTGCTCACAAGGACACAGTCCGACAAGCTCTACACTTTACATATGCACAGTGGTGTCCATTGTAGGACCCAAAAATTGTGGAAAGAACCAAATTATGTCTTATTTCAATGTGTACCTGAAATCATTGTCGTCACAGGTACACATATGCACCGCAAGAGTGTTTAATGTTGCTGATAGCGGAGCATATAATGAAGCACAGATGCACAGCAATACCCAGGGTACCGGGTCCATAGAACTGCGTCCACATCACAGTACCGCACACATGACGGATGTGTAATGGGTACTGTCAATTGTTGCAGTCAAGGGATTCTGGGTATGTAGACGCTGTGCTCGGTGTTGTTTCGCAGGCAATCCTTTCTCCCGCCCTGTGGGAGGGATGTGTGCGTAGCACCTGCCTTACTCTCCGCTAATAATGCAAACCATACTCCGGAGAATGCTAAATGTAGGTGTGTAATGTGTACATCCCTATACTAGTGTCCAGTAGGCAATTGTCATGGATGGACACCCGTATGGCCAGGATGGCACCCACAACTGCAAACCCGGGTAAATGACATAGCCGCGGGAAGGCATAACACAGGAAATACACATAGGGACTACAGTTGACATTCCACACGCAAAGCAGGACCGCCGTGCCAACACCGCATACACAGCACTCAATCTGCCAGCAACAGACTGAGGAGCACCCGCCACCGCACAGCGGAACAGATGTGCGACCTGTGGAACACATACTAATGGCACACACACAACGACAAGTAGGATATGTAAACTATGGCATTCCCACCTATGAAGACAACATGGTTAAATGAATACATAGGTAATCAACATGTTCCGGTGGTGTTATATTGCAAATACAGTGACGGATATGTCCCATTGGGATGTCTGCGGTTTATATGGAGCATTTGCTAACCAGCATCATTGGATGTATGTCATTTGTCCACAGTACTAAATCACCTGGTTATGTAGCACCATGTGGAATGGGTGGTCAAACAGACATCCGCGATTCCTGAACACACAGTATCAGTGAAACCCAGTGCTCACAAGGACACAGTCCGACAAGCTCTACACTTTACATATGCACAGTGGTGTCCATTGTAGGACCCAAAAATTTGTCTAAAGACAGCTCTTCCGCCTTATTTAATCAACTAACGGAACTCATTGTAGTCACAGGTACACATATGCACCGCAAGCGTGTTTAATGTTGCTGATAGCTGTCCATGTCATGCAGCACAGATGCACAGGAATACCCAGGGTACCGGGTCCATAGAACTGCGCCCACATCACAGTCCCGCACACATGACGGATGTGTAATGGGTACTGTCAATTGTTGCAGTCAAGGGATTCTGGGTATGTAGACTCTGTGCTCGGTGTTGTTTCGCAGGCAATCCTTTCTCCCGCCTGGGAGGGATGTGCGATCACCTGCCTTACTCTCCGCTAATAATGCAAACCATACTCCGGAGAATGCTAAATGTAGGTGTGTAATGTGTACAGCCCTATACTACTGTCCAGTAGGCAATTGTCATGGATGGACACCCGTATGGCCAGAATGGCACCCACAACTGCAAACCCGGTAAATGACATAGCCGCTGGAAGGCATAACACAGGAAATACACATAGGGACTACAGTTGACATTCCACATACAAAGCAGGACCGTCGTGCCAACACCGGCGCACACAGCACTCAATCTGCCAGCAACAGACTGAGGAGCACCCGCCACCGCACAGCGGAACAGATGTGCGACCTGTGGAACACATACTAATGGCACACACACAACGCCAAGTAGGATATGTGAACTATGGTTTTCCCACCTATGAAGACAACCTGGTTAAATGAAAGCATAGGTAAGCAACATGTTCCGTAGGTGTTATATTGGAAATATAGTGACGGATATGTCCCATTGGGATGTCTGAGGTTTATATGAAGCAGTTGCTAACCAGCATCTTTGGATGTATGTAATTTGTTCACAGTACTAAATCAGCTGGTTATGTAGCACCATGTGGAATGGGTAGTCAAACAGACATCCGCGATTGGGGAACATACACCAGCAGTGAAAAGCACTGGGCAGGTGGACACAGTCCAGCAACATCTAACTTGACATATGCACATCGGTGTCCATTGTAGGACCCAAAATTCTGTTCAGAGAATGCCTGCTAGCTTCCTGCATTACTCATGTGATCTAATTGTCGCCACCACGCCACACGACACATATGCACGCAAGCAATTTTCAATGTTGATGATAGCTGGCCATGAACTGCAGCACACATGCATAGAATTACCCAGGGTATCGGGTCCATTCAGCTGCGCCCACATCACAGTCCAGCACACATGAAGGATGTGTAATGGGTACTGTGCACTGTTGCAGTCAACGGAGTCTGGGTATGTAGGATCTGGCCTCGTGGTTGTTTCCCAGTCACTCCTTTGTCCCGCCTGGGAGGGACATGTGCGTAGCACATGCGCCACTCTCCGCTATTAATGCACACCATACCGCGGGAATGCAAAATGCAGGTGTGAAATGTGTACAGCCCTATACCAGTGTATAGTAGGCAATTCACATGGATGGACAAGCGTATGACTAAGATGGCACCCATAACTGCAAACCCGTGGAATTACAGTGCCGTAGTAAGGCATTACACAAGTCATACACATAGGGACTACAGTTGACATTCCCCATACAACAAACACAGACAACCGCTGATGAAGTCTAAAGCATAGACGAGGTACTGTAGGGACCGGCCAGTGACCAACCAGAGCACACCAAGAATTAAAGGCAGTCACCATAGTCTATTGAGCTCACTTCGTCTGCTTCATAAGCAGACTTATTCAGACTACATACAATGCAGTCCAACCTACTACATTTACAAGCATTAATTGGTCAGTACATTACATGTGCTAGGTACTAATTACATGCCTTAAAGGCAGACAAGTGAACAAACCTCACTTGTGCGTTGCAGATCCCACACAGTGAGGACATCAGACATTGCTTCGAAAGGTACAGTCTTCATCGGAAAATATAAATATATGTACATATATGAAACATGAACCAACATAAAATGTTTTCCAAATGTCTGACTGTGTAAGATACATATATATGTCCTACGGATTGTGCCAATATATTAACAGAACTGCAGACACCTAGTAATATAAATGAACCATAATATATACACATAAACCGTATGATTATGACTACTGTAAAATAGACCAACGAAATGTAAACATTCACAATGTGCTAATGTAAATATTCAGTTAGAAGGTTACTTAAATAAATCAACTCAGTCATCCATGTGTAAATACTAACACAAGGCCAGCGAGGTGCTTGCCCTCACATGTACTGGGATGTTGTTCCACAGCATAGTGAGTGTCTGGGTGATGAATCCGTCCCAACAACACGTTCGATTAATGACAGTGTCAAGGTGTACGCCAGCTGCCCTTGTGGTTCTGAGGGATCTAACTTATTTACGTGAAGCATAGTCATCAGATCTGGGTTCGACATAGCCGTGTATGCCAGGCACGGGTCACCTCTGGGCAAGTGGTATGCAACTGTATACAGCTGGAATTCTTTCAGTCGGTCAGTATAGCACATATACCTGAGACCCTGCATCTGTTTGTCGAAGAACTGTTGGTGCCTTTCCAGCTGCTGCAGGTGTTGGGTCAGATACATTCTGAACGGTGATTGTACCCAATCATAGGTCTATTGAGCGATGAGTACAAGGGGACAATGACCTCCCCTGATCTAGATGTGAATCCCTTCATGATGATGTGGGCAATGTGGAAGGTCTACCTAACTATGTTAGCAACATGTGTGTCTACCGAACGGTGAACAACAACACATGTCCCCAAATCACTGGTAACCCCTTCTGTGCTCAGTGGATTGCCACCTATATGGTAGCTCGGGGTAACCTTGTTCTTCCCGAAGGGTATGCCTATGCATTTCCTGGCATTTAGCTGTAGGACATGTCTCTGGTACCACTTATCCACATCTGTGAGGCACTCCTGAAGGATATCTGTGTCAGATGTGTGTCTGACTTTGGCACCCGGTTTGCAGTCATCTGCAAACATTGTCACCCATAACCCCTGTGTATGCGTGTACATTGGAAACGAGATGCTGGAAATAGTGGACCCAGGACTGAGCCCCATGGGACACCACCTGTGACTGGCTGTGAGTATGACATGGCACCAGCAACTATGGCCATGTGTGTTCTGTGACTTAGCCCGCTTGCAACCCATATGGCGATGTATGGATCTACATTCAAGATGACGGGTTTATCAATTATACCCGAGGGGGTATTGTGTCAAAGGCCTCTGCCGGGTTGAGGTAGGCTGTATGGACTGCTTTACCCTCAGCAATGGCCTTGGTGACTGAGTCTACAAAGTGAAACACGGTAAAGGGCATGATCTGACTCTGACCAAGCTAAACTGGGTTGTATCCAAAGTATGCGGGTCCCCTATGTCTATATCTATGTGTCCCATTATGATCCATCTCCATGGCTTTGCAGATAAGGCTTGTCAAACTAATGGTATGGTAATAACCAGGGTCAGTGGAGGCACCATCTATGTGGAGTGTGACTACAGTCGCCCTGTGCTACTACTCAGGTACGTATCCTGAGGTGAGGCTAAGATTAAACAGCTGTCCTAAGTGTGAGTTAGAGTTCCTGGAGTACACAGCTGGGACACCATGTGGAGCCATGGATGCTGTGTTGACTGCCTTGGGGCTGGATGTGGGTAATGCTGGACATACCCACGGCAGACGTGGCACGTTCCCGAGTCCGATGCCCAAGGGACCACACACATAGCCGGCCTTAGGCATAGGCCAAGTAGGTAGCCGCCAGGGTGTTGCTCTACCGGGCACCTTTCCAGACTCTATTTGGTGTAGGTAGAGCAGGAGGGGGGTAGTGGGTGATGTATCGGTGGCGACTTCTGCCTAGGTCTCCACTTACCGTGAAGGCCACTCTTCCCGTGGGTAATACAGCAGTACCCACACCCAGACGCTGGTCATTGCTAGGGTCATTGCTAGTATGGCACATCATCTATGTAAGGAATCCATATATCCCCAGACATAATGGCACAGCATAATGCCTGTTCGCCGCCAAAGGCAGACATACGCCACCCGCGGGCGGTGCGGACGCATTGCGCGTGATGCCCGCTAACAATGCCGACATTGTCTCGCTTTGTGAAACAAACTCCACAGAGACATTCAATAATAGACAGCGACGGACAACCCGATGTCCTCGTGGTTCGAGCTGTTCAACCTGTTACGCCATGTTAAATGTGTGTAGCACAGCGGAACCGTCCAAACAAAGCAACGGACATGTCTGTGGCTCAGTGAAAGTCGCCACGCAATGTTAAACCCTTGTAATATTGCGACACAGGCCATACATACGGAGGGTTAGTAATGGAAATTGGTTATTTCGAGCAGACCGTGTGCAATTAGTATAACGACATCTACAACGGGTACACCGCCAATCGGCACACGGTTACGTTAATAATTGGGGGCGTGACATGGTACCATGGACACGGACAAAACGTGCCCATGTGACTCATCTAACATTCAGACAGGGTCAGGGCAGTCCCGCACAGTGGGCTGCCAAGACCAAACCCAAAGCACCACAGCAACACCCTGACAATCAAGGCCTGTATGCGTATGGGATATAAGCAGCTGTCATCTGAACAGCCCTGCGGTGACGACATATGCATCCTGGGCCATGAGCGAGGGGGAATTAGGAATGTTCAACATGCAGTACCGCACCTTTCCCAGCAGGAGAATGGATGCCTGTGACGCGGCGTGTGGGGGATATGTAAATGTACATAGGTACCATGGGTATGCATATTAATGACAACGAACAGCTAACGTGCACTGGTCACAGTAACCGCCAAACGTGAATGCAGTCACGCTTGAATTACTTAACTATTTTTATTTATTTTAGTTTTATTTTATTTTATTTTACATTTGATGACCGGCTAGTCTAGCTGGATATATGTCCATTTGCATTAGAGGCCCGGGGAGAAAAGCTCCACACATAACATAATAATGACAGACAGACATATTATTAATAAAGACATACAATAAAATTAGAAATATAAATCAATTTTGTTAATAAAATCAACATACATTAAGGAACTCAAACAGTTTAATATCATACATAATGTTTGGTCAATTTCAAAGCATTTTATCTAGTACATAAAGGTTATGCAATAAGGCATTTGCCATATGGATAACAGTTGAAGCTCAGAAGGATACAGTAGTAAAAGGGGAATGTAAGATGAATAAAAGGGAAGAGGCAGGGGTTAGGAAAAGAGAGAGGAAAAGAGGGAAGACTATAGAACATATACATGTGCACGGTACGTAAAGCATCCATGCTGCAAAGACTGTTACATATATAAAGCTGTAAGTGCTTTCTGCACACGCCCGTCAACCGGATCAGACATATGTTACCGGAATAGTCACAAGTAACGCAAAACACGTAACCACACAGACACTGTAAACATATATAAACGGACTACGGATATGCATGTGCGCGTGACCCACAATCCGGACATGCGAGTGTGCGGTGCGTGTGTGATCCAGTGGAACCAGGGAAGGTTACGGATGTCTCCTCCACACGCTTACATTCATAATTGTCAAATATATGCTTAAATAGTACTTATTGATTCCATGCTTTGTTATCGTAATGCTACTATTATACACATTGATATACAATAGCCTGATCAACACACTACATTCTAAGGTGCACTCTCAGCAATTATCAACTATGTGTCCGGATACCGATTGTATTTACCAATATTGTATATATATTGACACATTGTTGCCGTATTATTGTTTCCATGAAGTAAGGCATGCAACACTGATATGTATATGTCACGCTATAATCAAGACTTGGAGCACTGTCCACCTAACTATGAGCAGGTTTATTGATTATTTCGCTTTAAACCGACTCTGAAGGAAGTGTATAAGGGACGGCTATGTCATGCATTCCGCATCCGACGATGCCCCATGTTAGTAGGTGAGAGAGCTCAGTATCCTTTCACTGTGGAGTCTATCGATTTGACAGTGTCTGTTTTTGCCGATATATGTTCCATGATGTCGTTTAGGAAGATGGGCAGGACGCAAGGTTTGCTGTATTTCCGCATACTGGCACGTGGATATAGATAGGCCATGTAATACAAATGATGGGTTGTCAAGCAGACATCCACGATTGGGGAACATACAGCGGCAGTCAATACCACTGGCCAGATGGGGACAGTCAAACACGCTCTACACTTTACAAATGCACATCGGTGTCCATTGTAGGACTCCAAAATTACGACGTCTGCTCCATTATCCACTGGGATCAGCCAATCAAAGTACTAACCGTGACTACGGCACAGCTAGACATATGCACCACCAGCGTGTTTAAGGTTGATGATACCTGCCCATGACATGCAGGACATATGAACAGAGGTCCCCAGACTGCCGTGGTCCATACATGTGCGCCCATATCCCAGTTCCGCACATGAAGCATGTGTCATGCGCATCGTGGGGGTTGCAGCCATGGTATCCTGGGTATGCAAAATGGGGCTCGTGTTGTTTGGCAGATAATCCGCTGTCCCGCCTGGGAGGGCTGCGGTACAGGACGGCCTTAGTCTCCAGTAAGGATGCAAAGCATCCATAGGGTAATGCTAAAGGCATGTGTGAAATGTGCTCAGCCCTACATCAGTGTCCAGTAGGCATTTCCCAAGGATGGACAAACGCACGGACAAGATGGCACCCATAATAGCAAACCTGGTGGAATCACACAGCCGTAGTAGGGCATGACACAAGACATTAAGATGGAAACAACAGTAGATACACCCCGTAGACATCCATCCTGCCGCATAATCCCAGCGCATACAGCAACGAAGGTGCTATCAAGTGTCTGGGGAATCCCCGGTTCCACTCTGCGGAACATACCTGCGACCTGTGGAACACATATTAATGGCACACCAACAACGTCAAGTAGGAAGGTCATACTATCGCTAAAATATGGCGCTCACACATAAACGACATACTGTCATTAATAAATAGGTTCTACATGTACCGCTGTGTTATACTGACAATACAGTGGCGGATAGTTCACAATGGTACCTGTGAGGATTATCTAAAGCAGTTGCCAACCTGCATGACTACAGTAACACCCTATGGGTAAATTGTGGAAGGACACGGGTTACGAGCACTACATAATATGGGTAGGCGGACAGACATCCGGAATGGGGAACATACGGCGGCAGTCAAACCCACTGGCCGAATGGACACAGTCCAACATGTTCTAAACTTTACATATGCACATCGGTGTCCATTGCAGGACCCAAAAATTACTCCTTAGGTAAGTGTAGGCAACATAGTGTGAACCGAAGAGGTGACAGCCGTGACTACGGCACAGGTAGATATATGCACCACAAGCGCCTTCAAGGGTGATGACAGCCGCCCATGAAATGCGGGACATATGAATAGGACTCCCCAGGCTGCTGCGCCCATACACGCACGCTCACATCCGATTTGCGCACACATGAAGGGTGTGCGAGGGAGACTGTCGAGGCCACCAGACATGGGATCGTGGGTATGCAAATATGGGTGTCGGTGTGGATTGGCAGATGATTCGTCGTCCCGCCTGCAGCGGACGTGGCCATGGCATATGCGTTACTCCGCAATACTAATACCGATCATCCACCGGAAATGGAGAATGCAGCTGTGAAATGTTGACAGCCCGATACTAGTGTCCAGTAGGCAGTTCCCATGGATGGACAAACGCACGCCAAGATGGCACCCATAGCTGCAAACCTGGGGGAATCCCACAGCTGTTGCAAGGCATAACCCAGGGAACACAGATACGGTCTACAGTACACACTCCCCATTCAAAGCAAGACCGCTGGGCAGATACCGGCGACACAACACTCAATGTGCCAGCACATCTATGGGGATCACACGCCCATACAGTGGAACAGATGGGTCACCTGTGTAAAGATACCAATGGCACAATCTCCACGCCTGCTGGGAATGACATAGGATGGTCAAACTATGGCGCTGACACCAAAGAAAGACATCCTTCGTGAATTAATAGGATTGATGTCAATACACCATGGCAAACACCCAATGAACAGGGAAGACTTGCTGGCACCCTATGGCCACAAACCATGTCACACATAGGTAGATGGAACAGTCAACATAAACATTTCGTCCACGACAGGTCGCATATGGTATCCAAAGGTACTTCATAGACATGTATGCGCTTATTACCCATTGGCCCCGTGGAGACTTACACATAACATGGAAGTATCCAGGCTTTAAATATCCACCCTTACACTTCCATTTGTCACTTTCTATGCGAAAGCAATGGAGATGTAGCCACAGCATAGAAAGCAGAGACGCACTGCTAACGTAAACACACACATGTCAACATCACAGAAAGCATACTATGAACACACTTATTACATGATATTGTACTATGAAACACAAACAAACCAGCAACCTGCAGCAAGAATAGTCCCCGTAGTTCGACACAACACAAGTCTTCGTAACATTTAAACAGTTCATGAAAACATGCAACGTTTCCGTTGTTTCCACAACGTGTGCAGGAAAAATGCTATGTCTACGAATGTTAACAATCAACAATGTGAGTCTTAACATGATTTTAAATATCACAGTGTTGATTGTGAACACTGTAACAATTTGCTCATTCAGTTGTATTTTCGAAAGCAACGGAAACACACACACACACGGAAGGGACGGGAGATGAACCTACGCCTATTTACATGAACTCAGTACAGTATGAAGCATTTACACAACACGCTACCGAGTTAACTGACGTGAGCGCTGTCAGAGGCATACATGTAGGCTGCTGACGCCACCCGCAAGACAATATTTGGAAATAGCCAAGGCATGTGTTGCGGAGCCGCCTAAAAGCATAATCAGTCGCAGAGGCAGCTGGAAACACACACACACAGAGACACACACACACACGGAAGGGACGGGGGACGAACCTACGACTATCTACATGAACACACTACTGTATGAAGCATTTACAGAACGCTGCTACCGAAGTTTACTAAACAGAGCGCTGTCACAGGCATACTTGTAGGCTGCTGACGCCACCCGAAGACAATAGTTGGCAATAGCCAAGGCATGTGTTATGGAGCCGCCTAAAATCATAATCAGTCACAGAGGCAGCTGGAAACACACACACAGAGACACACACACACACGGAAGGGACGGGGACGAACCTACGACTATCTACATGAACACACTACTGTATGAAGCATTTACAGAACGCGCTACCGAGTTTACTAAACAGAGCGCTGTCACAGGCATACTTGTAGGCTGCTGACGCCACCAAGAAGACAATAGTTGGCAATAGCCAAGGCATGTGTTGCGGAGGAGCTAAAATCATAATCAGTCGCAGAGGCAGCTGGAAACACACACACACAGAGACACACACACACACGGAAGGGACGGGGGACGAACCTACGACTATCTACATGAACACACTACTGTATGAAGCATTTACAGAACGCTGCCACCGAAGTTTACTAAACAGAGCGCTGTCACAGGCATACTTGTAGGCTGCTGACGCCACCAAGAAGACAATAGTTGGCAATAGCCAAGGCATGTGTTGCGGAGCCGCCTAAAATCATAATCAGTCGCAGAGGCAGCTGGAAACACACACACACAGAGACACACACACACACGGAAGGGACGGGGACGAACCTACGACTATCTACATGAACACACTACTGTATGAAGCATTTACAGAACGCGCCACCGAAGTTTACTAAACAGAGCGCTGTCACAGGCATACTTGTAGGCTGCTGACGCCACCCGAAGACAATAGTTGGCAATAGCCAAGGCATGTGTTCCGGACCGTCCAAAATCATAATCAGTCGCAGAGGCAGCTGGAAACACACACACACAGAGACACACACACACACGGAAGGGACGGGGACGAACCTACGACTATCTACATGAACACACTACTGTATGAAGCATTTACAGAACGTGCTACCGAGTTTACTAAACAGAGCGCTGTCACAGGCATACTTGTAGGCTGCTGACGTCACCCGCAAGACAATAGTTGGCAATGGCCAAGGCATGTGTTGCGGAGCCGCCTAAAATCATAATCAGTCGCAGAGGCAGCTGGAAACACACACACACAGAGACACACACACACACGGAAGGGACGGGGACGAACCTACGACTATCTACATGAACACACTACTGTATGAAGCATTTACAGAATGCTACCGAGTTTACTAAACAGAGCGCTGTCACAGGCATACTTGTAGGCTGCTGACGACACCCGCAAGACAATAGTTGGCAATGGCCAAGGCATGTGTTGCGGAGCCGCCTAAAATCATAATCAGTCGCAGAGGCAGCTGGAAACACACACACACAGAGACACACACACACACACGGAAGGGACGGGGGACGAACCTACGACTATCTACATGAACACACTACTGTATGAAGCATTTACAGAACGCGCCACCGAAGTTTACTAAACAGAGCGCTGTCACAGGCATACTTGTAGGCTGCTGACGTCACCCGCAAGACAATAGTTGGCAATGGCCAAGGCATGTGTTGCGGAGCGTCTAAAATCATAATCAGTCGCAGAGGCAGCTGGAAACACATACACACACACACACACACACACACACACACACACACACACACACACACACACACGGAAGGGACGGGGACGAACCTACGCCTATCTACATGAACACACTACAGTATGAAGCATTTACAGAACGCGCCACCGAAGTTTACTGAGCAGAGCGCTGTCAGGAGGCATACCCCTCACGTGAGTGGTATGATTTGCAGAGGCAATGCGCCCGATCGAGTTCGACAGAGTGCGCAGTCACGCAGTCTGTTACCATCCTGTCGCCAGACACCAACACGCTAGTGCTGCAGTCGGAAATAACAAGTAACTACTGATCAGTACATCACTGCATACTGGGCATGCTCAGACACTTAGACTCGGCACAGGGCAGACATGCATACACATGTTGCGACAGCATGGGTGGCGGAATGTGGAGCGCCGTGTGTGTGCAGCCACACAACAGGAACCTGGCCATGCCACAGACGTGGCCGCTATGTAGGGGATACAGGCATGCACCCGGGTATAACTGCAGACGGGCGCGGTGTGCACTGTGCTGTGTGTCTATCTACACAGCTGCCTACTGGGCATGCTCAGACACTTAGAGTCGGCACAGATCAGACATGCATACACATGGTGCGACGGCATGGGTGGCGGAATGCGGACCGTCCTGTGTGTCCGGCCACACAACAGCAACCCGGCCATGCCACAGACGTGGCCGCTGCTGCGGGGAATATCTAGGTGCAATTAACCATGTGTAGGACTGGCCTACAGTTTGTTGCATGCTACAGACAACCCTCCCAAACACAGGATACCTTCACAGATGTCCTGAGGACACTGGTGAGTGGGCATGCTCTCACAACAGCACCGTATTGGGTGACATGAACCACCCATACATAGCCTGGGAACATTACCCATGGCACAACACAGTACGCCAGCAGTCCCAGGTGTTCACACACCTGGCCACTGTTAAACAGCCATGCACCATACATACTAGGGGGGGATGTCTGACAGTTCTGCCCATCACACATGGTGAGGATATGCCCCACACAGGATGTACAGCCCTCAATGGTGATGCAAGACCGTATAGTGGATCCACTGGTCATCCACTCACTGTAACCAACACCAGCATGGGGGACCTCAGTGATGACCTCTCCACATAAAACCACACACATCATACGACCAGTGTGGTACCCTACAAGTCCTCCATGCCAGTGTTGAACAGAGGCCAGACCTGCAAACGCCTAACGAATGCCTTCCCCGACCACCCACATGCATGTCTGCAACAGGCAAACATGATGACATCAGGCCCTTGTCCACCACAGGTAGGCACATGGTGTGGTGGACTGCAGCCACTGGCTACCTGTACATCAACAGTTGGAGCTACTACATGGCAGAGCAATGACAGTACCAGGGAAACCATCACCCATTCATACCGGCGTTACCATACGGCCCCACATACCATCATCCAGGTCCGCTTGTGGGAGTGGTACTGCAGAGGGCACATGAGACAACCACAGGGCCTTCCCTAACTGTGGTAAGGACATGGTTGGGGGCACACAGACTTGCCTGGAAATGGTCCAGAATGGTACAACAGTCACTGCACCCACAGACATTGTCTGCAAACCACAGGACATGTTCCATGCATACATCCCCCCCCAACAGGGAACATATCCATCCCACCAGAGTGTATCCTCCCAAACATGTCATATGGCCTGGAGTGATCCCATATCTCTATGGCGGTTGACACGGCAGCAATGGGCACCGATGGTGTGCCTGGCTGTGTGCTATCCATCCTCATTGAGGCCCTCGCCCACACATGCGCCACTGTGTCATGTTAGCCTTACTATGGGCTATGTCCCCAATGGATGCCATATGGCATCTGTGGTCCCACTATGCCAGGGTAGTGCTCCTATGGACTGTCAACAGCCACACCCTATACGCTTGACAAGTGTTGTCTGCAAAGCTGTGTGGAGGTCCATACAGGTGGCCATGGTTACAGATAGCCGTGTACAGCCAATACCGAACATACCCACAACTACATAGTCAAGGGCAGATCCTGCCTCCCGAACCTGCTCGTCCAGTCTGGAGTGGTCACCAAGGCCATTGATGGGGATACGTGGGTTTGCACACAGTACCATGACCTGGTGGGAACGTTCAGAGCACACTACACATGGGACCCATAGAAAGGCTCGCCAGCATACATGTGGGGACATATGTCACCCGATGCTTCTCAGACAGGTTGGAGGTCACACCACACAGGGTTGGTGCTCAAGGTGCCTTGTCACACTCATATCTGGACCCAGTGGAGGCCCACAGGGCTCACTCCTGTGCGCCTGCCATATGGCATCCGACCTTCCAATGTGCATGCAATCATAACGGGATTGTAGCAGACAAGGTATGCAGATGACTACGCACCAGCCAACATACCCAACACCCCATGTTACACGGACATCCACCTAGGGCGCCATAGACAAGGATGACTGGTGCCAGAGCCATGGCCTGCTACTAAATGCCAGAGAAGGTGCAGCCCTACCCAGTGTGAAGGACATGTTCGTCCCAATGTCACATGTAGGTGGTACGCCATTAAAGATGGTGGACGGTTCAGGAAATGGCTACCACACCTGTCGGCAACCTCTGTCAACACACACAATGGCAATGTGGGTGTGAAGACATTCCATTGTGGCCTCCTGGTCTGGATGGAATGTCAACCACATCAGGGTGTTCATTGTACCCCTGTACACATCACACACCAGAGCAATGACTGCATACAATGGCACATGTGGCCTGTAGCTAACCTGACGCCTGCAGCACTCGGAAGGACCGCAAACGCTCCACAAGACGGGATGACGGTGCTAGGACATGTGTCACAAGCTGCACGGCCAAGGGGACACCGCTGTGGATCTTCACAGCACAGCTGCTCCGTGGTGATCTGTGCCTGACATACACGGCCATGTCTGACCTGGGTGACATGGGCACATTCCACCTCCCAGGCTCCATGCAAACACGGGCACAGAAGCGACTGTCAGACACCTCAACACAAAGATGAGTGGGACGTGCTGGGGGAACAGGGTTAACGGCCAGACACCCCTACAACACGGGAGGAGTGCCAGGCCATGTGAAGGAAAGGCCCTGACTGCCTTTGTCCAGGACTGCTAATGACATGTGGATGTGTGATGATAGTTATGCGCCAGCCAACCTCTGTGTGTCACTGCTAGACCAGGGACTGGGGACTGATGGATATGGCATCCCCATCCTGAGGGGTGTTAGACGCCACACACAGTCATGCTAGGTCCACACATGTCGTAGGGCACATATCCTGTTACGCTCACGTGCGCCTATGTACCTATGTAGGGTCCATGCCGGATGCGGTAACTGTGCTATGCTGGTGTTGCCAGCCATGCCTGTGGGTACCCCATGACTACACGCGGCGAACTACTTACCGTGCTCCCAGTAGGCACCTGCAAGTACACCATCAGTATCATACGGGTTAACTGCACCGACATGGTGCTACACATGTAACCACCACACATACTGTGTACACATATCAATGAATGCTGCACCTGTCCTGCATGGTATGTCTGCTGCATGATGTCCGTGCACAACCCACATCACATACATACCTGTCACCAGCCATACACACACACCACAACATACACATCGCGTAGTATGCGGACACAGGTATCACATACACCTCTCACTATCGTGTCCACCCTGTGCATCAGAATATGTTAGCTTAACCATGCAGTGATGGTGTAGCTCACAGTTATGCGGCAGAGACTTCATCATATGCACAGGGTGATATGTGCCACAGGCATGGGCTGTACCAATGGATGACATCATGTGTGTGTGTAAGGGCCAGTGCATTGAGTGGGCATGACTATGTAGATTGCATGTGGGTGTGGTGGAGCCCTACAGTTGTGTCTGCTGTGTGTGGGTGTGTGTGTACACAGTTCAGTCATCTGTGATGCCTACACGGGTATGCTTGGCAGCCCCTGACTGTACAGTGCAGGTGTTACGGCTCACTGTGTTCGCCGGGCGGCGACCTGACCCGCGCTTCGCCTGGGGTCGCACGGCACGACCGGGTGTAGGTACGGACTGTCCACTCTCCGATGTCACATGTCCGCTGGAAACGTGCCCACGACGGGGCCGCCCAGGGCCACGCCCACGCGGCCTGCTCTGTCCTGGTGTGGATGGTGTAGTAGCAGCTGCACTGCTGCTGCTACCAGCACCGTCTGGGTGGGCATGGGAGGTGGCACGCACACGCTGACCTGCAGCAGGTGGTGTTGCTGGCACACGCCCACGCGCCCTATGCCTCACCCCTAACTGGTGTTCCTGCACGGACTGGCGACGCCAAGGATGGCCATGCCTCGGTCGAGGATACCAGCCATGTCACCCAATCTCCTATCCAGAACATCGGCAAGATGCTGTTGTGCATTTGCCAATGCCTGGATGTTGTCATTCAGGGTACGGATTGCGGACCTCTGCAGCCTCTGCCCTTCCTGGTTCTGCCGCTCGGCACGTGCCTGCGCCCGCCATTACAGTCTGGAACATGCGCCTGGTTATACCAGCTGCTGCACCCTGTACGGCAGGTGTATGTCTAGCGGTGCTCCCCACGAGCAGCACCTGCCACATGCCTGCGTGGCACTGCACCAGTCCTTACACTGGCAACATCGCGGTGTACCCACACCTTCTGCAGCCACCACACATTCCTGCTCGGGGACAACAGACGCTGACTGACCGTCATCTATGGTCAACGGTGTTGGGGTATGTGTCGGCATCTGAACCGCAAAGCGGGATGAAAGGGACGATGTGTGATGTTCTCCACTGGCACAGTGTCTGCCTGTGACGACCCTGCCTGTGCCTCATGCACATGGTCATCACCACTAGTATCTGTGGGGACACTAGCATCAGATTGACCGCAGGAGGGGAACTCACCTACAGCACCTGTCAATACAAAGACATACCATCGGTTATAATACAGACACACACACACACACACACACACACACACACACACACACACACACACACACACACACACACACACACACACACAGACAGCATGCATGTGATACTGCAGGTGGCATGCAGCATTCACACAACACAGACCAGTGAATGCAGACCAGACATTCATAGTGTCAGTATGTACACTGCCCTGGTGGGGACAGTACAACAGGCAGGTGTCATTTAGTAGGCATGCAGTACACACATTCATGGTAGTTTGCATGCATCAGCGTGATACACCGTGGTGGCCGCGGGCGAGTTGAGAGTACACATGGCTGCCGACAGTATGTAATGTACACCGCAAACATGTGCGGTATCTTGTGGACATGTGACGATGGTGACCCACCGCATGCACCACATCACAATGGCTGTCACGGTGCAGTGTTATGTGTACAGTCTACAGATACAATGTATGGGTAACAGTGATGTCTGTGCAGGTACGCTTGCTGTGAGCTGTGTGCATAGCTGTACAGTGTGAAGTGCGGGCTCTGTGCCACTGCACAGTAGCAGGACACAGCTATGTGTCTGTGCGATGCGTGACCTGGATGCATTACATTGCCATGTCTGTAAGTCAGTTCAGATGCTCAGCAGCACGATATGGTGGACATTGGAGGCACCTGTAGTAGCTGTGGAGAGGCGCCCATGTCACTGGTGTACTACATTGATGTCCAGGGGGTCCACTACAGTGATGAACCCACTATGTGTGTAGAGGGTGCAACGGTGAGTACCCACTGTGGATGTGCTGTGTGGCAACATGCCTGTAGGTATCAACCATGGCCTTGTCTGTCTGAGTCATTGACTATTGTGTGTGGTAGACATCGTGCACACGGCCCTGTGGTGGCCCATGTGACATACAACCATACTAGTGTGAGGTGTCACATTCTGTACGGATATGCTGACAGTGTGGATGTCTGCTATGTTGTGCATAGGTCATGTCATGGTGTGACAATGCTGCAGCCAGACATCCACGTGCATGGGACATGGCATGTGCCATGTCACAACGCGTGCACCCGATGCAGGGGCATGGGTCACATTGGTAACACCTGTGCTCTGGCCAGATCACAGCTCACTATGTGGTACTGTGTGCATACTGCACTGGCATACCAATGCATACTACACATGCAGCCATTGTGTAACACCTACACCATTGTATGCATAGCTGACTGCACGTAACACACCAATAGGTTGTGTGGTGTCATAGCACTCTACGCTAACGGGTGTATCTACTGTACATGGGTGTTGTGTGTGTCGGGTGGTGCGAGCTGTATACCGTGACTGGGGCACACACAGGTGAGCATGTCATGCCTAGACACATGGGGAATATCAATACAGCAGAACATGCCTTTGACTAGCAACAGACTTACCTGCAACAGACCCTTGTCCTTGCGACACGCCAGACGTACCTGTAAAGGCATTGCACAAAGGTATACACATTAGCCATTACTATCTCCACAGTCAGCACTGTGCATCTCACATCATGCATGTGTGTGGTAGCATGTGCTATGCACATGTCTGCTAACACAACATAGCATACAATGGTTTGCATCTTGTGTGGCCATATACCTGGCATGTATTGCTATATCATGTGTTGTACTATGACACCCACACCCACGTCGCCTATCATACAAACATGCAACACTGACTTACCATGCGGCTCCAGGCTCATATCTCGGGAGACACCCACCTCCACAATGGACGCAAGTGTTTCTGCGTGTTCTTCCGTGGGTGTCCCCAGACTGGCCAGGAGCTCCTCCGTGGCTGTGAGTGGGGGCTGGGTTGGTGGCCCACCACCTGTCCCACGCTGTTGCCTGGCGATTGCAGCGGCACGCTGTCTTGCATGCCGGATCAGGTCTGTGCAGTGCCCGCGGATTTGTTGATAGCTGCGGTTGTTTACGCCCACGCTGTTCACCCTCCTGCACATCTCCTCCCACATCTCCTGCCGGTCCTGTGCCTGCTGTGGCACATGGCTAAATAGGGCGGCGTGGTTGCCATGGAGGTATGGAATGATCACCTCCTCCTCCTGTCGGCTGAATGGTGGAAGACGGGAACGTGGCATTATCTGGAAGACATAATGATGGTGGCAGGTCACATTCACACTGCTGTGCTGGCATACTGTTGGAAATACATTGCTATGACATGTACGACATCTGCACAGTGATCTGTGAAGGGCATCGTGGCAGTGACACAGCCGATGTTCTGGCTTCACACCATTGAGCACTGGGTGTCACATCATATCTGTGTGCCACCCCATCACACTGTACACGCACCATGTAGATGTTAGCCTGCCATGGACATGTGTACCTGGCTGCACCTATGTCCATATCAGTTGGCATAGGTCCCCATGTGACGACTGTGGTACTGTTCACCTGGACGCTGTGTATATGTCAGTACACATCACATCTGTGTCCATTGTGAACGTCAGCAGCGGCACTGTACACATACACATGGACACCTGCACATGCATGTGTTGTGCCATGTACTTCCACACAGCACTGTACGGGTGTTGGACAACTTGCCACAGCTCACCTGTGTTGCATATGTGATAGACATGGAGCAATGTGTAACCATGACACATTAGCAGGAAAGGCCATGCATAGCATGTACAAACACACATTGTGCAGAGCATCACACAGCACCTGTAACATGACAGGGTGCATCGCCGCCACATTACTGCTGTGTATGGTTGATAGTGAGAGTGCCTTTTGTCCATTGCACCATGTGGGACTGTGATAGCTCATGCAGCCTTGCTGGTCAGCTCTGCATGATATGGCAGGGTATGCCACATACATGGCACTGGGTGTGATCCACCTGGGGTTGGCGGTATTGGTAGGGTGGCTGTCCATTGCATATGTCATAGCTGTGTGAATATGGACATTCAACATGTTTATCACCATGGTGTGGGCACTGTCCTCGAGCGAGGTATGCTGTACACTGCTTGTTGAGGGTGTGTCTGTTGCATGCAGGTATCACACATCCATGCATACACTGTAGCCCTGGCAGGTGCTATGTGCTGGGATATTGATCGACACAGTGCTGTATGTGGACACACACCACTATCCCATGCACATGGATGGCTGCCTGAACTGATGTGGGTAACACATATGTGTACATCCAGTGCCCGCTGCCACCCACATGTCTGCTGCTGCACTACACACCGCCATCCCTCCCTCTGTGAAGTGGTGTTGGGCTCAGCAGAGGTATCCATGTATGGGGACAGGGATGTTCACATAGCAGGCCCACTGATGGTATCGGCGATCTGACCATACACATATGATGCACACCTCACACATACAACCCATTCATATTGTTGTTCACAACGGTGACACAGCTATATTGCTATGCCGGAGGCATTCACAGACATACATACACACAGGCATGCACGACCATCTGTGTCATTGCCTGGACTATTGGTGTGGTTTGGCACCTAACGTGTTTGACTGCAGGTGGCGCAGACCTACTGTGCACATGTGTACATGGTAGGCCTGTTCTACGGTAGGCATCTGTGATGTGCTGTGCACATCTCATATCTGCACATTTGGTTGGTGTCCATTGGTCCACAGGCCAGTGGTGGGACATACAGGGATGTTGCTGTACATATATGCATGCGACCCTGTACAGCTGTGACGTTAGCCTCTCAGATGCTCATGTGTCGTGGACGTGAACACCGTACACACACATGTGGTTGTGGGCTGCCGTCCGCACTCCATCTCCACCTGTGGGTTGCTATCATCCCACACACTCCTTGTACTGTATGTTCAGGCTATGCACCTATGTGGGGCTTGTGTGCATGCAATACGATACTATGTGCCTTTGCACCCATCACAGACAATGTCACACAGGTACACCAGCAGCCATACACATCGCAGCTTGTTGTCAGCACGACACATGTGGTACACACCTAACACATCTCCTGTGGGACATGGTAATTTGTATGGGCATGTCCAGTTGTCACATACCACAGCTACCCCTACATGACGGCTATGCAGGACATGTGTGTGGACATCTACTGTGACATGTACACGAGCAATGCCCCTACCTACATCACATGGTACTACCTGTGGAGTATGTGTGTCTGCATCCATGCTATGGCCATAGATGACAATTGTACATCAATATGTGCAACATACCTCATTGGGGGTTGTCATGTGCACATGTTCCATGTGTCAATGCATTGTTTGTGTCTGTTGGGCGGTCATTGTTGTGCATGGTTTACATGGCTGACATAGGGTACTGTGTGTGATTCCAGGTACGGCATTCGGCTACCAGCATTGTACCTGGCAATACATTCCAGCCATCATGTAGCCAGCTTAGATGACAGTGGGAGGTGTTCCGCCATGTGCACATATGTCACACAGTACGAGGGTGACTGACACACATTGTCAGGACTGGGTTCTGACTGCTGTGGCTGTGTGTACCGGTGTTGACAACCATGACTGCACCAGATGGTGTCTTCTGGATGTGTGACATTCACAACAAACACCTACATTCACATAGCAGCGCATCGTCCACCTACAATGGACATTCCTGCATGAACACTGTGTACGGTATGTCTGTATGACCACTGCATATATCACTGGTGGCCACCAGCATGGCTGCCTACAACAGCAGTGTGTATCCTGTGCAAACATGGGTTACACCAGTCACAACACACCTGTGTCAGATGGCCCTGTAGTGGGTGACAGTGCAGTTCCATTCATCATGTAACAGTATACATCGTGGCACCAGTATGTTGCAGACATGTGAACGGCTGTGCTAGTTGACATATGCACACATGACACATCACCTGGTACACCGTGGTTCTGCCTTGCGACCTGCTATTGTGACCACCCTGTGATGACATTGTACAGCCCACATGCACTTGGACATGTGATGGCTCAATGGTGAATTAACCCTCCAGGTGTGTGTCTAGCCAGGTGTCCAGTAGCCACTGGTCTGCATGCAGGGATAGTCTACATTGGCCTACTCTGTCACTGGGACTGTTGACTATGGTCATACTGTTGTTATGCAGGCATGTGCTGTTTGTCCAGTCTGATAGTCGTGTTCAAACACACTAGCCCGGCACTCATGACATGTGGACATCTGCCTTAGGTGTGCAGCCCACATGTACATCTTCACTTGCTATGCTGCCTGTGCAGTGGTGTCACATGTCTGTCTCCGCAGGGCTGTCACAGGTAGGCACAGCATGCAGTGATGTGTGACAATGCTTACACCCTCCACTGTGCTGTACACTCAGCACTGCACACACAGTACAGCACACATGTCATTTATCTGCAGTGCCTGGGACCTGCCTCCATGCCCTACACGGCACACCTGCCATTCCAGATTGTACACAGATCATACCTCCCAGGCACATACCTGACTGTAACACACACGGGTGGGTGGTTCCCACACCACACCGTGATTTACACACATACTGTATATTCCCATGACACATTGCATCATAGGTAGTCCATGTTCAGATACCCATGTTCGTGGCCGCTACGCACATTGTGACACGCGACAGTGAATACACTGTACACCACAGGTTACATGCCGGTCAGGTTGGCATACTGTACATTGCACCTAGGACAGTTGCTACTGCTATGTATTGCCAGCAACACGCCCTTCCCTAGTATGGACTCCCATGTACCCACACATGCTTGGCCATGCAGTACACATAGCTGGGTGACACATTACACGACACATACCATACCTACACTACCCTCAGCATGCACCACACCTCCATGTGTCTGTGTGCTAGGCCTACACACCTCCCCCCTCTGTTTGCTGAACATCCATGCTTACCATCCCTGCTAGCCACACCCTAAACACACAACCATAGCAGCATGCATGGTACATACACACTACAGCCGGTATTACTGACATCCACTGACAGTGGTAGTTGATGGCATGGCACCCCGTACGATGGACAGTCTACGTGCCTATGCCAACACTGATCACAGTGCACTTCTGCTACATTTACACACTGGTAGGGACCATGCTATTCCACACTGAGACATGGTGGTACTGGCCTTTTCACAGACGCCACAGTGGTATTCCTGTTCCATGCACACGTGCTGTATGGGCACATGTGCAGGCTGTTGCACGGTAGTTATGTTCACCTGTGTCTTGTGTGTCACTTGACAGTCATGGTGTGTCCTGATGGTGCATGACATACTCCACAACTAGCTACCTACACATGACTGCCAGACATTGCAGTGTGGGCCCTCACGCAGTGTGGTGGTATGTCTCTGCTGTTTGACTACATCCACATTCAATGCAGCATACCACGGTCATGCAGGCATTGACGACACAGATGTTGCTGTCATCGTGCCTGCCAATGGGGTACCTACCAACAATACACACTCTCACTCACTACAGGGTTCCAATCCTTGGCTGGACATTGTATTAACCCTGTGGACACATACATAGTACTGCCATGCACATGTTATGTCCGGGAACACAGTCCCGATGTCACCTCAAACCGCCGTAGTTGTTGTATCCCGCCAACCTGGCTGTTACATGTCTCTGCAGCAGCACACGTCAGTGACTGCTAGCCCATTCATGTACGGTGTGCACCCTGACCACCACACTACCACATCTATCACACTACACATGGATGGTACTGCATTGCACGTATGGGGCTGCATCTCTACACCCATGACTGGGCCATTCAGTATGGCACTGGGCCACATCTTGACATACATGCTTCACACACTCATTGACTACCTGCATGCCTTTCCTGGCACCCTTGTTGGGCTTCTGTGCGCCACAGCACACCACATCCCATGCTGGCCACCTGTCATATTATTGCATGGGTGGTTGGGGTGGTACAGAGGGTATCACATCAGACATGATCCGCCTTTGCCCTTCAGCACCATTCCACTTTATGCTATTGCCAGTGTACACATCCAGCATCACATCGCACCCTGTGTGTATCGGGATGTTACGCCATGTGCCTTCTGTACAGTTCACACAGTGGTGCAGGCATATCATGCTAACTACTACAAGTCAGGGACGTGTGACATTGCACGGTCCTCAGACATGTGGCCCCTCATGCTCAGTATTTGCATACATACACTACCTGCTGTCACACAGTACTGTACATGCCTACATATACCACTTCTACATACCTGGCAGCATTCTAGCTCATCCTACTCATGTTGCTGACACCCATACAGGTGTCAGTGTGGCAGATATATCATGTAGATATCATTTTATCAGTTACATCACACATAGTGCATACACATCACCTTTGCATACTGACAGTCATGCGGTGTGTATCACATGGATACTGTCCCTATACAGGCATATCACGCTGTACATGGTTGATGTACACACACATGGCCCACATGGTGCTGTGGTTGCCATATTACACCATGGCGTGGGTACACATGTGCAGGACCACGCATTTCTGGACCGTATGTCTGGCTGATACCTTGGGTGCCCTTGTACCAGTGCCATACACACATGTACACGCAGGCCGTGTTACAATAACACGTGTGGTGTACCTTACACAATGGATACAACGTTACATGTCTCAGTATAGTCATGCTGTGCTCTCTACCCAGCTCAGACAGTTTACATATGCAAATGACAGTCATGTAACACATCTGTGCTCACCTGCATGCCACTAACACAGGGGTGTAATCTACTCTGCCATGGGCCATGTTCTCCGCAGTACTGATGCATGTAGTACTCCTACATGGCGGTTGCAGTGGGCAGGGTGGGAGGAGCAGTCCTGCATGTGTGCACACATGCCACATTGCTCAGCCCGGGCGCCTGTGTGACATCCACAGACTGGACACACACCATGCTGTGGGACATAGGTCCTGTGCACATCCCACAGGGGCACACTGTGTCACTAGTCATGTGATAGCTTCCTTGCTGGTAGGGTGACACAGACCCATGGTACCACCACGGCGGACGCACTGTATAGACATGACAGTTGACATCCAGTTCTGCCGCTCAGTGGACACTACCATGGGGGTCAGTACTGTGTAGATTGCACATGTGGTTACGCACGGCTCTGCTGGACATCATTGTGGCACACATTGCACCTGCTATGGAACGCTTGGACATGGTCACTCGCTGTTCCCTCCATTTGGGTACTCATTCTGCTACTACATTGTCCCATATGTGCAGGCCATACATATCTTGTGTATGTACATAACATTAGGCCATCGCCCATCATGCATGCTATGCCTGTGATACTGTCTATGATTTGTGAACATATCCATCATGCCAGCTTTGCATTACACATAATTGACATAGTCGCCCCTACTGCGTGGGATACGTGCACGCCGTGCGCACATTCCGTATGACATCGATGGTATATGCCCATGCACATGTGTGCTGTGACACTATACATACATGTCCTATCCCCTGCTGTGGCACTTCATTGTTGGATATCCACTGCCAGCATCAGCGTGGGTGGTGGCATTGTTCTGTGTTTGCAACCCCTATGGCAGACCTGGGGTACGGTTACCACCTGTGCCACTTTGCAAGGGACAGTCCCTCCTTGGGCAGTTGTGTCCTGACAAAATATATTACAAATGGCAATTGTCCTGAGATTGTAGGACATCACTATATGCCATTCTTATGTAAGAGTTGCATCACATACTTATTTATGTATGTACATTCCTAAATGTTACAAGACACACAATAAGCAACTTAACTGCTACAAGACTACAGTTTTCTTTATGCAAAACAGTAGAGTTCTAACCTTTGTACTGACCATGGGTATGTGTCCACCTGTAACATCTGATGTGTGTCCCAAGATTTCCCACTTTGGCCATTTGAAAAGGTGGCAAGTCAACCTGGGGTTATCCCGGTGTGTACATGTTGTCCCACTGCTGTGCACACGTTGTCCACAGTCGCTGGTATGCTGCGCTGCTTTAGCATTACATATCCAACCTTCGCCTCTCTCTGCCTGATGGACAGGTATCTTTACCTACACACACCGCTCACATACTGTACAGATTCGCCATACGATCGTATGCTACACACCAGTACATGTCGTGGGTTCGACATACCTTTCCAGCCTTTTGTTCTGGGTTCGCCTCTATTCCCTTGTTTCTCCTTCTCTATTCGTGTTAGTTCGGTATGAACATACGGTTTGAATATCCAGGAGTCTTCCTTATATTCGCCGTCACCTGAGGCATGTGTGTTAATCAGGCCAATAGCTGTTCCTCGGTGTGTACTTATGCGCATATCGGCGGTGATCCCCTTCCTTTCGCTCGTTAAGCCGGCACTAGCCCATGGTTCTTTCCTCGTGTGGCGTTGGTTATTTGCAATACCTTCGTGAGGATGGTATGTATTGTATCATGTTTGTGTGACTGCATCCGCTATGTGTGGTGTCGGGCACATTTCGCTGTGGTGTTAGCCGTGGATTGTGTGTGTTGAGTATGGTATTGTGTTCGACATGTGGGTCCCCGTGTCCTGGCGGCGCCTGTCGATGGCGTTGTGCATTCAGATGTGTTACATAGCTGTTATTTTCCTGTACATAGCGGATGCAGGGATGCATCAGCCGCTGCTAGTGTTTCCCAGGAGCTTGTTGTGGGTATGCCGCTGTCATTCACTGCCTGTATGTGTTTGCTACGGTTTTAGCTGTTATCCCTTTGATATGTGCAATGGGGTATATCTGCGGATGTGGGTGACGGGTACGGGGTGTGAGTCTTGCATTTATACATACCAGATATGCTTGTGTGTGTGCTCCATCCCTGCTTGGGGAGCTGCGGGTTACCTGTCTGTTGTTCCGGGAATGTTTGTTTGGTTGATGTCGCCTGCTGTCGGTATCGCCTGCATGTGTGCTTCCTGCACGTATTCCCCCTTCACATCGGTTATATATCTGCGGATGTTCGTCCGAGCCTACTATCCATTGGCATTTTGTCGCTGATAGTTACGGTGAATGTGGTCCTATACTTGGGGCGGCCTGTATGCTACCGTAGCCTCCTATTCGTGGTGCCGCTTGCTTACACACCGCGGTATTTACGGGACCGTAGGTGTTCACGATCGGTGCCGGATAGCACATTCGTATTTTCGCCGCACATGCCTGATGCTGTGTAACGCTGGCGACGGACCGTGTGGAGTCTACCTTATGGCCGCCATACCTACGGTCATGGTTTGTACATGCGCCCTTTGCATCTCCTGTTGGCTATGGCCCTGTGGTACACTTTGGGACATTTCCGCTTTGCATCGCTTTTACGTCGCCACGTGCATAGCCACTGAGGAGATGTCAGTACTACTTTGTGGGTACTGCTGTACATACGCCTATGGTTCCTGTACTGTATGCCTACGCCTGTTATTACACTCCGCCTGTGACATGTCATCTACATACACAGTTTACAGTGGCACACACATTACACACACACAGCGGAACACACGACAACCTCACCTCACACACACACATATTGCCGCCATGGCTGTCAACCTTCTATTTCCAGAGTGAGGAACACACACAGTAGTAATGTGAAACAAATGGGCATAATGTGGAACACATAGTAATGGCATAGTGACAACTTCAGCTAAGTAGGTCATAGGTTGATTGTAATATGCTGATTTACTTACAGTGAAGAACCTTTACTGACTTACTATGAGTACATTCTATTTACCAGGATGTCATTTATATACATTCCTAACAATGGATGTTTGACAGACATTTTCAATGTGGAACTTGGAGGAACTGCGAGGAACATGAACTGTTTTACACCCCAAATGAGGTACGCTCCTCATAATGTCGTGACACTTCACTGGTATGCTTTCCGCCGCACCGACGGTTGAACACAATACCTACTGCTATCGCATCGCCGGTGGCGGCGTAGTATCTCCAAGACTCATATCCTATGGATATGACACGCACATATCTAGGGTTGCCACCCTTTCAAATGCACAAAGTGGGACATTGTCTGTGGAAACGCCAGATTTGGCATGCAAACACATACCCACGGCCAGTACAAAGGACAGCAATTCACTTTTTTGACAGGATACAAACCTGTAGCATTACAGTTGCTTATTCTGTTTATTATCATATTTAGATGTTTCTTCTACAAAATCACTTGTTTTATGCGACTAATATAGAAATTATGGGAAATAGTTTTGTCCTACAATCTCAGGACATTTGCCATTTTGTCAATGTTTTTGCAGGACACAACTGCCCAAAGGGGGACTGTTCCTCACCTCGTGGGACAGGTGGTAACCCTACACATATCCCGCTACTGTACCGTGGACTGGTGACCATCCCGACACGCTGGATATGTATTGATGCAGGTTAACATTTCCATGGTGGGCGTTACCTGCCCTGCCCACCCTCCAGGATGATCGGGTTGTCGGTCACTATGTTTACTATGTGGTGATTTCGCCTTACTTATCTGTGAACTTGCATCCCTGGGTTCCATATTACCCTGTTGTACTTTATATCTGTGTATGCGCATATATTTCTACATGTGTACTGATGTGTATTTCCGTGATCTGTGTATGCACATGAGTACATATGTGGTCGACTTGCGGCGATAGTGGCAGCATACGGCTACGCCTGTGCTGTAGAACCGGCATGCGTTGAGGTGTTGGCGTTCCATGCTCTGCTGGCTATTGGGTGTGCGGTGTTTGGGCGGTGCCTTTGTTGGAGTCACACATACGTCCGCACATACGGTACACATTACGGGCGGACACGCTTGTGTGGCGCCCATTTTACTGTGTGTGCAGGTCAGGAGGTGTCAGTCCATGGGGCCTACACTGTCAACGATGTGCTATGCGTTCCCTCTTTGCCAGGGCGTAGGCATATTGGGTACGCCTCTGTCTACCTACTGGGGCTGGCTCAGTGTGTCCATGGCGCTGAACGCCCTGTGCCTGTGCTTGCCCTGGCAGTTGTGGCGGGCTTGGTGGCCCTCCGCCATTATGTCCCTGCAGCAGCTGTTTCCGCAGAATCATATTGTGTAGCATACAACATACTATGAATATGTGGGCACTTGTGCCTGGAGAGTACTGCAAGGCTCCACCGGATGTATCCAAGCACCGGAACCGTGATTTCAACATCCCGAACACACGCCTATGATTATTCTAGTTTGTGCGTGTGCCTCATTATGGCGTTCTTGCATGTGTGTGTGTGCATTCCTGATGGGTGTCATCAACCACGGCTCCAGTGCGTAGCCAGCATCCCCACAAGGTGACCTTGTGTGATGTCCTCTGGCTAATACCTGATACAGCTGTGAGGCATGCCAGATATGGGAGTCGTGGTAGCTTCCAGGGCTGCCAGCACACACATCCATAATAATGCCCCGCGCATTGCACACGACCTGGCAATTGATGGAGGGGTATCCCTTGCGGTTTATGTAGCGCCTACCCTGCTCCCCGGTGGTGACTTAATTTCTATGTGCGCACAGTCTATCGCACCCAGGACCTCCGGTATTGTGCCACACGGTGGAAGCGGCGATATTGCTAGCCAACTCCTCCTGAGATGTGGGGTAATTTATGTGCTCATGGGCATGTGGAACATGGCATCCAGGAACTGGTGTAGTACCCTGGATGCTGATGCCTGTGAGATGCCCATTATGTCCCCGGTTGGCCTTTGAAAGGTACCAGTAGCCAGTATTCGCAAGCTCACACATACCTTTGTGTCCACTGGGATGGGCTCCCCTCTGTTGTCTCTTGTACTCAGGCGCGCCGGCACAGCTCCACTATTTGCTGTAACGTGTCCCTGTCCACCCTGTAGCGCCTACTATCTCCAGGTCTCGCAGCCCCTGGTAGGTCACCCTTGGTCTGAACACTCTCCTTCTCCTGTGAGGCCTACGGTCGTTGTCGGCACCACCCTCCGCAACTCCGCCTGTCTCTGCCACATACCTATGCATCACGGCCGGGCGGCACCCAGCATATACATATTAAAAGTTCCCCGCCTGTTTACACCCTACGGTGCGGCGCTTGGGAAATCGCTGTGTGTTGTGTGCATTCACATTTAATACTGTTCTGCTGTATACCCGGTCATGTCATTGGGTGTGTCTGTGCCCCCGTATCCACGGATTATTTCCGTGGTTTTACGCTTGCAGCTGCAACGGTACTGCCTGTAGTGTTACATTACAGTTGCCTGCATTGCCTTCGCCTGGCATCTTACATTACTGCATCCTGCAGGCACATGGCATATGATGCATTTTATCTGCAGCCGCAGTTATGCTACCTCTGTACTTGGCTGTGCTATTTCGGTTCTTTGCTCTTTGCTCTTTGCATTTCTACTACATCCCCTACTATCTTTGCACTCATATGCCTCCCCTTTCCCGTTATGCAGGAGTCTGCATGCAGAGTTATCAGCTGCCGGCATTTGCCGTTCCTGCATTGATTGGTGTTAATTGCTCGCTACGGATACATTTACACTGCTTCCGCATTTCCTGATTCTCCGCATTACCTTCCTATATCCCTGGTTGTTGCCGGTGAGGCCGCCACATGACTGGTTTAGGGAACGAGTCATCCTCGTGCACATGCATTTGTACGCCGATTCTGTACTCTCAGCGCATCTATTTCCTAACACGCCAGTCCTGATGCTGTGATGTGCATTGTACAGCCCAGATTTGCTGACCTCCAATATCCTTCCTCCTACAGTGGCACCCCCCTGTGGGGTTGTCATGTATCTCGTAGGCCACTCCTCGGTGTAGTACCGCCACGCCGCTTGCTCCATCCTTACGCCGGCGCCGGTTTTGCGATTCACTATTATCTGCCTCATTTGCATGGAATTGACTACTAATACATGGTTACGGCGCCGGACACCGCCACCACTCCTTGACAACCATTGCGCTTGGGGTTGCAGCTTTACATACATACTATGGTGTGTGGTGGCTGTGCAGCTGATTTGTGTTCTACTGCTCTTTTAGGACATTGTCATATTATTTCATTGCTTTACAACTTCTGTGCACATATCCCGGGGTCTGCTGTTCTTTCTACATACGTGCCATTTATGTCATTTTTACATTTTGTGCATATTTTCTTTGGACATTCTCGGTGCCTTTCCACATTGGCATATTGCACCTATATGATACCTGACTTTGACAGCCTTCCGCTACTCCTCCGGTATGTTTGGGTAAATGTAAACCGCTTTTTTGGTTTACATTGCCGCGTTCTTTACGCTACGCCTGCGCCACTTCGTGGATCGCTATTTGCCCTCATTTGCATGGTGCAATACCGCACACAGTGTGTTTTGCATACCTACGCCGGGCGGGACGGTCCGCGACGCCGGTAGTGCACGTGGAATTCATTCATACCTGAATCGCTAAGCAGCCATATTTGGCGTTATAACGCCGACGCTATGCTGGCGCCTGGCGCAAGGTTCATGAATCCCGGGGAATATCTTTCTCTTGAATAATGACTCTGAAAACCAGTATGTGCACAGTGAGCATTATAGGTGCCAAAGCAAGTAACAAAGGTACACTGGAGTCCAATGAGTAGGAGCACAATGAATTTGAACACCACATCACTGACTGGCTATGTACAGAGATGTCACATGTGAAAATCACAGACTGTAAAAGTTCTGATGCTAAATAAGGATCCCAAGGTCCACCAGTTTCAAAAATTGGTAAGATGCCAGGTAGCTCTAAAGAATAATTTTGAGAGCTATCTGAGATCATGAGGTGGTCTTTAACCAGTATAATGAGAGCTGTCTTCATGTTGTACTGTGATCTAGCAGTTGGCAGACAAGAATCAAGCAATGTAATAACATCAGATATTAATACAGCTGAGTATAGCTCACATTCCAAATACTATACCAAGTAAATGAAAGGCTTGGGACAAGATGTTAACTGTTCAGAAGCTTTGCATCCAAAGATGGCATCTTCAGGAGTGGGGTAACCAAAGTAACTTTTAAAACAGATGGAACCATCTTGAAACTCAGCAAAATACAAGCAATATAAAGAATAATTCAATCTCTACAAATAAGAGTCAAGAACTGCCGTCATCATTGTTTCAATGCACAGCATGTATGAAGATGAACTATTCCTCTTCCTTCAAACTGTTGGTGACTTGTCAATACTGTGTAGTAAAGAATAGACATTTTGAAACAGTCAAGACCATTTTATAGTATACTGTTTCTCCATGGAATAATTAATTAAATGATAACTGCATTACAATAAAGTGAAATATTTTTTGTAAGTATATTTGGCTAGACCTTCATAGTATCAGGTGTCTAAGGTATAGCTCTGAGCTTCTTACCTTGAGAATCAAAGATAAAGCCAATAGCTTATGAGGAAAAGACCCAAAAATTTAATTAATTTTAAATGTTACTCTAATAAATTTAGATGCATATTTTGCATCCATCAGCATTTCCAGACTGAGAAGTGTGACACTCAAATGTCTGTCATTATCGACTAAATATAGTCCTGGAAAGCCAAACATAATAGATGGGCTAGGGGAAGAATATGAAGCAAAACAAGGATATTTTGCAAAATCTGGAAAATATAAAAGGTATTACTTGTTACCTCATTACATCTGAGTGATGCCTCCAGGTGCGTCTGCAGTTACTTCTAATGACGCCTCTAAGTATCAAATATTTATTGATCATATTTGCATCAATAATTCTGAAGCCATGCTATGTACAAGGTTTTAAAAGTTTCATCGTAAGCCTTACATAATGGCAAACTCAACTGCATTAATATCTGATCTCTGTCTAATGCAGGGAAAGAGATAGTAATGTATACAGATATAATTTTCTAATTATTCTAAATATCTCAACAACTAAGTAACTCAAACAAAACTCCTTAGCCTCATATGAAAGCTCTAAGATAGATGAATGACATGTTGCTGACAGTATGTGTGTAACTGTAGTGATTGAGATATTACAACATGTTTACAAAATATTACAAATGTAATAGCTACAGCATTTACTGTGACATAAACTTCAGTTTAAGACCTAGAATCTAAAGAATACTACCACTATAAAAATAGTTTGTGCTGAAGGATTTTCCATTTATACTTCTTATATAACCCCCTGTGGTTCCAGAGATATGAACATTTGTTTGAAATGTGAGTATATCATTTGATTCTGTCAAAAGGCTTTGGCTCCACCCATTGGAAGTTACAGAGCAAAATTCCTGAGCTCTATTGGAGTGAATGAGTTAAACAAGCAGGACCATATCACTGTAAGATGGTTTCTCATTAATTAGTGAGCAAGTGATGCTTGCAGATATGCAAACTAAATCTAAATATCCAGTTGTCAGTATAACCAATCCTGCAAATCCACCATATGTGGTATGTTGTTTCTCAGGCCATCTCTTACTTGCACCATTAACATTCCTTTTACTCTGCTGCACCCAAAATTAATACTAGCAGTGTTCTACGTGTCAGCATTCATTAGTAACAGATGGTTGTTGTTTAGACTGATGAGGAATGCTATATTAAATCTTATTATGAGAGTGGTATTTTTTAGGAATGATGGAAAATGGAGATGTTAAGATGAGAAAAAAAGAAAAATGCTTTGATTACAGGTAAACACAGATGTTATGCAATGCTACAAATGCAGAAATTAGGGTTTGGTAATTGCATTGAGAATAAGTATTAATATTAAAATTTGCTAGTAAGAAAAAAAGAAGGAAGGTTAATGAAAGATGGTAAAAGAAGAGAAAATATGAGGTGTTATTAAAACATATGGTTTGTTGGAGTTAAGTTATGATGATTTTGTGAAGCCAGTGGGAAAAGATTTCTTTATTGAAAGATCCAAACATTAAATAAGGGATGGAAGGAATGAGACTTTATTCTGTAGCTAGGCTAATAGAAGCACCTAGTTAAATAATGATTAAAATATATGAAGTAGTAAATAATAGACCATAAAAGAGAACAGGACACTGCTGACATTCACAGGAATGACACTTTTATAAAGACACAGGATTAAGTTCTTTTGTCTCTTCAAATAATAAGAGACAAAGGGCGCTATTCATAGTCCGGGGCATCACAAGTGACTTGCAATTATCTACAAATCGTGATACCATATGGATATGCAAATAAATGTCACCAGAAGTAATTTGCAGCAAAATATTTATTTTTATTTATTTTATTTATTGTATTTGTTTACTGGGAAAGTCCACTGGGCCTAAAAGAGCTAATTTTCGGTGGAGGCTCAGGGAGAAAAGCTCCGACAAGAAGATAGATGCAGAAAAAAAATTAAACATTAATTAGAACAGAAGAAGAGACAGTGTTACACACAGTGGTTAGAGTAATATATACAGAATATATACATAAGTTAGGAATTTAGTTGGTTTGATTACAATAAGATATACTGAAAATATACATAAAAGCAGGAATTTAGTTGGTTGCCAGACAAATTCAGAGTGGTAAAAACAGAGATAAATTAATCAGCATTATTGTGCCAGTATCAACAAGTGATGAAAGAAAAAAAATAATAAATAATGAGAAAGTATCGAAAATGGAAAAGCAAAGTCTTTTTTCAAAACATGTCTACTTCTCACAAAAGAATAAATTGTGTAAAGTTTGGCATTACAAAGTTGGGAATTACTTTACCATAGAGTGAAAGTTGTGTGACTTTTTTACTGAATATTGCAGGTGAGTGTGACAAAGGCCAATGATGCTTAAAAAAATAAGGAAAACTGCGGATAATGCAGCATTTTAAAAAAGGGGGCTTATAATGTTTTATATAGGGGTATCCTTTTGTGGACACTTTCATTGTTTCATTAAAGACTAAAAATAGGGTATAGGTGTGAAGAAAATGAAAACACTGTCATCTGTGTTAGCATGTCTGGCAAGAGATTTGTGTATATTCTCAGATTAATTTGCATTGTATGCCAGCATGTCTAATTGTGAAACTGTAAATTTTTAAAAAGTTGAGTATTTCCCTGTTTATACAAAATGTTCAAAGCATCTGTCAGTGTTTTGATACATTTCTAATGTCACATGTTTGTGGGAGAGATTCTAAAGTGAAAACTGTGGAGAATCAGCTGAACACTAGGTGATGTCATCAGAATGTTTCTGGTTGCTATGTGATTATTTGAACAGCTGATTGACAGGAAAATATATACAGCTCATCAAGCTCCTGTCTGGTGCCCTGCAGAGTTCTACAGCAGCAGAGAGAAAAAAAGAGAGACTTTGAAGTGATTAAGTATCATTTTTCTGCATTTTCTTGCTGCCTTTAGCTAATTCCGCCTAAAACGCAGATTTTCTAGAATTTCTGTGATTTAAAAAGCTTGTTTCAGCTACATATTGTACTTATTTTACTGCCTGCACTTTTGCAACGTTGTTTTTGGGTTTAAATTACATGTTTAACTGTTGTGGGCTACACATTCAAGTGTGATAGCCATTTATGTGCATTTAAAGTATCTTTTTGATTGTATCTGCTTTATTTTCTGAAAAAAAAAACAAAAAAAATACTTGTTTTCCCACCTTTCTAAGCTAGTATAGTCCAATTTTCAGGTTAGTGCTGAATTCAGGGCTGTGTTACAAGTTTCTGTGTTTGTCCATACATTACTTGGATAGAAGGAAGTTTCTCTGTTCACTGTGAGAGAGTGAGCTTTGAGCAGCCTATCTGTCCTGGAGGAGTGGTTTTAGCCCAGAAATTAGTTGTTTATTGGCCATTTTGGGCTAATTTCTATCTCTTTTATTTCCCTGCTATAAAACCCACATTTGCAAGGTTTTTGCACTAGTATACAGCTCAGCAAGCTCCTGCCTAGTGCCCTGCAGAGTTCTACAGCAGCAACGAGACAAAAGAGAGACGTTGAAGGGATTAAGTATCATTTTTCTGTATTTCCTTGCTGCCTTTAGCTAATTCTGCCTAAAACACTGATTTTCTAAACTTTCTGTGATATAAAAAGCTTGTTTCAGCTACATATTGTACTTATTTTACTGCCTGTGCTTTAACAAAGTCATTTTTGGGTTTAAATTATATGTTTAACTGTTGTAGGCTACATACTCAAGTGTGATAGCCATTTTTGTGTATTTAAAGTATCTTTTTGATTGTATTTGCTTTATTTTCTGAAAAAAACAAAAAAACAAAAAAAATACTTGTTTTCCCACCTTTCTAAGCTAGTATAGTCCAATTTTCAGGTTAGTGCTGAATTCAGGGCTGTGTTACAAGTTTCTGTGTTTGTCCATACATTACTTGGATAGAAGGAAGTTTCTCTGTTCATTGTGAGAGAGGTAGCTTTGAGCAGCCTATCTGTCCTGGAGGAGTGGTTTTAGCCCAGAAATTAGTTGTTTATTGGCCATTTTGGACTTTGTTAAAGTGCATTTCTATCACTTTAATTTCCCTGCTATAAAACCCACATTTGTGAGGTTTTTGCACTAGTATACAGCTCAGCAAGCTCCTGCCTGGTACCTGGCAGTTTTACAGCAGCAGAGAGACAAAAGAGAGACTTTAGAGTGAATACGTTTCTTGTTTTTTTGCATTTTCTTGCTGCCTTTAGCTAATTCTGCCTAAAATGCTGATTTTCTAGAGTTTCTGTGATTTAAAAAGCTTGTTTCAGCTACATATTGTACTTATTTTACTGCCTGTACTTTAACAAAGTCATTTTTGTGTTTACATTACCTGTTTAACTGCTGTAGGCTACACACTCAATTGTGATCGCCATTTTTGTACATTTAAAGTGTCTTTTTGTTTGTATTTGCTTTATTTTCTGAAAAAAACAAAAACAAAAATACTTGTTTTCCTGCCTTTTTAAGCTAGTATAGTCCAGTTTTCAGGTTAGTGGTGAATTCATTGCTGTGTTACAAGTTTCTGTGTTTGCCCATACCTTACTTGGACAGAAGGAAGTTTCTCTGTTCACTGTGAGAGAGGGAGCTTTGAGCAGCCTGTCAGTCCCTGGAGGAGTGGTTTCATCCCAGAAATTAGTAGTTTATTGGCCATTTTTGGCTATTTTCTATCTCTTTCATTTCCCTGCTATAAAACCCGCATCTGTGAGGTTTTTGCGCTAGTATACAGGTCAGCAAGCTCCTGCCTGGTGTCCTGCTGAGTTCTACAGCAGCAGAGAGACAAAAGAGAGACTTTGGTGTGATTAAGTTTCATTTTTCTGCATTTTCTTGCTGCCTTTAGCTAATTCTGACTAAAATTCCGATTTTCTAGAGTTTCTGTGATTTAAAAATCTTGTTTCAGCTACATATTGTACTTATGTTACTGCACCACTTTAACAAAGTCATGTTTGTCTTTGAACTGTTTTAGGCTACACACTCAAGTGTGACAGCTATTTCTATGCATTTGAAGTGTATTTTTGATTGTATTTGCTTTATTTTCTGAAAAAAAAAACAAAGAAATATACTTGTTTCCCTGCCTTTCTAAGCTAGTATAGTCCAGTTTTCAGGTTAGTGCTGACTTCAGGGCTGTGTTACAAGTTTTTGTGTTTGCCCATACCTTAATTGGATAGAAGGAAGTTTCTCTGTTCACTGTGAGAGAGGGAGCTTTGAACAGCCTATCTGTCTGTGGAGGAGTGGTTTCAGCCCAGAAATTAGTAGTTTATTGGCAATTTTTGCTTATTTTCTATCTCTTTCATTTCCCTGCTATAAAACCCACATTTGTGAGGTTTTTGCACTAGTATACAGCTCAGCAAGCTCCTGCCTGGTGCCCTGTAGAGTTCTACAGCAGCAGAAAGACAAAAGAGAGATTTTGGAGTGATTAAGTATCATCTTTCTGCATTTTCTTGCTGCCTTTAGCTAATTCTGCCTAAAACGCCAATTTTCTGGAGTTTCTGTGATTTAAAAGGTTTCTGCCTGCACTTTAACAAAGTTGATTTTGTGTTTAAATTACCTGCTTAACTGTTGTAGGCTACACACTCAAGTGTGATAGCCATTTCTGTGCATTTAAAGTGTTGTTTTGATTGCATCTGCTTTATTTTCTAAAAAAAAATATATTTGTTTTCCCGCCTTTCTAAGCTAGTATAGTCCAATTTTCAGGTTAGTGCTGAATTCAGGGCTGTGTTACAAGTTTCTGTGTTTGCCCATACCTTACTTGGATAGAAGGAAGTTTCTCTGTTCACAGTGAGAAAAGGAGCTTTGAGCAGCCTATCTGTCCTTGGAGGAGTGGTTTCAGCCCAGAAATCAGTAGTTTATTGGCCATTTTGGGCTAATTTCTATCACTTTCATTTCCTTGTTATAAAACCCGCATTTGTGCAGTTTTGCACACCAGACAGCGCCAGTTAGCTAGAGTATAACTATTCCCAGCTCCACAAAGTCTACTAATCAATTTTTCCCTTGGAATTAGACAAACTTTCAACTTAAGCACTCAAACCATTCACTTCTCATCCCGGCACTTGCTCAAAACTCATAGCAAGCACTAATAAACCTTAGCACTAGACCCCCCTTATACTGTAGAGAAAGACAAGGCTCTCTATTCAACCTTGCCAGCCAATCAGTAAAACAGTTCACTGTACCTATCTAGGCATGTCCAAAGGGCAGGTTCAGGTTTACTTTCTGGTCCAACTGGTGAATCTGGGCATTTTGAGGCAATGTTACAATTGCCTCATGTACACAGATGCCCCTCTCCTCCTTCCAACAAACGCTAATACACGCGAGAGATTCAATTATACAGCCAAACTGGAGGCTAAGCTCTCTCAAGCCAAGACTGGACCAGGCAGTCAAGAGGAGAAGGGAATTACTTGCATCACGCCACCAGTCTCACATAGACCTATAAACCAGCACCGGCAAAAAAACACACATAAATACATGAGAACATACTCGGAGGCTCTAAATAAAAATCTACAAAAGCAACAGAGACCTCCAAAGCAGACATCCAGGCAACCTCCACCCCCCCTAACACAAACCATGAAACACATACTTCACAAAACCAGTGTACCATGCAATCACAGCCCTTAAGGCAAAATAACATACCCAACACACTAGTAATAGGTGACTCTATAGTCAGGCATACTGGAGTCCCACTCACTAGGCTGGACAAGGAGAACATTACTGTTAGCTGCCTGTCAGTGCCAGGATATGCCACATAACACAAGCACTCATGTCACTCCAGAACAAGTACAAATATAACTCTGGCATTGTCCATGTTGGTGTGAATGACCTGAGCCATACCTCCCTGGACTACATGAAAAGAGACATGGAGGAGCTCTCTGATCACACAGCCCAGGCCGGTATGACCTTGACCCTGAGTAGCATCCTGCCCTCACCAAGAATAATAACACCGTATAGAGAAAAAATTATCAATTTCAACAACTGGCTAAGCGTCTGGTGTCATTCAAAGGGGATCCAGTGTCTGTCAGCCTGGGTTGACATGCTTGACAAGCCACGCTGCTTCGCTAGAGATGGCTTGCACCTGTCACCCTTAGGCTTTCGAATACTGGCCAAGGCTCTTGCCACCCCCATAGTACCTTTTTTAGGCAAGGCTCAAAAGACAAACCCACCGCCATAAATAGCACAAGTAACATAAAACTGAGGGTAATGCTACTCAATGGCAGAAGTCTAAACCTCAAAATGCATGCACTCGAGGCACTCCTCAGTATGGAGAAAATCGATATATGTGCAGTAACAGAAACCTGGTTTAAGGTTCCCAAGAGCACCCCAGCACTACCAGGCTACAACTCATATCATACATTTTGGCCACAAAACCCGGACCGAAATACAAAAGACAGGGGCTATCCATATTCATCAAGGATACCCACACTTCCAGGTTAGTGGTACAGAACAATGCTTCAGAGATCATCCACGTACAACTAACAATGGGCAAAACTACTATTCAAATTATAGCTTGCTACAGATCACCCTCCATGTACCAGGACCCCCACTCCGCATTCCTGAAAACACTGGGAAACATAAAGGTCCTTCCAAACACCCTGATTTCAATTACCCAAACATTAACCGGTAGAACTACTCAAGTACAAACTTCCTTGCCCAACATTTTCTAGAATTTATAAACTCAAACGCCCTGGATCTACTGGTAAACACCGCCACCAGAGGTGACAACATATTGGACCTGGTCATCACCAACATGAGTGACCGGTGTTCCACACCAGAGGTCAACCCCTTGCTGGGTAGATCTGACCATAAACTAATTACTCTGGATATCCACATTCCGCCACCACACCCACTCAAAGAAACCACCGTGAAAAACTTTTCAAAAGCAAACTTCACGTTACTTAAGACCAAGGTGGAAAGTTTCAAAGCCCCCATGCTAAAGGATAACCCTGTCCAAGCTGCAAAATCCTTTACTAAAGCACTCTATGGGCACCTACAAGAATGCATGGATTGTGCTATCTCAAACAAAACCAAGACTCACTCTTCCAAGAAAAGGAAAACAGTTTGGTGGACCCCTGCCATAAACAAGCTGTACAATAGAAGGAAGAAACTAGTACAGAAAAGAGTAAAATCCCAAGAAGGGAAGACATCCCTGATCAGTATCAGCAAGAAACTATGTTCCCTCATAAAATCATCTAAGGCTAGCTTCGAAAGAAAAATTGCCATGGACTCCAAAGATTACCACAAGGCATTATTTAGCTATGTCAAGAATCTAAGTGGCAATTCTCAGATCTGCTCGGAGTTAGTGCAGAATGGCACAAAATACACTGAAACGACTGATATAGCCAATATCCTGGCAGACAGGTTCAGTGCAAACTTCACCCCCTCTCACCCCCAAAAAGGCCCATAATTATACCAGAAGAATGTAGTACCCCTGAAATCACAGACACTCAGGTTAAAACAGCCCTCTCCAAAGCCAAAAACACAGCATCTATGGGACCGGACAGTATCCCAGGCTGCATCCTACACGAGCTCAAAGATGAACTAACCCCTCACCTAAACACACTGTTTAAACTCAGCCTCTCCACAGGCTACTTGCCCACAGAGTGGTGCACAGCAATGGTTATTCTGCTCCAGAAATGTGGAGCCACAACGTACCCCAGGAACTATCGCCCTAAAAGCCTGACTAGCTTGGGCTGCAAAGCTATACAGCGCATCATCGTGGATCTCATTAACAGAGACATTGGGAACCTCCAAACACTGGACCCTACCCAGTTCAGCTTTGTTAAGGGCAGATCATGCCTCCTAAACCTGGTGGACTTCTTTGAGACAGTTACCAAGGCTATAGATGAGGGAAAGGTGGCATATACTTCTCAGAGGTACGGACAAGCAGAGGAGGACTATTGCTGACCAAGTTGGCAGACAAATTCAAACTATGTCTATAATTGACTCTCCGGCTGACACGGACATCCTCCAAAAGGGTCTCACTGAGACAGATACCTCATGTCAAAACCATGGCCTCAAGCTAAATGTCAAAAAGTGCATAGTCATCCCCTTTGGAAAAAACAAAGTACCCACAAAATATCATATAGGTGGTAGCCCCCTAAATACAGAAGACGTAATAAGGGATCTGGGGACCCAAGTAGACAGTAACCTCTCCTTTGATAATCACATTGCCAAAGTGGTTAGAAAATCCTTCTATGTGGCCCACCTAATCACAAAAAGGTTTGCATCAAGATCGAAAGAGGTCATTGGGCCCCTCTACGCATCACTCGTCAGACCCATCATAGAGTACAATGCCCCATTTGGGATGTACCTTACAAGACACCTGCAACAACTGGAAAGTCCACAGAAGTACCTCACCAAGAGGATCACTGGCCTCAAGCAGATGCCCTATGCAGCTTGACTGAAGAAACTCCAGCTGTACTCGATTACATACCGCCTACTCAGAGGTGATCTCTGCCTGACATACAAGGCCATGTCCAACCCAGAATTGATGGACATGCTCCACCTACTGAAAACCATATCCCCTCGAGACACATGCTCCAGGGATCTAAACCTCACCACAACAATAAATAGGATGTGCTGAAGGGATAGATTCCTGTCCCAGAGACTTCCCATGTTCTGAAACAAGATTCCAATCTACATTAGGCAGAGCTCCTCGCTAACCCTCTTCAAGAGAAACCTTGATGAATGGATGGGAAACAGAAAGTTTAACCCAGGGATCACTTCAATGGCTCTGCTGGACAGAGGCACAGGGAACTAATCTAAGGGGGTGGGAAAAGCCAACATATTCCGGCTAGGCTTATAAATGCCTTCAGGCAGATAGCCTAGTAACTACTTATGAACTTATGAACCGATAAAAACAACTTTTTCAAACAGATGACTGTTTTTTTTTAAATAAGACACTGGAGACTGTTAAGCTGAGCAGTTAGTGAAGTACTGAGCAGTTTGTGAAGAGTTGAAGTCAGTTACAGTGCTGTGCAGTGATACCCAGGGAAAAAAGAACTCATCAAAAACTGTAAGCCTGCCTTTGCCTTGCTGTTATGCTTTAGATTAGATCAGGGACAGTATTCTCTAGTTAGATTAGGAAAGTTTAGTTATTCAGATAGAGTTTTTCTAGAATGATGGACATCTATCCTACAGTTTAATTTTATATTTCTGGTGACTGAATTCTAGTGTTTATTGAAAGTTATTGATTTACATTATTATAATCATTTTACTTATTATTAAACATTTTTCATTATTTTACATTGTGCCTGGAAGTCAGTGTTTTTTCTTTAGAAATTAGAAAGTGCTTACTCCTGTTTGATACTCCCCAGGTTCCCTCAAAGGCCTGGCTGCTCTGGTCATAGCTATCATTTATTTTGATATTTAATTTTCATAATTGAACACCCTTTTAGAAGGGCATGAGGACACTCTGATTAGTTGTAGCATTACCATATTATTTTGGGGAAGGGACATAGCTGGAAATCTGTGTGACGCTTTCCCAAAAGTGTTTCGATGTGTGAGATTTAAATTTACTTTGAGTGTGAGTGTATCAGGGGTCTTAAACTGGGACACATTGCTCTGAAGTGTGTAATAAGGAGTTACAGTAGGGGTGGTAGAAGTATACAGTCCAGTCCCAGGTTATAGAGCATGTTCCTGTTGTGCTGTTAGGGGAAAGTTGTGAAATAATACTCCTGTTTAAGAGACAGTCTCACATTGGATTCAGTAGTGAGGACTGAAGGTCCTTAGTTACTGACCCAGGATAGTAAAGGATGTCACATTTTATTGTTGGCAGTCTGGTGGGGTATTGGCCAGATGTCACATGTAATAGGTGCAGTCATGTAGGATACAGCCAGTCAACATAATAGGAAAGATTGCAAAAGCAGAGAAAAACAAAGAAGGGAATGCGCAAGGGACATCGAGTAGACTTCTGTGGGAGGAGGTTGGAAAGGATGGACACTATACATTTGTCAGGAGATAGACCCCCTATTTTTTTCATTTTTGTTATAGGAGAGGGTAATGTGGTTGTGAGATAGGTAAGAGGGTGTAGGAGAAATTATGAGGGAAGAAGGGATAAGAATGTCCCAGCTGGAGTCCAAGTCCACAGAACCTCAGTCACGTTCACTTCCACATGGTATTGCAGTGGAGGATGCTGATGTTGAGGGTTAGGGGCCCTGTGTTTATGTGGTGGCCAGCACCAACTGGGAGGATGTATCTTCCAGATGCTGAACAGAGACTTTCTACTGGCTGAATTCCCCTGTCAAATACCTCCACCAGAATAACCTCTACTGAGCTCTGATGCCCATTTTGGTGAAGCTTTCCAGGTTCCCATGTGCCAGGGTGCCTGCAGGATCGATATTGCCACCTAGTCTATGACATGCTGGTGAGTTAGCTTAAACTTGACATCATCAAGGACAATAGTCCTGTAGGGTATATGGAGTGAGATTCATGACAGGATAGGTTCTAAGATGGGGATGTTATTTCCAGGTGGAATATAGATGGCTACTATGGCAAATTTCTTGAGGGGGTTTAAATGACAGTTCAGGATGAGTAACCCAACTGGTTGGAAGTTTGGGTGAGTTAGAGAGAGTGGGGTTAAGGTGAAATGTTTGGAGTAAAGGATTTCTACCTCTCTCCCCTTTTTAGAGATTCAGTCTTGGCTGTAGATATTATAGATGGGAGGTAAGATTTTATTGTTAGAAATATGAGGTTTTAGCCATATGTCAGAGAGGGTTAGGATATGTGGTGAGTAGTGTGTTATCTAAGAGTTCAGCTCAGTGATTTAATTAGGTAGGCTTTGAATATTTATTGAGAAGATGGAGAGATGTTTGGTATTGGAAGGGAAGGGAGGGGGAATGTGGTGAAAGGTACAAGAGGAGGTGGACGTGTGAGTAGACATGGCGGGACCAGGACTGGGATGACTATCCCCATCTGGTAGGAGAGTTTGGTATGGTAGAAGTAGTGAGTAAAGGATTTGTACTTGAGTTTAGGGGAGGTAAGGGTGGGATTAATTATTTTAATTTTATGAAGTTCAGTGTAGGTGATATTGTATAATGCTGGAGAGGTTAAGAATAAGAAATAATAATTAAGAATAAGAAGGATTAATTTATCTATCTGTATGTGTGTGCATTCCTGTCTAAGCAACAACTCCTGTTTGTTTTGTTTTTTATTTTCTCTTACATATGCATAATTAAGTGGGTGTATACAATAATGTGTCAATATTCCCTGTTTTGTAAGAGAAAAATAAGTAAGAAATGTGTGTGAAGTCTCGCTTTTAAAATACTGTGTTTAGGTTTAATGTTTTCACATATGCAGAAATGTAGCAATTCATGGAGGTTTGCATGTGTAATTTTAATTTTATTTTCATTATTTATAAATCAATTAACAAATGCTTCTTATAACCCAGTACATTATTTACAGAGCTATATATACAGATTATTATTTACTAAACACTTCACATTTATATATATATATATATATATATATATATATATATATATATATATATATAAATTATTAAAATCTGTTACCACATCACTCACATCCACCTTTTTAAAAAGAGGCATGTATGATTACAAACATATTCATGATTTGCTCTGCATTTCATAATAACATTGCAAGTAATATTTTCAGATACACATACCTGTCTTTAGAAGATACGTCTAATTGTGCCAACTTGTTAAATTATTTTTATATTTAATATGACTCAATGTAATAATGAACATTAAGAAACAAATGTTTCTTGGTACTTAGTATAAAACACTGGCCTTCTCACTGCAACCTGGTCTACGGACTCAGTGTGAGGTGCTCAGTGCTATGCTTCATCAAATCATTGTAATGGTGATGGCAGTACTGGCCAGAATGGGTTATACCTGCCACATATAGATATTTTCCAAGTTGTATGTTGTGTAAACTCCTCAATCTTATCCCAAAATGAATCATTGTGAGGGTAGAGTATTAACATGGTCTCCTTGTCAGACCAGCTAGGAATGCAGCCTCGTGCCTTCACAGGTGCAGCCATCATTCACATTGCCAGAACAACAATGAGGAAAGCATGGTCAGGGATGTAGTAATCAGGGTTACTCCCTGTGGGGTGTCACATCGCCTTAACCAAACCTGGTCTACTAGCAGGGGCATTACAACATTTACTGATATTACTAGCAAGTTTGGTTTAATCAAAACTGCTTTGTCACATACTTTTTTCTTAAAGGATACCACTTACCTTTTCCCTTCTATGCTTGAGTAAAATGGAAATATATGATTAATAATTGCTATTTCTGATGCTCATTGGTAAAGGTTATTAGGTTATTTTTGTACCCTAACACCAATATGGCTCATGTAGTACAGCAGAATTTTTCTTCTAATTTTTTTTTCTTTGGATGGGTGGAAATAAATGACACTATGTGTGTTATTTTTCAGTGTGAGGAAGTTATGATTTGTTTGAAGTGCTAGTGTATGACGCACCACGTCGGATGGGCAGGGAGTACACTTCAGACTGCTGCAACCTTGGCGTTCACTCAGATGACCCCATTTTTTTAACTACATTCTGATTTTGTTAGTCTAGGGCCATTTGCATGTTCCCACGAGAAGCTTGGGACAGCTGTGGAGTGCTGCAGCATGCACATTCATCCACAGTGTATCCAGGTCAGTCTGATATGCATCCATATTACTTTGGCTGAGCATTCATTTTGCCTACAAAACAAAATTAACCAGTACATCTTGGGGCACATTTGCATACTACTGTGATTCATACAGATGAATGTAAATTAGCCTAATTTGAATATAACATGTGTAAATTACCCTGAATTTTCATCAGTAAGTTGAGCATTACCATATTAATTCACCAACAGCCAAGATAGGTGAAAAATACATTAAGATACTGCAGACATTCTAGAGTAAGGAAATATTTTTTAAAATATCATAACCTAATAACTGACACTTGAAAATATTATTTCATTATTTAATTAAGGATCATGTTAAATTAATTTACATATATGATGTCCATGTTATGATAGCATTGACTGATTGTTAGATTTGTATCATTTGCAAGTTGGATGTCAAGATAACACCAGTGAAAATGATTACTGATCATAGGATCATAGGAAGTTACTAGGCTAATAGCCCTTGGGTCCTTACAGCCTAGCCAAGAGTTTATCCCCAAAAAAGAAACCTCAGTCAGCACCTGTCACCCAAGGTGGAACCCCTGGGACAAATTTATGGTTTCCCATCCACTCATCAAAGTTGCGCTTGAAGAGGGTCAGTGAGGTACTTTGTTTGACATGTATGGGAAGTCTATTCCAGAGACGGGGCAGTCACTGGGAGACAAACCTGTCTCTCCAGCAGGTTTTGTTGATGTCACAGATTAGATTTAGGCCAATCGACCGGTTAATGCGTGAGGAGTTAGATTTACGGATATAGAGCATCTCTAGTAGGGTGGGATCCGATATTGCCTTGTAGGCAAGACACAGATCACCTCTGAACAATCTGTATGATACCAAGTAGAGTGATAGTGATTTAAGCCTGTCTGCATAGGATAGGTGTTGGAGGCCATGGATTCTCTTTGAGAGGTATTTCTATTGCCTTTCCAGTGGGTGCAGGTGTTTGGAGAGGTACATACCAAACAAGGCGTTATACTCAATTATAGGCCTAATAAGGGAGGAGTACAGAGAGGTAATAACCTCCTTTTTTCTGGATTCAATCCTTTTACTTATGAGATGAACCAAGTAAAGGGATTTTCTGACCACTGCCGCCACATGATGGTTGAATGTGATATTGTTGTCCACCTGAGTGCCCAGTTCTCTCACCACAGGGTGTGTTCTTAGGGGGTTGCCGTTGATGTGGTAATCAGTAGGGGCTGTGCTTTTGCCGAATGGTACGATAATACATTTTTTTATATTTAACTTAAGGCCACGACTTTGGCGCAAGTTATTTTTTGCTGTAAGATGCTCTTGCAGTATGTTAACATCAATTGGGAAGTCGATAACAGCACCCAACTTAAAGTCATCCACAGATTTGGTCAGTCACAGGCCCTTTTTCTTTGTCTGGACCTCTGAGAAGTATATGCCAAACAGTACGGGTCCCAGGACAAATCCCTGGGGAACAGCACTAGTGACAGGTCTACTGTCAGAGGTGGCGGCACCTATTTTGACCCTGTGTGTCCTATATGTGAGCCAGTTGGCCACCCATCTGACTAGGTAGAGATTAACACCAAGTTGTGTTAGCTTTTCATTGATGCCCAAGTGAGGCATTGTGTCAAAGGCCTTGGCCAGGTCAAGGTAAGCTGTATGTACTGACTTTCCCTCATCCATGTCCTTGGTGACAGTCTCAAATAAGTCATCTAGGTTCAATAGCCAAGATCTGCCCCTGACAAATCCAAATTGGGTGGGGTTGAATGCTTGGAGATTGCCTATGTCCTTGTTTATAAGATCCAATAATACTCTCCATTAATTTACATATCAGATTTGTCAAGCTAATGGGGTGATAGTTTCCAGGGTTAGTATTGGCACCACCTTTGTGCAAAGGGATGATGATGGCAGTTCTCCACTCTGCTGGAATGAAGCCAGTACTTAGGCTGTGGTTGAATAGGATGTTCAATGATGAAGCTAGTTCTTGCTGGAGATGGTGCAGAATACAGCCTGGGATACTATCAGGTCCCATGGAAGCTGTGTTCTTTGCCTTGGATAGGGCCTTTAACACTTGATCTATGGAGATGTGAGGTGTGGGAAAAGTATCGGGGATGTCAACTGAGCCTTTGGGGAAGCCATAACAGGGTGAAGTTTGCAATGAACCTGTCAGTTAGCAGGTTGGCTAAGTCACTAGGATCAGTGTAAGTGGTACCATTAAGTACTAGTTCGGAACAAACTTGAACTTTGCCACAGAGGGTCCTACCATAACTGAAGAAGGACTTGTGATTTCCTTTTGTTTTGGAGGCTAGTTTCAACTCTTAATTGGCTTGGAGGTTTTCATTAGTGATTTAATTTGCTTGTTGAGGCGGAGGAGGGAGTTTTCCAATTTGGAATTTGTTCCATTTTACCCTTGTACAACAGTTTCTTCCTTTTGTTGTAAAGCCTGTTGATAGAGGACATTCACCAGACAGGTTTGTGTTTCCTTGAGAAGCAGATCTTAGTTCTGTTGGGTATGGCTGAGTCCATGCAGTTGTACAGGTGCTTGTATACTGCACTAGCGTACTGTTCAGCATAGTTGTCTGCATCATCTGAGGGGGGCGGTGGTGTGAAGCTGCTGATACCCTCCCTTAGGAGACTGTAGTCAGCTTTTGAGAAGTAAGTTTTTTAGCCTGGTTATGGCTGGGGAGGGGTTGGGTAAGATAAAAACTTCAAATGAGACAGACCGATGATCTGATCTCACCAGGGAAGAAAATACTATGGGAGTGGTGCAGCGGTCGCCCATGTTGGTGAGAACCAAGTCCAGTATGTTATCTCCCTGTGTGGTCTTTACTGTGGTATAATTTTCTGATTGTACATACATGGGTATAAATGCCATAATTATCTACTGAAGTTCTACAGTGTTAACTATATCGACAGGCACGTGTGGTGAATTGGAGATTTTTGGAGTGATAGTGTTGAATAAAAAATGGAACTATTATGGGCTCATGACAATGACAGAGGATAGAGCATGAATGTTTTTTGAGACAAAAGTGATTGCATTCACTACCCGAATGAACTGTAAGCAATATATTGCAATTTTCTATGGCTATATTGACATTTCCCTATATAATTATATGGTCTGTGTTAAGTAGCATTTTTTTGTAATTTCAAACCTGATTAGATTAAAACAGTATTGTCCCACTTTCTGGCAGTGGCCTCTTTTTTGCACATGTAGTAATGATGGAAAATAGGGAATCAATGCACAGAAAGGATAACTTCATCCATGAAGAAAATTATGTCTTCATGGTAGCACTTAGGACATACGGGAAACTTATTTTTGGTCAAGGGGGACCCAGACAAGCAAAGAAATAGAGTTAAGTAGTTGTTGAAATTAATGCAATGGGTGGTAGAAATTGACCTGACCCATGATTTGGTACCTATGTCTCTAACAGACACAGGTAACTTGTAAATGTTTCATCTCCCAGGCCCATGCTTACACTTTTCAAAGGTATTAGAACTTGTCAGAGATTTGTGATGCATGGCTAGGCTTAAAAAGGCCCTTGTGGTCATTAGCCTAGTAAACACCTATAAACTTATGAGCATTGTCACTGTGCAAGAAAATGACAACTGATACAGTAGCACATGGTAGGTGTAAGGCCAGGCAGAATTCAGTTTCCCATACTACTAAGGGGAGGGCTCCAAGTGTTAAGTCAATTAACTCCAGATGAGGAATATCTTATATCCATCCGTGAGGATGACTATGACACAGAAGATAGAGGAAAATGACTAATTAGAGGTGGTGTGTACACTGGTCCATCTTTCCAAGGTCTGCAACAGCAGCAACACTCACCTACTCATGGTTGGTTTAAATCAGTAACACACATTTATACAGAGAGAATCGAATGCTGACAAGGAATGGTGTAATTAAATACATCATAATTTATTATTACTAGGTGAATCTTGTACATCAGCAAAGAATGGAAATGATGGTGGTGTGCATGGTAAGTGTCCAACTGACCCCCTTGTATGCAAATATTACTGTATACTATTCCATTATTATTAATGCTTTCAAATAATATTTTTACATTGTGAGCAGCAGAAACAAACAGTTCAACTGTACCAACACATTTGGTTGATGTCAGCAGCAGAATGGGTATTGCTGCTGCTGATAATAACATGGTAATATTTATGAGGCAGACTGAGGAAAGTGGCAGGCACTCCCCAAGTTTAATTGTAGGATCTCTCACCCCACAACATGTTAGTAACTCTGCAGAAAGTGACAGTGCAACACAAGGTCAACTACAAGTTGACATGCCACTCACGCTTGTACAGGAGGAACACCCCCTGCACTTCTACATCAGTATCTGCAAACAAACAGGACGACTTTGAGGATGATGACAAACAATCAGAGACCACAGTGTCTGCAGTGACACCTTTACAAAGGGGAGCCAGGCACAAGAATTTTTCACAGCTACTCCAGAAATTGCATAAAGCAATGGCTGCCCAACAGGAAATGTGTGATGGCATTGTTAGGGCTCAGAGCACTGCCACAGACAGTCAGCTGGAATTGGTGAGAGCTATCCAGGATATGCATGATGATTTCTAGTACTAAATGGAAATGGCAGAGAGCAGGGACCATGCTATGATCACACTGATGGAGAGTATGATTGCACATCGAGCATTAGAGACCGGTTACATTCATACACTAGTTAGGACATACCAGAGTCAACCTGGAGTTAGTCTTGCAAGGGCCAGAGGATGGTGTATTGTCCCAACACATGGGGTGGAAGGAAATCACATGATAATACCATTGCTTCTCAGGAAAGGGTTCAGCTCTGAGCCCATTGCTGTTCATACTGATGATGGACTACATTAGCATTCATAGTGAACAGAACACCAGGCAGAGTCTGAGCAGGAGCTCCAGCAAAGAGTAGGGAAAAGGGAACGCAAAACTGAAGGCACATGGGCTGAAACTGAGTGCAGATAAAACAGTGGTTATGGCAGAAAATGAGGGATATCAGAAGAAGATGCTGAAAACTGCAATAGAAGGGAAATAGGGGAACACATTAACAGTTTAAGAATTAGGGAGAGATGGTTGAGAAGAAGGGAAGTCTGAATGAGGAAGTCAAAGCTAGAAACTGCAGCCAAATGGCCGAATGTGTCAGCGGTTGTGTATAAGAGAAGAATGTCAAGGAAAGCTAACAGTAAGCTGTATAAGTCAGTATGGTACAGAAACCTATGCATTAATGGCAGAGTTGTTGAAGAAGCTAGAGGTGATGGAGATAAAGTGCCTCAGATCGGTGGTAGGATGCACACTTTTGGACAGACAAATAAATGCGGGCATAAGAATAGAAGCTAAATAAGCTCTAATTGCAGAGAAGGTCAAAGGGAATAGATTACAGTGTTTTTTGGGCACATATACAGAATGGCAGAAAACAATCTGGTCAAGAAGATTTGAGACTGGCAGAAGGCAATGAGTGCATCTTGCAAAGAAGTGGATGGGTTATGGGAGAGAAGACCTGTGAGAGAAGGTGAGTGAGTGGCTTTGAATCGAGAGAGATGATGACAGTTGATATGATACCCCGACTGCACGTAAAAATGGGAAAAAGGGAGTCGATAATGATGATTAAGGCCAAAGTTGGGAAAATATAACCAAAATCTTATGATCATGTTAGGAGAGTGGTATCTGAAAACAATGATCTATCCATAAATTAAGTACATGTTTTAGATAATATAACTGTAATCTTATCAATTAGTTGCAAAAAATAATGTCCACCCATTACAATTTTGAGCTTTTGTACCAGAAGTAACAACAATGCAGGCTAACAATACCTTCTTTACTTCTTATATTTCTGATAATCAATCAGTTATATGCCCTGAAACACTTTAAAGGCTCCAGAGTAAGCTGAGCTAAGAGACATTTACATTGTCATATTATCGGCAAATTCTGCTGAGCATACTACCTCATCGTTGCCAGGTGCACATGGAGGTCTTCCTCAATGGTTATTTTGTTCTATGGTGAATTGTCTTTACAATAATGTAGCTCTGAAAATGGGCACAATACTCTCATTGGCAGCGTCAGTAGTTTGCATCTTCTTCTTTTCCCGGTTAGGGGTCGCCACAGCGGAACTCCAGTCCGCTAATGATTGGCAGTAGATTTTTATGGTACCGAGGTGCCAGCCCGATGTCCAACCTTCAACAAAGGCACACCCATTCACACATGTCTTTCGAATTCCACTCGACCATGGGGAGGACATGCAGACTCGACACAGAAGGTGCTCCAGCCGAGAATCGAACGGGAGAACCTCTTGCTGTGAGGCGACATTGCTACCGTTGCACCACCCCGGCTTTCCTAGTAGTTTGCATGATATTTTTAATTGCAGCAGCCATCTTGCTTTTTAGGCAGGCATGATATAAATAATTGCTTCTCAACTGCAACTCACCACAGAGCACAGCACAGGGCTAAACAATTGAGAACAACACAGGAATAAACATGCTTACTCTTTGGATGGGCTTATTTATGTTCAAATAGTTTGACGTCATGCAGAATGAATGAATGAAACTTAAATGTCAGGATATGTGGCAAAAAGAGTTTTTCAGAACTGCCCACTGCATCAAACACCCAAAGTATATTAACATTGCAGCTTTTTGCATGATTAAACAAAATGCAGTGGTGCATACTCTTTCATACACAACCAAGTGCAACAACATAACAGTCTAAACAAATGGAATAACAAGAGTACTATTACATACAAAAAGTTGCATGCATACCATCACAACAGGCAGCAGTTACTTCCTAAACAGACAATTTCTTTCTGCTATATCAAGAAGTAGAACTCAAAGTTCATGGCATATATTTGATCTCCTATAGAGTCTCGCCACAGTGGATTCCTTCACAGGAAGATGCAGAGGTACTCTTCATACTGCAGCATTACATCAAGAACCAATATTTCAGATAACTATTCCCAGGCTTTGAGAACAAATAGTGTTCAATGTATCACAAAATTGATCCAAACTGCTAAAATCTCAGACTGTCTAGACTTATATGACTTGTGATTGAAGGGGAAGTCTTATTCAGCAATATGTTTTGCGTTTCCTTGGTCACAGTTTGAGAATGTTTTTAATGGAAGTTGCTCCATTATCACTGCAGGGTTAGCTGTCTGTCTAAACTTCCAGTTTTATTTCTCTCGGAGATGGTCTTATTTGGGTTTCTTATATTTCCTCACTCCTTTATGCCTTTGATTTATTTATTTATTTATACATCTAGCTGTACCGATGGACCCCATGGTCCATTCATTTGCTGGAAGGGATCGACTACACAATTTCATCTGTAACATACTCATTTTACATGTATATGATTTTTGGAATCCCACACTAGACAGCAGCTTTGATAACTCTATCTGGATGTCACTGCAACAAAAAGATATACTATTTAACATCTTAAGAGGCACTTATGCAGTGTACCAGGATATTTGTAAGCTTTATCACTGGAAAATTTTAATGGCTGGATCACTTAACCAGTGGAAGGATGGATGACCTCCCTTCATCAAAAGTGTAGTGACTCCCTCTTTATCCTGACTCATAGATCATGGCCTACTATGCTATAGAAGGACAAACAGTCCTTTAGAACTTAACTTTATCTAGAGCAAACATCTTACAGTACTCACAATGAGAACATACTTATATCAGTGTGGTTTCTGACAGATTCTGTTAATACTTTGAACCACCACCAGCTCTTGCTCCTGACTATGTTTAATGGATATCCTAATATCTGACACTGGCTGAGTTGTTTTATTTCACCCATCTCAGTACTAACCACCCCAAACAGCATCTGTTACCAAAGGCATGTTGTCTAACCGCCAAATTCTCAGTATTTTAAAGTTAGCACATAGCAACGTCCTGACCATGAAGTCACCACTTACTGGAAAAGCGCACTCAGTTTTTCTGATAATAATTATGAGTCACACAGAAATTAGAACAAATCAATTAAGGATGATTCCTGTGAACTGAGGGATGAGCTAGGAATGAAATCTTGTATTTAAGGGATGAAATTAAACATTTTAAGGCTTTACTGAAAAAGCTCACTCAGACTCTGCCATAAACTGCCATGAGAGTAAGGTTAGTTTGTTTTTCTTATATTGCTTTCTTGTAATTGATATTGCTTCACTGCTTCCTCTTTTTTGAATATTGTTGTTTGTTTTCATTACACCTTATTTTAATTGTATTATGTTTTCTATTGCATATTTAAACTAATAAAGAGATGATATCTCTGCCTTTTTTGAGTCAAACATAAATTAAAATTTCCCCACTGTCCTACCCTGGTGGTGGTGTGTTTTTATGTTAATTTGACCACATGTTTCTTTCCCCTCTCCTCTTTCATTGGCTATTGCTATGGAGCACAAAATTGTCATTTTGTGAAGTCACCCCTTTAGCTATTTAACTTTACTGGCCTTACACGTGTATTCTGTATAGCTAGATTACTAAGTGCCTACCTCCTTCCAGTCTATCTTGCTCTTTTAAAATTAGTGACTTCCCCTTTAAGCTTGAGTAACCCCCTCTTTCATATCTAGTTGCTTAGTGTGCACTCCAAGTCTTAAGATACTAACCAATGTTTTTTCTATCTTATCATTAAATCTGCAACGTCTGATGCAAGACCACCAATTAGTAGAAAGCTCACATTCTTCCTCTCGGTAGCCATCTTGTAATTAATGCTTTTGTTTTGCTTTTGGTGAGAGAAGGAGCACAGGGACATTATTTCCTGGAAAGTGATGATCACCAGAAAATCTGATAATTGCTTCATAGGTGCCATCTTGGAAATTGTGCTATTTTCTCCTGGTGAGAGAAGGAGCAGAGGACATTGCTTCCTGACTATCTCTGGGCAGTGAGTCTCTATGTGGCATTCCTGATTAGTTTGGTTGCTATTCAAAGCATCTACCAGGAGAAGGCTACAACAAGCTTAAAGATCCCTGCATCATTTGGGACAAGACTGCTGATCACTAAAGAGCCTGTGGCCTGATTTTCACCTTGGGATTGGTGCTTCTGTTTTACTTCTGGTGAGAAAAGACACAAAAGGGGCATTGTATCTCAGCAGAGTGAATCTGTGGTGAGAGCAGCATTAGCAGTAGCAAGGCAGTAGCCAGTTAGCTGAATCTCCAGTATTTATCATTCTTGACAAAGCTAATTTATTTTTCTTTTTAGTATGTGGGGTGGCACAGCAGATAGCGTTGTCAACTCACAGCAAGAGGTTCCATGGTTTGATTTTAATCCTGGGTGCCTCCTCTGTGGAGTCTGCATGTCATCCGTGTGTTTGTGTGGGTTTTTTGCCACATTCCAAAGACATGCAGTAGGTGGATTGAACACTCTAAATTAGTTGTGAGTATGTGTGCAGTGTGTGGTGTGGAAGAACTACCATGACAGGGCTAGCAACCTAGCAGTGTAAACCTTGGTTTGGATGATTGTCACTGTTGAAGTGACACCCCAACCCCATATGCAAAAATGGGAAAAAGGGATTGTGGATGGATGGATGGATGGATGGATGGATGGATGGATGGATGGAAGTACTGACTGATTAGCTACTGATTAAACTACCTTCAGAATACCTCTCTATCCATAAATCATCTAGTTCTGCTTTTAGTAGTTTCACCTCAAGTATTTGGCAGTGCTTTGTATAGTCACAGGAAGTGTTACCTGTAAGCACAGACAGCCACCTGTAGACAGAGGCAGCTTTGGCATATTTCCTGTAAAAGCATCCTTGAAATTTCATCAATACCTAGTTGCACACAGAGCAACTGGTTCACAGTGACAAGCACTACCCCCAGAGTTCAAACCAGCGACTCTTGAGTTTACTTTATATTGTTGCCACAACCATCTAATTGCCATGCATATGAACTTTTCCACTATCTCCATTACCAGCTTGGTGGATATGTACAACGTGAAGCAATGTAGAAATTTCCTCATGTTTACTGACAACCAGCTAATTCTCTAACAAACTGATAAGGTATAGGAGAAATGTATTTACACAATATCAAAGGAGCAAACCTCTCACATAAAAGTACTTTTAATGTCAATCAAGTTGTCAGCAGTACACATGCTGCACCCATCGCACACAGTACAAAGCAGACACATAGACCCACTTATGGAGGTACTTAAATATAACCTTCCTAATCTCCAAAGTCCTCCTAGACAAAGTACACATAAAAATGCCCTCAGCACCTCCAAATGCTCTCTTTCAAACCAATACCTTCATCATCACCTACAGCCATGTCTCATGGAGCCTCTACTTCTATGCCCATAAGGCGAACCAACACATATTCCAACATTCTGGTCATTGGAGAATCCATTGTGAGATACAGTGATGTTTCTCTCACCGGCTGAGTAAGGAGAAAGTCAAGGTCAGTCGCTTACTTTGGGCCAGGATCTGCCATATTACACATATACTCAGGGCATTGGACCACAAGTACGATTCAGTAATTGTCCATGTGGGTGTAAATGATCTGAGATGTACCTCTCTCGATTATATGAAGAAAGACATCATGGAACTCTCTGAACATGCGTCCCAGGCTGGTATGAGCCTAGCATTGCACAACATTATACCTTCTCCAAAGGTGATGCCACAGTATAAACAGACAGCCACTAACTTTAATAATTGGCTTAGTTTCTGGTGTAATTCTAATGGGGTGAAGTATTTGTCAGCATGGAAGGAGATGATCAACAAGCCACACTGCTTTGCCTAGAGTGGTCTGTACCTCTCCCCTCTAGGCTTTTTAGTATTAGCTAATACCTTGTCTTCCCCTTGTGGTGTCTTTTTTAGGCAATGCCAAACTGAAAGTACTTCCAACATAACAAATCAAACCCAAGAAAATCTGAAGGTACTACTGCTCGATGCTAGGAGCTTAAAGAAGAAACTCCACTCCTTACAAACCTCCCTCACCCTAGAAAATGCTGATGTCTATGCAGTCACTGAGGCATGGTTTAAAGCAATGAAGAGCACATCAACAGTACAAGTCTATAATACTGTCTAAATGTTTGGAGGAGGTGTTTCAATTTACATGAAAACTAAATATTTTTCAAGGATGTCAAACATGGCAATGTGCTTCAGCTTCTCCACATTCAAATCACCATAGGCAAAATCCCATACCACTTCCTTGGAAGCTATAGGCCCAGCTCTATGAACCAGGAAACCCATAGCATGTAGTTAAGCTTAAAGGAAGTCACTCACCATCCAACCCAATACCATATTCTTGCGTGACTTTAATTACCCCATGTTAACTGGGAATCATATAAGATACCAAACATGCAGGCACAGTGATTCTTGGATCTTATAAAAACGAACTCTCTGGACCTGTTTATTGATACATTGAACAGGGCCGCAAACATACTGGATCTTGTCCTCATTTATATGGACAGCCCCTAATGCAATGTCCAACCACAAAAAGTGTCTCCTTTGAAATAAAAATAAAACCTAGAACCTCATCTAACCCTGGAATGTTTAGGAACTACTCTAGAGCTAATGTCCTACTATTAAGCAATAACCTAGCAAAATTTAAATACCCCCCCTTCCCCCATCAACTCTGAGAACACTGCTTTCTGCACAAATCTGTTCAAAGAATCCCTATACAAGCATGGTAATAGCTGCAAAGATGCAGTTGTACCCAACAGGAATAAGAACATAAGTAACAAAAAACAAGCCATCCTAGTGGAATCATATAACAGAAGGAAGAAAATCATGGCACAAATGAGGAGGTGTAGCACCCAGCATGATAAAAACACTCTCATCAACCTAAACAAACAACTCAAAGGACAAATAAAGTCTTCCAAATTCAAATTTGAGGTTAATTTGGCCTCCCAGAACAAGGAGAACCTCAACGTATTCTTTAATTATATCTACAGCCTCAAGGGCAATATACAACTGTGTGCAAAACACATTGTTAATGCAGCCACCAATAATGAGCCAGAGGATATAGCAAACCTACTGGCAGACAAACCCAGCTCTTCCTTTAACGCTCTCTCCCCTAAAACTCCCCTTAGGAAATACCATCAAATATAAATTCTCCTATTGTCACTAGGGAACCGATTCACAATGCTGTCTCTAAGGCCAAGAACACTGCATTGATGGGCCCAGACAATATCTCAGCATGGTTTCTAAATACCATAAAACATAACCTCTCAAGCCCTGTAGAATCACTATATAATCATAGCCTCCAAAAAGGCTTTGTGCCTCATGAATGGAGAACAGCAACTGTCATCCCTCTGCACAAAGGCAGGCCATCTACAGACCATAGAAACTACAGACTCAAAGTCTCACTAGTCTCATATGCAAAGCCATGGAAAGAATTATCATGGACATGATCAATAATAATATAGGAAACATAAAGACACTAGACCCAACCCAGTCTGGTTTCGTCCAGGGCAGTTTATGCTTACTCAGTTTGGAGGACTTCTTTGCAAAGGTCACCAAAGCAATGGATGAGGGCAAACTTGATCACACTGCCTACCTTGACCAGGCCAAGGCATTTTACATATTACCCCACTCTGGCATTGTTGAAAAACTGAAGAGGTTAGGTATAAACCCTTATGTCATCTGGTGGATAGCCAGCTGGCTCAGAGACAGGACCCAGGAAGTTAGAATCGGGGACACATCTACAAAGAGGCCAGACACAAGTAAAGCCCTTCATGCATTAGTCCTGAATTGCTTCTTTTTGGCATTTACTTCTCTGAACTCAAAACCAATGCCATAGGCCTCTGGCTGACCACATTTGCAGACAACTGCAAATTATGAGCAGTTATAGAATCCCCCACTGACACAATGTTCTCTAGGAAGTGCTGATACAGATGGATAATTTGTGTCAGAGCATGAACTAAAACTAAATATGAAGAAATGCATGATAGTATCCTTCTGGAAGTCATGCATCAATGGTAACTTTCATATTGACAACACACCCCTAAGACTCAACTCAGCAGCAGTCAGGAACTTGGATACTTACAAAGACAGTAATTTAGCCTTAGACCATCATGTGTCTACAGTAGTCAGGAAATCATTTTATGTTGTGTAACTTATAAACAAAAGTATGGAATCTAAGTCCAAGGAGGTCATTGTTCCACTGTATTCAGCATTCATCAAACCTGTCATTGAGTTCAATGTCCCCTTTGGTATGTACCTAACCAGGAACAGCTAACAAATGGAACCTCCACAGAGTTAAATGACTTATCCTATGCAGACTCCCTGTCTTTGTATTCTGACTCCTACAGGCTGTTTAGGGGAGATCTATGCCTGGCATGCAAGACATTGCTGGACCCCACCCTGATAGACCTCTTGCGTATGTGCAATACAAATAGCACCAGAATAACCTGTTCTAATGACCTAAACCTTGACTATGATCTAAATAAGACATGCTGGAGAGACAGGGATGTATTCCAGAAACTACCCCTTCTCTGGAACAGTCTTCCCATCCATGTGAAGCAGAATTCCTCCCCTAGCCCAGTTGGATTGGGAACGGGAAATTCATCCCTGATTTGTCACTTTTGTCTCTAATGGAGAGAGGCAACTTGTAAATGGTTCATCTTCCAGGTCCCTGCTTGTAAAAGTTTCATCTCCCAAGCTCCTGTTTACTCTTATCAAGGGTAACAGAACTTGTCAGATATTTGGGATACTTGGCTAGGCTTAAAAGGCCGCACTGGTTGTTAGCCTTGTACACACCTATGGACCTATGAACCAATGACTGAGGTTCCCTATAACTACTGAGGGCATGATAACCTTTTGGTTGTAAATTCTATACAACTCCAACTATATTCCTTCCTCACATTTGGTCTGAAGAAGTCCTGTTTTTCTTCTAAAGGCTAAAGCACTAGTTTCTCTTTTCTTTGACAAAAGTTCACAGATAAACCTGTTTTGCATATAAAGGGAGTTAGCATTTTACTTCAATTTTGATCCATTTGAAATGTTTACTAGAAATCAGCTCTACACCCTGCAAAACGTGGAGTACTTGGATTCAAGGAGGGGCAGACCACTCTCTTTACAGATGCCAGTCTTAACAAGACAAACTGATTTTAGTTGCTTATATTATTTTAAGCTCTGCCATTTGGTTTCCCTGGGAAAATTTATAGGGAATCACTTTTGTCAGTCAGTAATCATGCCTCCTGAACCTGATCAACTTCTTTGAGGCAGTCACCAAAGCCGTAGATGAGGGTAAGGTGGTTCACACAGCCTATCTTGACCTCGCCAAGGCTTTCGACACCATCCCCCATTCTGAAATTATAGCTAAACTCACTAAGCTAGGTATAAATCCCTACGTCACAAGATGGGTTGCCAACTGGCTCGCTGACAAAACCCACACTGTAAAAGTTGCAGACTCCAAATCTGACCTCAAAGCAGTGACAAGTGGAGTACCACAGGGTTCCATCCTGGGACCTCTCCTTTTTGGTATCTACTTCTCTGAAGTACAGGCTAACACAGAAGGCCTCTGGCTAACGAAGTTCGCAGATGACTGCAAACTAGGAGTCATAGTCAAGTCCCCAAATGATGTGGACATCCTACAGAAGGGCCTCGCTGAGACAGATGCCTGGTGTCAGAGCCATGGCCTCAAGTTCAATGCCAAAAAGTGCAGTATCATCCCCTTTGGTAAAAACTCTGCACCCATGAACTACCACATAGGCTGCAATCTACTTAACACTGAATCCGTGATAATAGAACTTGGGACCCAGTTGGACAGTAGTCTCTCCTTTGATAGTCATATCAACACAGTAGTCACGAAGTCCTTCTACGTGGCACACCTCATCATAAAAGGATTCTCATCCAGGAAAAAAAGAGGTCATTGTTCCCCTCTACTCGGCACTCATTAGACCCATTATAGAGTACAATGCCCCTTTTGGAATGTACCTCACAAGACATCTGCAGCAGCTGGAAAGGCCACAGAAGTACCTCACAAAGAGGATTAATGGCCTCAAACAAATGCCCTACGCTGACCTCCTCAAAAAACTCCAGCTTTATTCAAGAGCATATCACCTACTCCGAGTTGATCTTTGCCTAACATAAAGCTATGTCAAACCCAGAGCTGTTGGACATGCTACACCTAAAGTAATCACAATCCCTCCGACCTACACACTCTAAGGACCTAAACCTTGTCACCACCGTAAACAGGACATGTTGGAGGGATAGATTCCTGTCCCAGAGACTTCCCATACTCTGGAACAGGCTACCCATCTATGTCAAGCAAAGTTCTTCATTAGCACTCTTCAAGAAAAATCTTGATGAGTGCATGGGAAATAGAAAATACACCTCGGGGATCACTTCTGTGTCTCTGCTCGACAGTGGCACAGGAAAATAACTTTCTTGGGTGGCGTAAGCCAGGGAACCTTGTGGCTAGGCTTACATAGGCCCTTGGGCCAATAGCCTAGTACCTACCTATGAACCTATAATAAACCTACCCCATCTAACACTTTACTGACAAGACCAGACCACTGGGAACTGCACATAATTTTTTTTCTCTTGTGTTCCTCACACCCTTAAAATGCCATCCTCCAACTTACAGACACAGGAAGTAATTTACATTACAGAGTTTGTTTTTTATGCTTAAAGTAAACTACCTTTAGATCTGAATAGTCATATAAAACTGCTTTTAGATCTGAAGAAGCCTTTTCTCACAAGTGAAAGAATCCATCTTGCTGTTTAATTCTCACTTATTGCTGTTTATATATTTTACTAGTGATGTAAATGTAATACTACTTATTGCTCTTGAATAAAGCAATGTATCTGTATCGATCTATCTATACAAATATATACACACACACACACACACACACACACACACACACACACACACACACACACACACACACACACACACACACACACAAATGCACGCATGTGCATGCACACACACACACACACACACACACACACACACACACACACACACACACGCACACACACACACACACACACACACACACACACACACACACACACACACACACAAAGACACACACACACACACACACACACACACACACACACACACACACACACACACACACACACACAAACGTGTGCACATACACACACAAATGCGCGCACACACACACACACACACACACACAGAAATGCACACACACAGACATATACACACACACACACACACACACACACACACACACACACACACACACACACACACACACACACACACACACACACACACACACACACACACACACACACATATATACACACATATATACACACTAAAGGTGGAGGAGTGTCAATATTCACCAAGGATATTCACACCACTAGGCTAGTTGGCCAACACAATGTGTCTGAAATTCTCCAAGTGCAACTAACTCTAGGTAAGACTGCAATCCAAATTGTAGCTTGCTACAGATCCCCCACCATACCCCAAGATTCTCACTACACCTTTCTAAACCTACTGGAAAATATTAAGATAGAACCAAACATCCTAATACTGGGTGATTTTAACTACCCTGCCATTAACTGGGAAAACTACTCATGTCCCAACACCTTTGCGCAACGGTTCTTGGAATTCATAAATTCCAATGCCCTGGATCAACTAATCCATAGTCCCACCAGGGGCTCCAATATCCTAGACCTGGTCATTACCAACATGGGAAATCAATGCTCCATACCTATGGTCACCCCCTCGTTAGTCCGGTCTGACCATAAGCTAATCACCCTTAACATCCACATCCCACCCTCCCCAGTAAAGAAACCACCATAAAAAACTTCTCCAAAGCCAACTTCATGCTACTCAAGTCAGAAGTGACAAACTTCATGACACCCATGCAGATGGGAACTGAAAGTTCAACTGCTGAATCCTACACTAAGGCACTGTACGAGCACATCCACTCATGCATGAATCGTGCCATCCCAAATAGAACCAAAATGCTCTCATCCAAAAAAAGGAAGTCAATCTGGTGGTCCCCTGCGATAAACAAACTTTATAACAAAAGGAAGAAACTTTTGCAGAAAAGAGGAAAATCCCAGGATGCAAAAAACTCCCTTACTAGCCTCAGTAAGAAACTGAGATGCCTCATAAAATCCTCCAAAGCTAGTTATGAAAATAAAATTACCAAAGATTCCAAAGACAACCACAAAGCATTCTGTAACTATATCAAGAATCTAAATGGCAATGCTCAGACCTGCTCTGAGCTAAAACAGAATGGCATTAAATATACTGATCCGAAGGATATTGCCAATATCCTGGCAGATTGATTCAGTGCCAACTTCACCCCCCTCTCACCCCCTAAATGGCCCATCTCAATACCGGAAGATTGCCAAATTCCAGTAATAACAGCCACACAGGTACAAAACGCACTCTCTAAAGCCAAGAATACAGCATCCATGGGACCAGATGACATCCCGGGCTGTGTACTACATGAACTACAATATGAACTGGCACCTCACCTAAGTGTCATGTTTAATCATAGCCTCACCTCAGGTTTTGTGCCCACTGCGTGGCGCAGAGCTACAGTTATCCCAATCCACAAGGGGGGATCCACCTTGGATCCCGGAAACTACCATCCCATCAGTCTGACAAGCCTTATCTGCAAGGCTATGGAGCGTATTATCATGGAACTTATAAACAAAGACATTGGCAACCTTCAAACACTGGACCCCACCCAGTTTGGGTTTGTGAAGAGCCGATCTTGTCACCTGAACCTGATTGACTTCTTTGAATCAGTTTCTAGAGCCATGGACAAGGCTAAGGTGGTCCACACAGCCTATCTAGACCTTGCCAAGGCCTTTGACACCATCCCCCACTCTGGAATCATAGATAAACTTACTAAGTTGGGCATTAATCCCTATGTCACCCAATGGGTTGCTAAATGGCTTACTGATAGAACCCACACTGTAAAAGTAGCCGACTCCAAATCCAGCTCCAGACAAGTGACAAGTGGAGTACCTCAGGGTTCAGTCCTGGGGCCGCTCTTGTTTGGCATCTACTTCTCTGAAGTACAGGTCAACACTAAGGGACTCTGGCTAACAAAGTTTGCAGATGACTGCAAACTGGGAGCCATTATTGAATCCCCAAATGATGTGGATACTCTACAAAAGGGCCTTACAGAAACAGATGCTTGGTGCCAGAGCCATGGGCTCAAGATCAATGCCAAGAAATGTATTGTTATCCCCTTTGGGAAAAAACATGTATCCATGAATTACCATATAGGTGGCAGTACACTAAACACAGAAAGTGTGATAAGAGACTTAGGGACAGAGGTGGACAGTGGTCTCACCTTCGATAACCACATCGCCACAACAGTCTGGAAATCCTTCTATGTGGCACACCTCATCACAAAGGGCTTTTCATCTAGAAAAAAGGAGGTCATTGTCCCACTGTACTCATCCCTCATTAGACCCATTATAGAATACAACGTCCCATTTGGTATGTACCTCTCAAGACATCTGCAACAACTGGAAAGGCCTCAGAAATGCCTCACTAAAAGAATTGCAGGCCTAAAGCAGATGCCCTACGCTGAGCGCCTTAAAAAACTCCAGCTATACTCTGTCGCATATCGTGTACTCAGAGGCGATCTCTGCTTAACATACAAGGCCATGTCAAACCCAGAGCTGTTGGACATGCTACACTTAAAGAAATCCCAATCCCTCAGAGCTACACGCTCCAGGGATCTAAACCTTGTCATCACAATAAACAAAACATGCTGGAGGGATAGGTTCCTGACCCAGGGACTCCCCAGACTCTGGAACAGATTGCCCATACATGTCAAGCAGAGTGCCTCTTTGGACCTCTTCAAGAGGAACCTTGACGATTGGATGGGAGAAAGGAAATTCACCCCAGGGATCACGTCGGTCAACCTGTTAGACAGGGGTCCAGGAAAGTAAATAATGTGGGAAGAAATAGCCAGGGAATTGTTATGGCTAGGCTTGTATAGGCTCTAGGGCTGATAGCCTAGTACCAACCTATGAACCTATGAACATACACAAATGCACACACACACACACACACACACACACACACACACACACACACACACACACACACACACACAAACACACACACATACACAAACGCACACACACACACACACACACACACACACACACACACACACACACACATACATACACAAGCACGTGAGCACACACACACACACACACACTTGTACATAGATGAAAACTACCCTGTTAGTTAAATTCTAGTGTAACTAAGAAGTTTTGGAGATTTTGTTTCTTTGTCAATTATATTATTTGTAAATCTATTGAGTGTGCGGTGCCACAGGTTTCTTAGACAATGGTTAAATAACAGGAGAGTGCCTTAGTGATTGGACTCTTTTAATCAATGTCAAATATGCAGATTGCATGATTGCAACATTAAGAAGAGAATCAGATGACTTGGCTCATTTAATGAGTTCTACTGATTTTTAGGTTGAAATGTACAATAGTCCCAGGATTCTATGGTTTTCTTTAAACATTAGTGTATAAGTTGACAAATCCACTTAAATTAAGTATTTAGGAAACTCATATTCAGTAATATCTACATGTGTTTAGCTTTTACTTAATTGTATCAAACCTAATGTAATCAGATAAAGGCTTTACATAAAGATTTGGTAATCTTAAAAACATGTTTTTGGGTAAAGGTCGCAATGCACAGTTATTGACAGTATTTTTGAGAGAGTCAAAGAAGGCAGAAGTATAAAATTTGCTCCTATATTTAGTAAACCCCCCCCCACATTCACATGCACACACACACACACACACACACACACACACACACACACACACACACACACACACACACACACACACACACACACACACACACACATACACACACACACACGAGATGTTAGGTTATAAAGTTAAAGGCAGTTTTGATTCAGCCTTTGTTTCTTGGGTGTTGAAGAGAATAACAGCATAATTAATAAATGAAAAACTGGGTAACAGTCATTTGTATGATAAAATCAATCAAGCACCAGTATTTGTTTACAAGAGAAATATCAGTTTATGAACAAATCACTTGGTTCATAGTCCTGATTTTTTTTTTTTTTGTAAATTTTAAATTCTCTCTGTACATGTCAGATAATCTTTATGCTGTCCTTGAAAATTTTGACAGAAATATTGGTGCTAAGAAACAGTTTGGTTGTGAGACAGTCTTCAGGGTATACCTGTCACTGCATGGTAAATGTGATGCTTTTTATAATGTAAAATCATGTGGAAACTTTCAGTGAGTATATGAATAGTTATATGCCTCAAAGTCCAGACAGAAAAGAAATTCACTTTTTAAACATCCCCCAATTTTGAAATTATTGAAGTAATTTCATGTTTTTGTAGTAAACTACAGAGAAAAAAAACAAGTGTGTGTGTGTGTGTGTGTGTGTGTGTGTGTGTGTGTGTGTGTGTGTGTGTGTGTGTGTGTGTGTATAGAGACATTGCTAAAAATTAAGGAGTTACAATGGCAACTAAGAACAAATGGACACTGTCACTTGGGATTAATGATGGCTTTAACATCAAATGTGCTCTTAAACTTACCTAACTTCTGATGTATTTAACAGGAAGCTGTTTATCAGATTTTCTGTTCTGATTGGTTTCTTATGTAACTGTGTGATTAATAACTTCAGATCAGTCATGTGATTTCTGTTTAGTTTTCTTTCCTGATGAAGTCATGCATAAAAGCAGACAAAAGTGCTAAATCAATAGGCTGTAGTCTGTGTATTACCCATCTCTGTGACTCTTTTGTTAGTGCACTGTTTCTCAAGATATCACATTTGGTCTTACCATCTCACCGTTAGCCACTTCATATTTGACTTGGTTCATAGTTCTCACAGCCCAAGTTGCAGTGACATATGCATTTATTTGATGTATCAAATCTTTCCCTTTATCTCTGATTACTTCACAGATGGACATCCTTTTGACTTAGTCCATCTGCAGCACAGACTTTAGCATTACTTGTGCTTATCCTTTATTTTCCACAGATGATATTTCATTTTCTATTGTCATTTTAACTGTGCCAGTAATTAATGAGATTATTGAACAACACTCCTCACCCACTTTTCAATCTAATATCACTTCTTTAGTCTATTTATATGAGACAGTATAATGCATTCTCGTGAGCTTGTTTTACTATATAAAATAATTCTCCCCAAACATATCCAAATTTTTTAAATTTTCTTTTTAATGACTTTCAATACAAGCATTATTACAGTTAAATATGTAATATCTGGATTTCTTTTATTTCACAGCATTGTAGTGACAATTTATTGAAAATGTTCTTCTTAGTCCAAAGTTTTACAAAATTCATATGTAAGACCAATTAAGCTTGTGGGTTCTTCTATGTTTATTTCTCTGAGTCTATCCGTTCTTCATCTACTTTTAGACTCAGTCCATTGATTCATTTCTTTACTTAATCCCTTATCTCCCCCTACCATGCTGTAGTACTGTTCTTTATATACATTACATAAAGTACTTCCCTCTTTTATCTTTATCTCTTCTTCGGACTTAAAAACCTCACTTTCATTCTCATATTCATCCATGTGCCTATTTCTACTTAAACTGCTTTTGCCAATAAAATATTCACCTATTATTTTCTTATTTTTACTATAAATGTATGTTTAATCATCTGTTTTATATTCCAACAGCATTTTAAATTCCTTTTTCTTTTTTATCATAACACAAAGGTCTTGTTTTTGTCAACCAGTTGTGCAATTATTTTGTATATATTCTCCACACTCCTTCATTTCTTCCCTTTCATATTTCCTCTTAAATAAACAATCTCATTTAAGGATATTCTTATATAACTCACACAAACACAAGTATAATAACCTACATCAATATATATCATTATTAGGCCGCTCAAGTATCCTTTATCCTTTAACCTACCAGTCTATTTCAACACATGTATTATTCATCTCTACGTATCTCTCACTGTTATTTTCTTTAAGACCTTTTTCCTAAAGGTTTTAAAAATAATCTGTCATGATGCAGTCCTAGTATTGCCCTCTAACCCTGTCATTTACAGTTTTACTACAAATGTATATAGTCATTCTTTTAGTTATAGCCCCATTCCAAATATCTCCTCTGAGTTCTGCCTGCTACATAGCCTCTGAATCTGTCTTTTAAAGCTATCCTGAATTTTCCTATGACACCCATCTTCTTGTTTACCTGTTTTTTTCATTTAATGCACAGTTAAAATCACCTGTACATTCATAAGTAGCTTGTTAATAAATCACTGATTCCATTACACAATTTGTCATTTGTAGAAGCATAAAAACAACATTACCTCAAATGTACATTTTTATATACTGAGTCATATAATAGTATCCTCCCATGTACTGCCACTACATAGGTTTTTGGCCTAAGTTGTGTAGCTTTCCAGAACATTACAACCATTCCAGATCATCATTCTGGCCTCAGTGATAAGCTTATAATTGACCCCATAATATTTTAAAATGTTCTCTTTCAAAATCAAATACAAGTCATACGTATTGCAACAAACATATATCTATTGCTTTATTTTAGTCTTAGCACAGTAATCAGTGGTGTAAACTTTGGCTCTAGATGATTGTCACTATTGAAGTGACACCTTAACTCCATGTGCAAAAATGAGGAAAAAGGGATTGTGGATTGATGGATGGATCTCTAAATCTACTAATAGATATCTTAATGGTATTATTATTTTTTTTTTGCTAAATGTGTTATGATCACCTTCTCACTTGCTCATTTTAATTTTAAACTTATTTCTTGGTTCCATGGTGCAGAGAGCTGGATCCCTGGCTATGATCCTGGTGACTGACATTCAGTTAACAACTCTGGCCCAGGAGAGTCCAGACAAAACATGGGAAGAGTAATGGTGCATGACCTGAGTTGGAAGAGATGGTTGTGTGCATTCAGTGGCACTCAAGATTGTGCAATTTCTTTGAAAAAGATGAGAAAAGCCATCACTAAGTGTTTTGTGGGAGGGGAAAGCCTGCCTGAAGGAATGCCATTTGTGAAAGGATATGGATGGACTTTGTGGTCAGCCAAATCTGAGTCTTTTTCCAAGTGCTTTGATGGGTGGCAAAGCGAGAGGTTTTAGATCAAAAACTCAAATGGCCCCTTATGGCTGTCTAAATGGTGATGACTGTTTGTTAAACCTTGCCTCATTGATGGTGACTGAACACATTGTTTGCCTGGTGGGGCTAATGATCAACAGACAGCAATGCAAAAGATATATATTTTTTTATTTTGTTAATCTTCTGTTTGATGAACATAACCTATTTGCATCAAAAAATTTGGAGATATGGCACTGAAGAGGCAGGATAGACAAAAACTTCAGGAACAGCAATATTAGCATAAAATCTTTTAATATCAAACGCTTTTGTCCATAGACTTCATCAGAAACACAAATTCAACCTTAAAATCAATGTATATATACACATAACCAAAGTGATTTGCATCCTCTACTTAATTAATAATTCAATTAATCAAATAAATTATACACAAAACACATATAAAACTCACTAAAAATATTTCCTATTTAAATATAATCTTCTATTTTAAAAAAAAAACACAATGTTAATTATTTCATTTAATCCTGTTTTTTGTCAGCCTCTAAAATAATTCACCAGCTTGTTTCCCTCTGTTCTAAATAATTTTTAAAATCCTCCAATCAGCTCCCATGGACCCTACCACAATTGTCTGTAACTGCCTTGAAATAACTGACCCGTTGAATATAATGTAATGTATTAAAACAAGAACACTTGTCCATCTGCCTACTTAAGTGAAAAACTAGAAACTTCAACGAGGTGTCTTTATTCTTCTCACAGGGAGCATATCAGAGAGAGACTCTCCTAGATCTGCTAGCTAAAGTGATTTTATCTGGACTTATCCTTAAGCTCTATTTCATTTAGAATATGGAAATAATTGCTGTGCAGACACAGTTACATTTCATGCTTAAATCTACTAGAGTCATAAACATTAAACAAATTCAGGGTAGAGTTAACACAAATCTTGAATAATTATTTCCCCCAATAAATACAATAACCTAGTTTTAGATAAAACATGTTGACATGATGAATATGAGCCTTCTCTATAAACTTTTAACAATGGTAGATCAGCCGTTATGAGCTGGGAAATTATAATCTTCCATAAATGTTATAGTGTGGTGAGAAAGTTATTCACAATATTTGCTGAATTAGGAGGCAAGAGAATCTGTGCAGCTGAGGTTCTTTACTGTAAAGCATTATCAGTGCTTTCAGTATATTGTACATGATCTTGTTTATCTATTTTTTCAGTTGAAATCACTTGTATCCTTCTAGACCGTATTGACTAATACTGTGAGATATACTAGTATAGTGAGGTTGGTATCAGTCGTTGGTATAGAGGGTTAGGATGTGAGCTGTAGCTCCTGTGGTAAAAGGTTCTATTCCCTAAATCCTTATTTGCCTGCTGTGTGATCTTAAGCAAGCAGCTTAACCATTGCTCTGGGGTCACCCCTGAAAAAGAACTGTATGTTCAGTGGGCCTACCTGGTTAATAAATAGGTGTTATGGTTATTATTATTATTATTATTATTATTATTATTAATGCTATTTTAGTCCTGCAGAAATTCAAATTGTGTAGAGGACTACCTTTCCTACCCTTTAAGGTTTCAGGCCATCTGCTGTGTAATCGGAGTCACAAGGGTGGCTTAGCACTGTGCCAGCCTGTGGAGATTCTTCCCTTATTACATGAAATAGAACTACTTAGCTATGCAAAAGTATACTCTTAAAAGTATTTTATTTGTTTTTTGTTACTAATTGGGGTATAACACTGATCAGAAATGACAAATTTCAGTTTCAGTAAGGTAACATGTTCTAATGTCCCCTGGAAGAGCATTATTTACACAGTAATACACACTCTGGAGGGCATTATTGCACTTAGAGAATAGGCTGTTTGTAAAATTGATGTTTTACTTATGTATTCTTTTATTACTATATTATTTTTGATGTAAAATAGTTGCTCCACCTAATGTTTCATACTTGCTGTAGTATATGTAAATGGTGCTGGAGGAAGTAGTTTACATACAAATATATAAGATTTTCAAAGAATGTCCATATTTGTACCTCATTGCTTCCAGTCCATTAGTCATAAAATTTGTGGTTTGCTGGCAAATCACTGGGGATTGAAGTCAATAAATAATGACGTACATCTCAGATTCAGACTTTATTTCCTTCAGAAAATGTATGCTAAAACAAATCCTTTTAGCAACTTTCTGATTTTATAACAGCACTGTTTAAAATCTGATCCTATTTTTGAGCCTTTGTCCCCCTTTTATTTTATACTTTACCTAGATTTCCTGAGCTAATAGGTATGCATGCTGCTGCAACTGCTCGATCTCTCTGTCTCTCCATCTCACAAACATACACACACACACACACACACACACACACACACACACACACACACACGCACACACACACACACACACAAACACTTTTTTTTAACTTTTGTGTGTGTTTTAATTTTACACTCACTAAACAACAAGCAGTTTGCTTAGTGAGTGCAAAATAATGGCAACAATTAATTTTCTTTCCATCTGAGCTCCATGGCAGATTAATATGCTGCCATAAAGCAGCTGATTTATTTTTCAGTGGGCATGACCTATACATTAACACCCTGTTGGAGAATCTTCATTCTCCAATCAGTGTTTAATGTATGGTTTGCCCATTCTCTAAGCTTCTTTAAATTATCATACCAATTTAGTTCTTCTTAAAAGATACTTCTTCCCAAAGTTTGAAGGCACTCAACAAGTTAGTTAACGATCCATGAAAAATGAGCATTCAGACACAATTCATTCAGTGTCTCTCCAGTATACAGATACTAGTATTTTCTTGTTCTTATATTCCTACCTTTTGGATGATGTCTGTTGTATGTTTGGTTACCTTATTCAGTCATCACTGATTAACTTATTTTGTTTTGTCATCAGTGCTTAACTCCCTTATAGATCAGGACAAACATGACAACAAGAGCTTACTCATGGCTATACAACAAGTCCATTGTTACCTAAGTTAGGATGCCATTCTGTGGCCTGACAACCCTGCAGTGATGTACAGACTCAAAGCCTGTGTCTCTCTATATTCACATATTACACTGAGTTGGTCTTATTTATCATTTATTGTTGATGAATGGGAAGTGAACTGATAAGAAATGTCCCCATTTCAGCCACAGCCTCAGACTTACAACAGATACCAAGATAGAAGGTAAGTTTACATTTCAAAAGAGACAAATGAGATAACACGAAATAGTTTAAAACTGGATGCTAGTGGTTTGAAAGTAAAGTATCAAAATAGCAAAAAACATGAAAAACATGCACCGTATATACATACGTACAAATCAGGAATCGTAAAATTCCTTATATATAATAGACTGAGTGACGCAAGTTGCTTTGCAGATTATCATTTCTGGAAAGAAAGAAGTGGGTAGAAAAAAGGCTATGTGCTTATTTACCATAAACCTGCAATATAAGTTTATTTTTTCCTCTGCACTGTTACTTGAACGGTTTTGTACACAGGAAGCCATTTTTGGTCTGCTGAATTAACAACCAGTTTCACTACTGTGCTCATTTAATGTGTGCTTGTTACTGTCTCTGCACTTCTTGCCCTGCTGCTGAAGGGGTGTATAATACAAAAATTGGAGTTTGTCTCCCAACACCCTTCACAGTAAACAGATAGCATGTCTTTTTTGAGGCTGATCCAAATGTTGATAAATAACACTACACCGTGAATATTTAACCATTTGCTTGAAATGTACTGACAGCTTATAATATTCCAAATCTGTGTTGTACAATAATATATACATACAAGCAAATGTCCTTTTAATGCTTTACACATTTTTTTAAATTTAGACTATGTGACTTGTCTTTGATTTATCTTACACACTGAAAATACCCTATAAGCTAATTAAGTGTAGTCATCCAGTACTCTAAAATTGTGGTAATATCACAGTTCATGTCTTTGAATAAGCTGCACCAATTATCTGTGATCCGACCATTGACTTCCCATCACTGGCCTTTTAAATCAGATTTTTTTCTTTAATACTATTAGTCACAAACTGTCTTTAAAACAGAAGTAGCTTTTTCCATTTCACTCTTTTTCACAGAAGTGTAATATAAATTAAAAATTTCACTATGCACAAATGCAAATATATGACATATCAGTAAATAGCATTTTAAAAATCATATGCTTTATGACAAATTCTCCCTGATCTCGATAAGATAAACATAGCTTTTTTTTTACAAGTTGCAAAACAATTTGCCTCATTCTTTGTTCATTTGCAGTTGCATTAATTTTTACATCTGTGCTCTGATTTAGGAAAACTGTCATAAGTCATTATTCTAAACAGTTAATTTTATATTGGGAATAGGGTTACCATATTCTTGAAGAAACAAGAACTAGGTAAACTGCTACTGCATTTGCTCCTCTCTTGTCACACCAAATTCATGACAGCATGAGCATTCCTCCTAGTTCATGGTCACGTGTCATTATTGTAGGAATTTAAAAAAGATAGTCGGTACTGTAGTGTAGCAGTTTAACAAGTACAGTATAATGCACGTAAGTTGAGCTATTTCTATTTTAACACAATCCTCATATTTATGAAAACTATTGTGTTACATAAACACCGAAATCTAAAGTAATCACATTGAAGATGTGAGGACAGGATAAAGAATCTATATTTATAATTCAATGTGATCTTGTACTTTCTTAAAGTCAACTCTTGTCATACCTTCAGTGTTATACTGGGGCAAAAAATTGTATATGTACACCGTTACTAATGGAAATAATAGTTATAAGCCAGATCTACAATTTTTTTGTTATAAAAACAGTTCTGATGTGTAAATCTTCATGTTCTCCAGCTAAGATATAAATTTAAAGGTCATTGTGGTGATTAGACTAACTACACTAATGACCACCTTTTTACCATAAGGGTTGCTTATTAATACTAACAAAAGTATATTTTAATATCCACCTAACCCATTATATGTATAGCGGGAAAAATAAAGATGATTTTACAATACAGTTGTTGGGAGAAAGACCCAGTTTTATTAATAAGAAAGATAAAAGTCTTCAACAGTGGACTGAACAAGATGGAAAAATGGCAAAAAAAGGTTGTAAGAAATGAAATACGTACAGGTGTATGTCTTATAATAGTTGAAGACTTACAGCTAATGGGTCACACTTTAATTGTGTGGCAACTCAAAAGGCTTATGGAACTGTGGATTATTATATTTGCAATCCTGACTATGTAGTTTATGTAGCTCAATGTATATTTTGTGAAAGTTTCTGTATAAGAGAAACCAATAGAAGGTTTAGAGACATGATTTATGAGTATGGCTGCTCTATTAAAGTTACAAACAGAATGAATGGTTTAAATAAAATAGTAGTGTTTCATAGTTCTTAGTTTATTTTAAGAGAGGGTGGCCATTATGTCTTCACAGGAACTTTTTACTAGTTTCAAGTGTAACCTAGGAGATGGTTTATCAAACTGTATTGAAGAGCCTTGCTTTTCTGCCCAGAAACTGATTTGATTGCCTTACTTACACCAGTTGTGGTGAACTTACAGCATTTACTGACTAATAGCCACCCTTCCAGTTCCTCAGAAGGGCTAGATTTACCCTGCTCATCTTTGAGTTTATTTCAATCTCCCTGCACCAAGAACTGGTTGGTTTTACCTGGAATTGCAACTGCTAGTTTCTATGAGGAAGCTGATTCCCACAGCCACTCAGATATGGAAGAATTTATTCATGTTGAACAGCTTAATTTTTTAGATCCATTGGAATTCCCTCCAATCCGGTGATCCAGAAGGATAGCCAGGAGAAAGTTCCATCAGAATTTCTCCAACAACAGTGACAAGAGTGAGAGTTATGCATGATTTCAAGGCAATTTTATGTCAACAAATCCCACTCCAAGAATTACAGGAAGTGAATGAGCCATTATCTGTGGCATTACATGTTGACATATTTCCATGTAATGTTTCCCTTCCTCAAAGTTCAGTGCTATTTGTACAAAATGGTTTTAAGATTTTTAATTATAGATATATATCTTTAGAGAATGATCATTTTAACTTGTTCAGCAAGGGCTTCACCTTTGTTCCTACATTTCATTATGATATTGCAGACTTGTTAATTGATTTAAAGTTATTTACAAGAATGTTAAACCTGCATGTTTGATTTCATAGTCAACCACGTACTCAAGTACAAGCTAACAATTCTGGTCAAACCAGTGCATTCAACACTCCCCCCTCCCCCGCACTGCACCTTGGCATTGTATGAAAGACATTGTGAGAAGTATTTAAGAAGATTACTTCAACAGTGACGGTCTAAGTATGTTAGTAATTTAAATGCAGATGAAAAGTTGCTTTTGAATGAAGTCATTAACAATCGCCAGATTAGACTCATGAAGCCTGATAAAGGTGTGGGGGGTAGTTCTTATGGACTCTATAGATTATATGGCCAGAATGTATAATAATAATAATGAATCTCAATACATTAGAATATCTAGAAATGAAATAATCATTGCTTATTGGAATACTGACTTATTTATTATTTATTTATTTATTTGCATTTGTTTACTGGGATGGTCCACTGGGCCAAAAAGAGCCCATTTTCAGTGGAGGTCCAAGGAGGAAAACTCCACATTAAAGCCAGTATATATAAATTATACAGTACATCCAAATAACAGCATACAATACATAGAATTGCCACCATACAGTATATATGTGATATACTTCATACAGTAGTTACATTACAATCACAGAAGTTCACAATGAAACAATAATGTAAAACATGCTTTGCTATTAGGACGGGAATGGTCATATATCTGGGCAAGGTGAAAGAATACACTACCAAGCTAAGGTGTATACAGTAGAATGATTATTAGTTGTGTTATGACACGATAGGAAAATTAAGAACCCTTGAGTGTAGCTTAGTTCTAGTTACACTGTCAGAGTAATTAAATGTTTAAAAATAAATTCCTTATAAATACAGTGGCATATTTGAGTTGTGATATAGTAATGAGAACCAGTGTGATTGGCTTAGGTTCCATATGAACAGCTGGAATAATTTAGTGGTAATAATGTCTTAAGGGTTAGTATGAGAGAGCATCTATAGCAGAAAGTACTGGCAGAGTAGTTAAAACATACATAAAGATATATAGTGTAAATACAGAGGGGCAATTAGGGAAGGTGGGTAGAGTTATGTTACAGGAGGTGTAGATTTTGCAAATGTGCACTGCCATAGAGAGGAAAGGGTTGTTTCAGGGATCTCTTACAGAGAGTTGTGCTGCTGGTAGACCTAACTGATGGAAGGAGGAAGTCCCATAGATTTGCAGCTGTACAGGAGTATAGCATCTGGCATGTTAAAAGATTTGTTTTTTCTATGTTCAGGTGTAGTTGATTGTTGGATTGGAGAGGTCTGTTTGGATGATACAGAGTGAGTACAGAAGAAAGAGCAGGGGTGTTTGATGGCTTAAACATAAGTTTATGTGCAGTGGTTAATTGAACTGATGTAAGATAATTTGGGAGTTTGTTTATGTAATGATGAGCAATGGTGAGATGAATACTTTGCATTGGTTACAAACTTAGCAATTTTATTATCTCATGAGTCGTGTTTGCATTTTAGAGAGGACTGAATATTGATGAGGAGAGGGACATGGTAAAGAAGAGAAGGTAGTAAAAAGGAAGAGGCAAGGGATAGTTTTGCAGAATGGTTGAGAAAATATTTGTGTCGGTAGGGGAAGCCCCATTTTTTATGTGTTTTTTGATATTATCTGAACGTGCAGGTCAGCTGTCAGTTTTTCATCAATGATGACAGCTAGGAGTTTAGTGTTTGGTACAATATCAATGATAGTGAAATTTTGAGCATGAATGGTGATTTCTTCTTTGTGTAGGCATGTTTTTTGGGGAACAAAGGGTACAAGTTTAGTTTTCTTGGGGTTCAAGATGAGGTGATTGTTAGACATCCATATTTCGGTTGAAGTGAGGGCACTGTGGGTGAGTTGGTGTAGTTCAGATGAAGAGTCAGCAGCACAGATGGTGGTAGAGTCCTCTGCATATTGGATAACTGTACCTTGCATAAGGGTAGTATGGAAGTTGTTGATAAAAATGCTAAACAGAACAGGACCAAGTATGGAGCCTTAATGAACAACTGTGGTTGTGTTAAGGAAAGGGGAAAAAGAATGCTGACACTTAGTTGACTGTTCCCTGTCTGTGAGGTAGTTAGAGAACTAATCTAGGGTGTGAGGTGAGATACATTGTGTTAGAAAGTTTAGTAAGAAGAAGAAGAAGCAGAGAGTGAGAAACCATATCAAAGGCTTTAGAGAGATCAAAAAAGTGACATGATGATTTTTCCAGCATCACAGGCAAACTTAACTGTGTCCATGAAGGATATGAGAGCTGTTGTAGCATTGTGTCCTGGCCTAATCCATGCTGGGTGGGAGAAAGGATGTGGTTGCAAAGCAGATAGTGAAGAAGTTGGGTGTGAATGCATTTTTCCAGAATCATAGAGATGGGTGACAGAATAGCAATAGGTTGGAAGTTAGTAATGTATGGTTGGAGCCACCTTTATGAAGAGGAAGAATATAAGCTTTTTTCCAGAGAGTGGGCACATAGGACTCCTGAATAGATCTTTTGTGAAGTATGGTAATGGGTAAGCTACTGAGCTGGCTAAAATTGTAGGAATTCAGGGGGTATATTGTCAGGAGCATCGGTGCATGATTTGAGTTTTAGAAGCATTTTTTTTAAAAGTGGAGGTAGGTATATATAGGTGACAGAGAAAAGTTAGAAAAAGGGGAATTACAGGTATTTAGTGTGAATTGGTTAGAGGACTCTGAGTTGGTTAGTGGAAAGGTTGTAGTTAGATTGGCTATGGTATCAATGAAGTAGGAGTTAAAGAGTGATGCCATTTCAGTGGGTGTTTTATCTCGATCTAGGCAAGGATTATTACTAGAGCCTGGGTTTAGTAAAGAATTGATAGAGCTCCACAAGTTTTTGGGCTTTTGCTTAAGCTGGTTTTGCAGACTAAGGTAGTGTTCTTTTTTATTTTTTAAGACTAGGCACTTTACCTGATTGCAGAGTTATTTATATTGTGCAGGGTCAGATGGATTTTTGTTTTTATGCCATAATTTCCAAGCTTTGTCCCTGTAAGTCATGAGTTGCTTAGTGGGTCTCATAAGCCAACTGGCTTGATTACTTTTTACTCTCTTTTGTCTAAGAGGAAAAAGATTGTTTAGTATGTTGAGGAGTGTTGAGTTGAAGAACTCTACAGCCTCATCTAGAGGAAGGATTTCGAATTGATGCTTCACAATATTTGATTAAAGTTGGTAGGGCAGAAGTGGGATAGGGCTTTGATTTGCTTATAGCGATGTCTACTAAGTGTTGTGGTATCTTCCCTTAGTATAAAGGCAGGTAAGTGGTCGCTTATACTATTAGAGATTGTTCCAGTGGATGCAGTTTTATTTGGATTGAAGACCAAAATCCAGTCTAAGATTGAGCCATCATCATCATTTTATTAGGTCTGTTTATATTGCTAATTAATTGGGTGAAATTATATAGGTTGATATTGGAGGAAGAATGGTGGAGGGATATATCTAACCAATTGATATTGACATCTCCTGACATCTAAAGGACCTTTTTCACCAGAATGCCATTAGCAATACTCTGTACATGTTTCTTATGGTTGACTACAAGTGATTCCAGTTATATTTGGCATCCCTAAAGTCCACAAAAATGTTAATAATCTGCCTTTACCTTCCATAGTGTCATCAGCAGGGTCTAAACCCATCCTTTAGTCCTTTATATTGACAGGAATTTGAAGAAAATGTTCAGTAAATTCCCATACATACTGCGTGACTCCCAGGATTTTTACGCCATATTCAGCATGATATGTTTAATAAGGATTGGTTGTCAGTAACAGTTGATGTGACTGATTTATTTTCATGCATGCCTCACTCTATTGCTTTGGAATGGTTTAATGAGACTTGTTCAAATTATGAGAGCCTACACTCTAAAACTGTATATACATTAGTTGAGTTTATGAAACTGGTATTGCTCAGTACCTTTTTGTATTATGAAGGTGAACATTTCAAACAAATTCAGGGTAGCAATGGGGCAGTTTGCACTCCTCTGTATGTGAATATTATCCTTTGCCATTGGGAACAGAACTTTGTGTTCAGTTCTGAGAATATGCAATTTGTTGTCACCTATTTACATTTTGTGATGACATCTTCATAATGTGGAAAGGTAATCTGGCTGAATTGGAATTTTTTTTGGATATTTGAATTCTTTCACTGAATTCTTAAAATGTACTTTTTCTTGTTCACTTGATAGAATCAATTACTTACATAATACTTTGGTGAAGGATTTGGACAAATGCTGCTACAAAAGTTCATTATTGTACAGAAAACCTACATATTCAAATATGTTCCTGCAGTTTACCAGCAATCACTTCTTTGCACAGAAAAAAAGTCTGGTAAAGGCCAGATGGTAGAATCTCCAGAACTGTGTTGGACGATGGCCAGTTTTTGATAGAACTTAATCTTTTGATTGAAATGTTTGTAGAGTGAGGTTAGTCCCATAGGATGTTAAATAATGTTAAGGATGAAGTTTGTCAAAAGTGTGACAAACAGTTTTTTCCTTTACTGGGGAGTGATTTTCAAACTGTACTAAATAAACCAGCTGAGTCTGCAAATTTTGAGCAGACCATGCTAATTAAATAAAGTCCTGTTAGTAATGGCATTAAGCAGGTTTTGACCAATAACTGGATAGTTATTGAATATGATGAGTCCATAAGAAATATATTAGGTGATGGTCCTAAATTTGTGTACAAAAGGCATTTTAATTTGAAGGAACATTTAGAATCTACTACAGCCCTAAATGATGCTGGGCTTATTACTAAGCCAGTTAAAAGGCATGTTAAAATGTGGTACTTGTTGTTTTTGTAATTTTATACATGTAGCTGAAATTTAAAATTGCAAAGTGTGCCTTTTGAGCTAAAATTACATCAAATGTGTGACTGTATTTCATCTAGAGTTGTTTATTTAACTTTATGTGATTTTGTCATCATTTATATATTGGTAAAACTGAGCTCATGCTAAAAAAATGCATGTATGAGCATTATTATGATATCAGGGCATATAGTGTTAATAATGTCCTTTATAAACTTTCTTGCTCCAATGATAATATTTACCAGTTTTTTGTATTAGAACAAGTGCAGGTAAGCATGCAGGGAGGGGCATGGGAGCAAAGGTTAGAGTACCGATAATTGGTTGGCAGCAAATGTACCCTCAACATTGAATGATATGCTGTTGCTTAACAGTGTAAGTTGACCATATTCAGATATTTTTTTTAAACATTTTTAATGTTTTTAATGTTTTATATGTTTTAAAGTTTATATTGTGTATTATATTTTTGAAGATTTAAGTATATTTATGTGTTTTTCCTTTGAATAGGTGCTTTAAAGTTATGTTTCATTATTATCTTCACTGCATGGTTCTTTGTTTATTTGTATATTTATTACATAATTTAGATCCTTGCTGGTGATTTGTTACTAATTGTCACATGCTCTTAGTTTTCTTCTTATAAATAGTGCAACTAGCATGGCTTTGTATGTTCTGATGAAGTCCCAGTTTAGGGACAAAAGCACTTAACATAACACTTTTTGTAAAATAAAGCTGTTATCATTTTTATATTGAGTGGTCAGTTGTGTGGCATTACAGACTACCTTGAGTTTTTCTAGAACATCAACATCTAAACCACCCTACTGCAGATGAGGCCCAAATGTTTTACTAACAGAATTATATAAGTGTTTTAAAGATATATTAGCAACTATACTGGTATGTTGTTTACTGAGGCTGATTTGGAAGGGTGGTTTCCTTATTCATCTTCATTGGCTACAATAATTCTGCAACAAAAATCTATGAAGATAGATCCAGAACTACAATACTACTCTATTTTACTTTTGCAGTTAAAAACTGAGATCTATGAATAGGTATTGGCTACACACCTGGAGAAAGTACTACCATAATTCATTCACCCTATGCAACTTGATTTTGCAAAGGTGAGGCATTAGATGTATAGATTTTTTTTCCATTTGTGGCTAAATATGGTACAGCTGGTCCAATTCAGATTTCAAAATACCCTACTTGTTGCGTTATTCCTTGACCTTCAGAAAGTATTCAGTTCCCTAGATTGGAATTTCTTATAGTATGTTCTTCTGGCATACAGGTTTGCATGGGAATTCCTGGAATACTTAGCAGAGGTAGATATACAGGGGATGCTGTCTAAACATATTCTATTGCAGACAGGAATGCAGGGGATGGTAGGGATGATTATCCTAGCTATTGAGACTCTAGTATGTTTTTTGAGGCTGATCATTCCTGAAATGGCATCAGAATAAATCCAATGGAAAGTGTAAAAGTGTCTTGGTTTCCAGGTTATTGTGTATTATGGTTTAGCAGCTGTCCCAAAAGTTATGGAGCTTCTTAGGAAATTTGTAGATATCTCAGGCTTAAGGATAAAACCTAAGGAAATCAATATTACTTCATTTTAAAGATGAAGTGTAGAAGTAGTTAGACGAGTGGACAGCTGCACTGCTTCCTTGCTCGATTAGTGAAATACATGGCCATTTATTTGCATTTTGATTCAATTGAAAGAGTAGAGCAGAATGTGGGTGCATTCCTCAAAACCAAGAGGGTATCATTAAGAAGATTGTCTGACCTTGGTCAACCTTTTATAATTAAGGTTGCAATGGTTAAAATGTGTTGTTTGCTAAAGAATGTATTTTTAACAAAACTTTCACCCCAGATAATCTGTTCACCTTGTACAGTGTAAAGATGCAGGTGATGATTTCCTCCTTTCTATGGGATAATCATCATCTTACAATTTCTAGGAAGAGGGTGTATGTGTCAGCCAGAAGTAAAGAACTGAGTCTGACACATGTCCGAGAATAAAGAACAATAGATGCCAACTTTTTCTAAAATTAAACTTAGCCATGTTTCCATTCATAATTTCTCTGTCAGTCATGTATATTGGATATATATTTCTCCACCATCCTGCTGGCACTGTGGTTTCCAACCAGCTGTGAAAACTCACTTTTGGTGGCTATGTCCACAAGTTTATGATTTGTGGACCCAAATTAAGCATTTGGTAGAGCATTTTGAAAATATACACATTATATTTAAGCTTCATTTTTTAAGTGTTGAAATTAACAGTTATACTAGTGATTATGTAACAAAGAGTCTTATACAAAGTACACTGGGAGTTTATTTTCTTGAGTAATTTTTCTAAGTATAAATGGAAACAAGTTATATGTGGAGTATAAATTTGTATGTGTACTTTATATTTGATTTTCTTAAATTGTTGTTTATCATGATTCTGTTGCATCTCTTTATGACTGAACTTTGCATTAAAGTAGTTTTTTTGCTAAATAATGATAAACATTTAAAAATTAGAGAACTGGTAGCTGGTGCTTGGGTTTATAATTAGTTTTGCATCTTTCTATAACACACACATGCATACACACACACACACACACACACACACACACACACACACACACACACACACACACACACAATAAAATTACTCAAATTCTCTATATCTTGAATTTTGATGAACAAAGTAGAAATGCAGAAGACACACAATAAGTGTGGAGGGAGAATTTAAAAATAGACCTCCAGTTCTATGAAGTTTTATTTACTAAACAAATACACAAATGCTGAATAACTATTTTGCCTTTAACAGAAGACTACCACTATAAAATACAAAGAAAAATACATACCCTCCACATAAAACAAAATACCTTTGTTCATTAATCACATGATATGAAATAAAACACATTTAAAAAATTATGAACATCTCTATAACATTCATTTCCTCATATTCTTTTCTTTCTTAAGGGTATCTTAAAAATTTACCATCCTATTAACACTTGAGGTTACCTGGCTTGAAGCCTAATTTGCCACAGTAATTCTTTATATATACCTCATCCCTCTTCTCCCCTTAAAACTTTCATTAAATCTTATCTATTACTGAGAATATAACTATTTAAAACTACAAACTTTAGTATTTCATAAGTTAATCAACTAGGACAAATAGCATGGCTCTGTATGTTCTGATGAATTCCAGATTCAGCAACAAAAGCGCTTAACATAACACTTCTTGTAAAATAAATCTGTTATCATTTTTATATTGAGTTGTCAGTTCCATGTGTGGCATTATGGACTACCTTGAGTTCTTGTGGTTCTTCAGTTGTTTTTGGCTCAAGGTTACTCTCTGTTTCATGGTTCTTCATTCTTGATGTTGCTTTGCCCCAAGATGTGGCTCCAGGCCTTCCCCACTTCACACTAAGTACAAGTAGGCAAAATATTTTCTCACACAGTTATTAATATCTTGATCATCCAGAAAAACATCCCCATATTCACTTCTTATAGAAGAGATTGAGACTCTTTTCCACCAAGCTATTGACCAAAAGTCTAGGGGATTTAGTGCCATTTGCCCAGTTAATTAGTCACCATCTTTCCCACTTAAGATTTACTTAATTAAACTGTAGAGCCTTGCATTCCTTCCTGAGGTGCTGAGTTTGTTTACTAAGCACACCCTGACTGTCTTTGAGCTCTTAATCTGTTAATCTAACCTTTCAAGGACTATTTTTAGTTCTCTCTTCTTATCCACTGTGAAGTCCATTGTTTTGACCACATCTTAATTAAATCCTTGATATCTGACATACCTGAATACTATATCCTTCTCTTTTATGGTCCTCCCCATAATTATAAACAAGCATCATTACCTCTGACCCATGTTGTGATGATCACAGTAATAAAACACACAGTTTTAAAGGCACATATTAAAACCCAATGTTATGGTGCTAAATATTACATAGTTATAGTCTGAAAAATCTCATCTCTAACACTATTTAGTCTGTGGATGCCAATAGGTACATAGTCTAAGCTAGATGCACCTCTTGTTTGATGTGCTATGAAAGTGTAGTCTCAACCTCATTGGTGCAAAACTCTCCAGGTATCCACTAGTTGTATATCTCTTAGAAAATTCTGAAAACACATCAAGGTTTTAATCATGCTGAACTATTTCTGTGACAATCAGTCTATATTAAAATCCAATGATGCATTGAAATTGCCACCCCCCCCCCATAAGTACTGTATACCTCAGACCTCCCGCCCATCTCCAGTAACCCTGCAGATAACTGATTTAAAAACTAAGAGAAGTCCTCATTAGGCCCATAAAAACAACCAAACAATCATGCCTTCACTTGTTCTCACTTTATTTTTTTAAACATATTCATCATCATATACAGCTATCCAGATAAACCAGGTTATAAAATAGTGATAATAAGTGTTATATAAACAACAGATTTCAAGTGAGATCCTAACTTAGAGAGTAAAGACCTAAAAAATTTAGAGGAGCTAACAATAACAAGCAATTATATAAATTCTTCATTTATTCTGCAGTGATACAAATTTCCATCTGACTACAAAATGTATCACGCGTGTAAAGTCCTGTAACCTTTCAGCAAATGTCCATTTGCTTTACCAATATAGTACATCATGTTAAAGTTTGCAATTTGTTGTATAATAGTAAAAGGAAAAATAAAGATAGGAAGGTATAGGAATGGATATAATAATGAGATTTTAGCTTCTATCATAATGACTGAGGCAGAATAAGAAAATATACCAGTACTCCTGAATTTCTTTTCCACAGGTATATTTCATATAACCATGTCAAAGCCTTTGTTCAATTGTTCTTACTTTAGCTGAAATTTACCTCCCTTATGGATCCTTGTGTATTGCCCAGAGTGTCCAGTGTCCATTCAAGACTTCCTTGCATTAGGATTGGTGCACCTTTCTGTGCTGAAACACTATAGTTAGACATACCCCATGCCTTCCATTTCTTAAGAAAGAGCTTTAAGCACTTGTTGTTTTTAGGCAGTTGATAAAACTCTGATTTTTCTATGCAATTCCTATAAATCTAGGTTTGGCATAATGACTGAGATCTTTACTTCACAGGCACAAAGTACAGGGTTTGATTTTGACCTTGGGTTACTGGCCAGTTTTAAAAAGATCCTTCAGGGTGGTGATAGGTTCATAGGTGATTACTAGGCTTTCCAAGCCTTACCAATAATACGCAGGGTATGGCAATATTATATCTTAATTCCCCAGGTATGGTATGAGGTAGTATCAGGCTAGTGGGTCTTTGTGTGTTGGAGCCCTGAGTCATTTTACAGACTGCCTCTGTCCATAAGGGACATAGCCCTGAGTCATTTTACAGACTGCCTCTGTCCATAAGGGACATGGGCAGTACCCTGGCAGTGAAGTTATGGTTCCCCATCCATTTATCCAAATTATTTTTTAAGAAAGTGAGGGACGAGTTTTGTTTTACTAAGATGGGTAGTTTATTCATTAGATGAGATAGACTTTGGGATACAAATCTGTCTTTCCAGCAAGTTCTGTTAGTCACAAATAAGGTTCAGGTCTATGGAATGCATAACCCTTGTATAATTTTTCTTGAAAATATGTAACATTTTCGTCAGGGTTGGATCAGAGAATACATTGTAGGTCATGCATAAGGTACCTCTCAATAAATGATATGAGCTGGACTAAAGATATTGGGCCTTTAGTCCGTCTGCATAAGACATGAGGTTTACATTCATTTTGTAGAACTACAGGACATTGTATTTTAAATGACTGAATGTTCTTAACTGAATTACTGAAATGCTAAACCGTGTTTTACTGAATTTAATTTGAGCAAACGGAACCTGCCATTCGTGTATTTGAAGTCAACATTATGACTATGTTTAATGTTTCTGCTTTGCATATGATTGCACATTTGGTTTTAAAAAGAAAAAAAAGAAAGAAAATATTCGAATGTCAACCATTCTTTAATTCAACATTTTGAATAATCGGTAGTTCATAATTCGATTACTCCGGACAATGTTTTTTTCTTCTGCCGGCCTCCAGAATAGAACATATCATTGCGCAGCCCTGAAACAGCTGCACTGGCTTAAGCTACCAAACCTGGTATCACTTAACCAACTTACAATTGCTCACATCATCATACACCAACATGAAGCCAGCTCAGCTCTCAAGAATCTGGTTCAACCTTATAATACCACCCTCACCTGCAGCTCAACCAACAAACTAATTCTAAAAGTTAGTAAATCTAGCAACACTTTTGGTGACTCCTTATTCACAAATAAAATCGCAAAAATATGTAACTGCATCCCCCAAAATATATATAACACACCCACTACCTCCAAATTTTAAACTCCTTCTTAAAGAACACCTAAACAACAACTGGCTCTGATCCTGTATCAGCCTGGATGTTTTTCTCCCCTCACTCTTAGTTCACATTTCCTGGAGCAGCTCAAGTGAATCATAGACAAAAGCAGAATCCTAGACTGTATTATAGCATCTGACCCTACTGAGTGTTTAACCACTGGTACCAATCCAGACTCACTCAGCAACCATCTCCCAGCCTATACCCAAAGAAATATCTCCCATCTACCCAATATTCACCTACTAAAACTAACACAAAATCTCAACAAATTCCACAAAGGCTCCTTTATCAATACCCTAATGGTAATCAGCTGGTCCAGTTTACATGTTCTCCCTTTAGACCAGGCAGTTAACACATTTAATATCATTCCTAAATACCCTAAATAGTCATGCAACACTTTGTAGAAAAAGAGTGAAAATAAATCACATTCCATGGTTATCTGTCCTAAGAAAGACACCTAGACTCCTACCGAAAGCCATCCTCATCATCTAGCACTAGTGCCTCCTTATCCAATTCAAAATCAGTAATGAATTAAAGCTCATCAATCCATACCAAATGCATTCACTAAAACCAGTGTACCTACCCCCACTATCCCACTATATAAAAAAATCATCTTCTCCAACTTGGGCCATGCTCTCCAGCTGTAAACAATCTGCCATCTGAATACCATAAAGTGGCAGCTGAAGCCATAGCCAGCCTTGTGTCAATTGTAATCAACCGATGTTTAGTCGAATCCTACATACCCACCATTTGGAAAAAAACATTATACCATTGCATACAGGAGGTAATTCAGTTGTTGTATCCAGCTTCCATTCCATTGCAATTATGTTCTAAAATCCTTGAGACATGCTTGGACAAACAACTTTTTCACGGTTTCCTGCAACATCTAACTTCCACCTTGCATGGCTTCCAGCTTACCCATCGTACAGTTGCCGCCCTGTTAGTTTTTCTGGAAACCACTAAAACATATAGGGATTTTGGCAAACTGCTCTCCTCCATATTTCTGGATTTCTCCAAAGCTTTTTATACTATTTTCCATAGTAAACTCCTTAATCAAATGTTTGAATGAGGGTTTTCATCTTCCACCTTATAGTTCTTCAATAGCTGCCAGTCTAACAGCAGCAGAGATGTGTAAAATATCAGTATACCCCCTCCTTCTACCTTATCATCTCTACTGGTATACACCAAGGCTCAATCCTAGGAGTCTTCCTTTTTGAATATTTTAATCTACAACTTTTATACTTCTATCAGACCAGCCTCCATTATACAACATGCAGATGATTCAACACTTATATGTACATCTTACAACCTGTCACAACTTCTCCAATTTATTCAAGAATCTTTTATTTCTATTGAAACCACACTCAACAAAGCCTAATCGCTGCTTAACCCCCCTCCAAAAAAAATATTATTTTTTTCCCTAAATAGTACATGCATGATAAAGCTAATTTTAAAACTCTGTCACTGAATAATACTGAGATAGAAGCTGTTGCCCACACCAAACTCATTGGAGTATTAATACATGATCATTTTAATTTCACCTCCACGTTCAACACAACATAGAAAAGGGTCTATGTCACATAATCGAACTTCCAAAATTTCGAACACCATAAGTTCGTACTTGGAATTCAAATTGTGATAACATCGAAACTTCAGAACAACGAATTTTTTCCCAGGGAAAAAATTTGCTGTTCCAAAAAACACACAACACAAGCACACCAAAAACCTTATAAACCTACACTAAGCCTTACATACACAACTATCTATGCACTAACCTTAACCCAAATATTAACCCTAAGGTCCATCACTATCACACACTTACCTTACCCACACCCTAACCCTAAAGTCTGTCACTATCGCACACTTACCTTACCCGCACCCTAACCCTAAAGACCGTCACTATCGCACACTTACCTTACCCGCACCCTAACCCTAAAGTCCGTCACTATCACGCACTTACCTTACCTGCACCCTAACCCTAAAGTCTGTCACTATTGCACACTTACCTTACCCGCACTCTAATGCTAAAGTCCATTACTATCGCACACTTACCTTACCCGCACCCTAACCCCAATGTCCGTCACAATCACACACTTACCTTAACTCATTCTGTAACTTTCGCACCACAGTGGAGAAAATGTCAAAGCTGCAGAAACAGCTGACCGAATTCTTTCCCTGGGAAAGAATTCAGATTTCCGCAGCTTCAACATTTTCAACTTTCGAACTTCCCCGTTTGAACTTCTGGAAGTTTGACTACATAACATAGACCCCATAAAAAAGACTCTCAAAAAACTAGGTTTGCTTTCCAGACATAAACATTTCCTAAGTAGTACCATTAAAACCATCCCTGCAAGTACCATTCTTCTCCCCTCACTATTGTGCGATGACCTCATCCTCAGAAACTTCCAAAGCAAGGTTTAAAGCACGGTGCAAAAAAGTCAATAAATGTGCCTCTAATAACTAATATCATACCCACCACTGCACAGCACTGAAGGCTTTGAAGTGTGGAACTGTCTCACATCATTATCTTCACACAGCTTATCACCTCACACAACGTCCTATGCAAACCCAAGAACAGCCTGCTTTAAACTCAATACTTCATACCAACCACCCCAACTAATCACTTCAATCCACTAATAAATAGCTCCTGAACATTAGCACATCCCTCACATCCTTTGGCTCTATTCTCTGCTCTTGCTCATTTGCCAAAAAGTAGAATTGCCTTCTTCTGTCCACCCATTCCATGTTAAATCTCCATGCCTTCAGAAACCTTATAAGAGAACACTTATGTAATTCCTGTCTATGCTTGCGTTTCACTCCTAGCTGAATTCCTTAATCCTTTCTGCATCTGAATTCCTCACTATCTTTCTGTCATCACTAGTACATCTCACTAATTAAACGTGATCTCTCATGTACTTACTCTTACGAATTAGTCAGCTCTACTCTCGGATACCCCACATCACCCTCTCTTTTGCTCCCTCCTTCTTTCATTTTTGCACACCTGTTTGTAAGACCCCCTTGGTCTTATCTCTCTAGCTAAACTCTTACCTAACCTCTTCCTCAGCTCTCCTCCTAGCTACCTTAGTCTTCTCAGCAACCTATGCCACACCTTCTTCTAATATATAACCATCATTACAATTGCTCTTTTCTCTAAAACTATAACTCAGAGTTAACTCTACAATGCTTCACTTAAGCATCTCTCCAGAACATCTCTTTCTTTTTACATATATACATTTTTCTTTCCTCTGGCACAGTTGCTTTCTTTCTTCCATATTGTAGTTTTGTTCACAGCTACTTTGTTTTCATAGTGCAAATCTGTATATAGATACTTGTTCTTTTTTTGTCATTGAATATCTATGATGCTGATTGTTGTGGAGTACCTGCAGTTTCTTTTTTTCTTTCGTTGGATTTTTTTTTTTCTTTCGTTGGATATTTTGGCTTGGATACAGCAGGTACCTTACCCCCAGAGGATTTTTTTTGGTTTATATGATGCTGATTTGGTTAATAATTTTATTAACTACTGCTACCATAGTAATGTGTAACTCCTTGTTTTATCTTTGTACAAAAATCTCTTTGCATGCCATACTACTTGTAATTATTACATATAACTTATCTCCTTGGGCCTCCACTCAAAATGGCTACTTTTGACCAGTCAGACTTTCACAGCCAACAAATGTTAAATAAAACGTATAAATAAATAAATAAGTAAATGACTGAATGAATCAAGGAATGACCAGCACAGTGGTCCAACGGTTAGCATTATTGCCTCACAGCATGAGGTTCTCTGGTTTGGTTCTTGGTTAGGGTGCCTTCTGTATGGAGACTGGATGTTCTTCCTATGTTTGCATGGGTTTCCTGTGGGTGCTCCAGTTTCCTCCCACATTCCAAAGATATGCATCTGGAGCATTTCTCCCCAAAATTCCACTAAAAATAAGCTCTTTCCCAGTAAACAAATGTTACAGTAAATAAATGTGATACTCAAAAGCTTTTTTTTTTTTTTTTGTGAGCTGTGGAGAGCACCCCAGCCATACCAGGTTACTCATCCTATCATACATTCAGACCCCAAACTGTGGGCAGCAAAGCAAAATGAGGTGGAATCACAAAATATATAAAAGACATATACACCTCCAGGCTGGTCAAACAGTATGACGCACAGGAAACACTCCAGGTGCAGTTAACAATTGACAAGACCCCTATTTAAATCATAGCTAGCTATAGGCCTCCAACTTTGACTCATAGGTTCATAGGACACTACCAGACAATTGGCCCGGAGGCCCTTATAAGCCTAGCCAAGAATTTCACCCATGTTCCCACAAAGTCAGCACCTGTTTTCCCTGTCCAGCAGGGAAACAGCTATTATCTAAGGGGTATATTTTCTGTTTATCATCTCATCATCTAGGTTCCTGTTAAAGAGGGATAGTGAGGTACTCTGCTTGAAATGTTGAAGAAGTTTATTCCATAGATGGGGAAGTCATTGAGACACAAATCTATCCTGTCAACAAGTTCTATTAGTGTCACAAACCAGGTTGAGACCTTGCGTGTGGGTTGCGTGAGTGGAGTGTGACTTACAGATGTGCAGCAACTCCATCAAGGCTGAGTCTGAGACAACCTTGTATGCCAGACACAGATCACCTCTGAGCAGTCTGTACGCGACTGAGTAGTGGGACAGGGCTTTTAGCCTATCTGTATAGGATAGGTGTTTGAGTCAGGAACCTCTGTATTCTCTCCAGCTTCTGCATGTGCTTGGCAAGGTACATAGCGTAGAGGGCATTGTACTTGATAATGTGTCTGATAAGGGAGGATTACAGGGATGTTATGACCCCCTGATTCCTGGATGAAGTACCCTTACTTATGAGGTGGACCATGTAGAAAGTCTTCATACAACGGAGGCAACATAGAGGTCAAAAGTTAGGTTGCTATCAATTGGGGTGCCCAAGTCCCTCACAACTGATTGCATGCTTAGTATGTTGTTATTATTGTGATAATTAGTTGGGACACGATTTTCTCCAGAGGGGATAATGATGCATTTCTTGGCATTCAGTTTGAGGCCATGCTTCTGGCACCAGTCATTAGTTTGGTTAAGACCCTCTTGGAGGATGTTCATATCACTAGGGAATTTCAAACCAGTCATCTGCAAACTTGGTCAGCCACAGATCACTGGTTTTGGCTTGCAACTCAGAAAAGTATATCCCAAACAGTAGAGGCCCCAAGACCTATCCTTAGGGTATACCACTTGTTAAGGGTCTACTACTAGAGGTGGCTTCACCTATTTTGACTGAGTGGGTTCTGTCAGTGAGCCAGTTAGCTACCCATCTGGTAACATATGGGTCGATGCCTAGCTGGGAGAGTTTATCTATTATACCCAAGTGTGCAATAGTGTTGAAGGCTTTGGCTAGGTCAAGGTAGGCGGTGTGCACTGTCATGCCCTTATCTATGACTTTGCTGACCGTTTGGAAGAAGGCGACCAAGTTTAAGAGGTATGATCTCCCTTTGACAAAACCAAACTGTGTGGGATTAAGAGTTTGGATTTTGACAATGTCCTTGTTTATCAGGTCCATGATAATGCATTCCATGGCCTTGCAGATCAGGCTAATTAGGATGATGGACCTATAATTGCTTGGGTCAGCGGATGTGCCACCTTTGTGCAGACTCAAGATACCCACTCCACCTATCTGGACCTCTTTGAATCTATCAAGATTCAACCCATTACCCTGATCCTGGGTGACTTTAACTATCCAACCACAGATTGGAAGAAATAATCATGCCAAAATGCAAATGCCAAAAGATTCCTTGATTTTTTCAATGCAAATGCCTTGGAACAGTTAGTCGACACCTCCACAAGAGGTGAAAATATCTTGAACTTGGTATTAACCAACATGAGTAACCACTGTAGCATCCCTACAGTGTTATCATCCCTGGTAAGATCCAACCACAAAGTAGTCATTTTCTAAGTCACCATCTCCCGCAACTTCCCCCCTCCAGCTATGGTCAGACAAAAAAACTTCTCGAAAGCTGATTACAACTTCCTGAAGGAAGGTATAAACAGCTTTACAGCCCCCTCCCCCTCCATAGGAACTGGCATGTGTCCAAACCTACACCAAAGTACTATATGTGCATTTATATAACTGCATGGAATCAGGAATACATGACAAGATGAAATCATCCTCCTCATGGAAGAGTAAACCCTTCTGGTGGACATCTGCAATAAATAAAGTCTATAATAAAAGGAAAAATTTGCTGTCCAGTACCAAGAAGGAGAAGGTTCCTAATTGGAAAAAATCTCTCCTTAGCCTGAATAAGCAAATAAGAGCACTAGTGAAATCCTCCAAAGCAAACATCGAATCCAAACTGGCCACATCTATTAAAGACAATCATAAGGCCTTCTTCACATATGTCTGGAGTCTCAAAGGAAGCACCCAGATCTGCTCAGAACTGGTGGTCAAGGACATCACATACACAAACACTGTAGACATAGCCAACCTACTGGCAGACAGGTTCAGTGAAAACTTCACCCCTCTGTCCGCCCATCAGTAAATCAGGACATCCCAGTACCTGTCCCCACCCCTTATCTCTAGGTAGCAAGTCATCACTGACCTCTCAAAGGTAAAAAATACAACCTCCATGAGACACGATAACATCCCAGGCTGCATCCTACATGAATTCAGGCAGTAACTTGCAGCACCATTAGGCACCCTATTCAACCAAATCCTAACTACCAGCTTCATCCCAGCTGAATGGAGGACAGCCACCTTCATCCCTTTGCACAAAGGTGGAGCATCCACCGATCCAGGAAATTATAGAGCCATCAGCCTAAGTAGCCTGGTCTGCAAGGCCATGGAGGGGATTATCATGGACCTCATGAACAAGGACATTGGCAACCTCCAAACACTAGATCCCACACAGTTTGATTTCGTCAAGAGGCGGTCATGCCTGTTAAATTTGGTTGACTTCTTTGAGACAGTCACAAAGCCATGGATGAGGGGAAGATGGTGCACACCGGCCAACCCTGACCTGGCCAGTCTTTGATACTATTGCCCACTTAGGTATAATAGATAAACTCTCTCAACTAGGCATCAATCCATATGTTACCAGATGGATAGCAAACTGGCTCAATGATAGAACCCACCTAGTCAAAATAGAGGAAGCCACCTCAAGCAGTAGACCAGGGATCGGTCTCGGGGCCTCTGCTCTTTGGGATATACTTTTCTGAGGTGCAGGCCAAAACACATAGGCTGTGGCTGACCAAGTTTGCAGATGACTGCAAGCTGAGTGCTGTCATCAATTCCCCTAGTGATGTGGACATTCTGCAAGAGGGTCTCACCCAAACAAATGACTGGTGCCAGAAACACGGCCTCAAACTGAATGCCAAAAAATGCATCATCATCCCCTTTTGGGAGAGTGACGTTCCCACATATTATCCCATTCATAATAAGGCCCTAAGCACACAATCAGTCATGAGGTACTTAAGCAACAAGGTTGATAGCAAACTGACTTTTGACTACCATATTGCTTCTGTTGTATGGAAATCTTTCTACACAGCCCATCTGATTATTAAGGGTATCTCATCCAGGGACAAGGTGGTCATAACATCCTTGTATTCTTCCCTTATAAGAACCATTATTGAGTACAATGCCCCCTTCGGCATGTACCTCACAAAGCACATGCAGCAGCTGGAGAGACTACAGACGTTCCTCACCAGGAGAATCCAGGGCCTCAAATATCTACCCTACACACATAGGCTAAAGTATCTGTCCCTCTACTCAGTCTCCTTCAGACTCCTCAGAGGTGACCTCTGTCTGGCATACAAAGCAATCTCAGACCCCGCCTTGATGGCACTGCTGCATATCTGCAAGTCAAGCTCCACTCGAGTAACCCACACACTTGACCTCAACCTGGTCTGTGATATCAATAAGAATTGCTGGTGGGACAGATTTGTGTCACAGAGACTCCACCTTTTGTGGAATAGACTCTGTCTCCACATCAAGCAGAGCACCTCATTATCCCTTTTTAAGCACAACCTGGATAACTGGATGTGGAACAGAAAATACCCCCCTGGGATGCGACCTGTATCCCTGCTGGACAGTGGCATAGGTTTCTGACTTGTTGGAACACAGGCTAAATTCTTGGCTAGGCTTGTAAGGGCCTCAGGGCTAATAGTCTTGTAACTTCCTGTGATCCTATGATCCTATGCTGTACCTGATAACCGATTCTAACCAGTATTATAAATATGCCATCAATGGGGAAGGGAAGAGAAAGGAGTTTTCTACTGCAAAAAATAAAAATGTTGGAATAATGACTGATGCAAAACCTCCGAAATTTTGCACAACAAACATCTTAACTTGTTTTAACATTGGTTTATAAACTCCATGCATGGCTGATATTTAGCATGGACATCACATTAATAATAGTGTCTATTATTTCAGAATTGTTTGTTTGTCATAATCCTGAATTAATAATATTCAAAGAGTTTTGAACAAAATATTCAGAATGCTATATCTATGTTAAGTCCTCAATCAATATTATGTAATAGGCATTTCTGATGCTAGATTTATCTGGAAAATTCTCGAAAGGTTATTTTCATGTTTAGCTGTAGAAGTTTTACAGGATATATGTAGTTTTTGTCTTGTGGCTTATTACTAGGGTCAATGATGTCACAACTGATTTTGCACTTAGTACAATGATTGGTAACTACAGGTGGCTGAGAAAAAATCCGCTGCTGTAATAAGTCCAAAACACAAGACAACTAGAAACAACAATGCTTATCAAGTTTTATCGTACATAATCTCACCTAGCATGCCTTATGTGTACATCAGTAGTGATTGCTTTGTTTTCGGATATTTCACCATCCTTTGAATTGTTGCAATGGTGGCATTGATATATATATATATATATATATATATATATATATATATATATATATATATATATATATATATATAAAGTCAGGAGTTGTGGGGGACTAGCCACACACATTGAGGATGCCTGGGGGTTGTCCCCCTGCAAAAGTAATTGTAGTTTATTTTTTCCCCTTCTGTGCTTATTAGAACCATGCAAACAGCAGTGATTTAAAAGTCTGCATCTTATGACTGATATTTTATGCCACATTTGTTATACTATGAATGTCTATTTTGGTGTTTGTTTGCCACGTTCTAGAAACAATGCAATGCAGAGGCTCCACAAACTGGTTTTGTATGATAATAGTTAAACATGTTATATAATCATATTCATTTTTAAATTAAAGCAAGTAGGACAAACATGCAATAAAACAGCAACATTTACAGCCAATGCACTTACCAAAGCTGTCACTGCCTAACATTAAGGAAAATAAAATGTGTGGAATTGTAACATAACTCAACATTCTCCCAACACAACGTGTCTACAATATTTTGCAAAAAAAAAAAAAACAAAAAAAACCCCAAAAACAATCAAATACCCTACTAATGTAGTCCAAAAATACAAATCTTGATCACTTACATTTCCCCAACAAAACAAACTACAGAAACACCCCCTACTTTCTATCAGTGCCTAAAATATGGATATCTGTCCTGTATGACTTTTGTTTTGAATTGAAATACAAAATGATTTTAAGAAAACTAAAATCTAGTTTACATAATATTGGGTTTACTTGTATGCAAATACATAATTATATAGATGAAAAGATGAAAAAATGGTATACCAGAGGATTCTTTATAACCTTGTAACTAATTAACTAAAGTGTATAATAATGTCTACAAGCTTATGAGTGCCAACTTATGAATTATAGAGTAAATATTTTAGAAACCTAAGGATATTGTTTGTTCTCCCATTACTTAACTACAAAATAAATTAACATACATTACCATTCACTTTCAAGATATAGAAAGAATTAAAATAATAAACCAGACAACTTCCCTTATGCCAGTGAATAAATGTACTGACTGAAAAGTTGTGCTTCTTGTAAAATGTGGCTTTAGCAAACTTCGCAGTATACAGTGTTTGTTACCTCCATTGTTCATTTGTTTTATATGAATAACAACTTACAGTAAATTAATTTATCATGTGCTATGTACTGTGTATACTGTTGATATTCTTATTATATTTTATACTGCATTTAATTTCTTAAGGAATTGTATTTAAAAATAAATCTTAGCAGCAATAGTAAGCAGAAAACTTTGACAAAGCCAGAGAAGTAATGGTATAAACTAGAATGCTTTCTGAAAAAAAAAACAACAAAAGCTACTTTAAAACATTGAATATGTCACTGTCATTTTAAAAGCTATAACCTTAGAATGGACTGTATTATAATGTACTATTTTAATAAAATGAATTGATAAATGGTTATAATTCTGAAAATGAAACAACAATGCTCCTAAGAAATGAACTAGCAGTTTCTCTTTTGCCAAGAAGTATTTCATGTTAGCTGTAAATATACCTTACAATGCATAAACAGAAACAGCAAAGCCAAGCCATGGAACTACAGAGCAGTGTAATGTCACAGAGATGATTCAAAGGAAGAAAATCATGCGCATTTCATAAAATTCAACAATCCTGTAGGACTGTAACCATAACTAATTCTCTACAAAATCATCTTTCTAGACAAACCAGATGCTGTTCTACTGTTGGGTTAATAAGTGTTTAACCATAAGGGAACCAACTGTAATAATGCAGTTTTGTGCCAAAAACAATTTTGACTTTACCCACATAACCAATTAGCAAATTGGAATATGTGGGGAAATTGGAATAAAATGCTCACGTCATTAGAAAATCTTAGATGGATGGATGTGAAAGGTGTTGATCAGAAATCTTCCATTGTGAAAATGTGGTAGGAGAGGTCATTATACAGGGAGAACTCTTGTTTCCATTGTTGGTTTATTTATTCGTTTATATCTGAGATTACATATGTTGCTGTTCTGCCATGACCATCCTATAAAGAGACCAAGGAAAACTATCAAATCAGGCCAACAGGTGAACATGGGGTTTAATTGTAAAATTGTGCAAGTAGTATAACTAGGAATTAACAAAACCTAAGGGTCAGTGCAGTATTAAATGGTTCCGAATAAACATAAGAACAAGACAAAGTCTCAGAATTCTTCATTCCAGCCAGTATAACATACCATTGTGCAGTACATCTGAATAAAAAAATGCAATTAAATGTGGGCTGCATCCACACAACAATGGCATTCTGGAGTGAAGTAGGGATAGTCCTGGTTTCTGGGTCACTGGACTGCACTCACCTAGAATACTGTGTCCTGTTTAGGAGACCATCCATGAAAAAAAGAATCAGGCAATTAGAAAAACTCAAGATAAATACTACCATAAAGGGTCTGGGCATAGAAAAAAGAACATAGATGAACAGATTGATAAAATAGTTTTCTTTTCTCATGAAGATGGATGGGAGAGCAAAGGCATTATGTGAAGGCATAAACTACTGAAGGTAGTGAAGCTGTCAGAGAACTTAATTAATAAAGGAAGAAAAGCAGATGGGTATATGAAAGGCAAATTACAGTTCAAGATTCCTCTTGGACTTAAGGCATTTCTGTTACAAGAAGAAGTTGTTTTACACTGTGTATTACGAAGCAGAGGAACTGTGACCTGGATTCATGGAGGAGAGAGAGAAATGGAGATAGCAGGAATGGATATAAGGAGCTAGCTGCAAATATTGGGCATGCTCATTAGATGAATGGTCTTCTGCCAAGAAAGGAACACATGTAAGCATATATTTACTTAGCATAAAGAAGTTGAAAAGTTAATCTATAAAGGTCAGATGGACTGGTAAGGTGCCACATGTGCATACAATGTAACAAAGAACAGCAATGGAAAAAGAAAGTGTTCTGATGTTGCAAATGTACACCGACACTTGATAAGAAGTGCTAACATCCTAAAAACATTCGAAAACTGTCGTACATACTTAAATCTGCTAGTGAAATAGTGAAAAGATGATAGGTATAACTGTGCAGTGAAATAAACTGAAATATGAATATATTTAAATAAATACATTTGCCGAGATATTGCGTATTGCTGAAAAGTGTTATAAAACTCAATGAGACATAAAATAGTGTGAATAATACAGAAATAATATTAAGCTTTAGTAATCAATGACCAGATGCCAGGTACTTGGACAAGCAGTATAAAGATGAAACAATGGAAAGTGTCATTAATGTCATGTAACAATCAAAAGTTGTGGTATGACTCCGTATACATTGCTATAGGAATCCAGGATCATTCTTTCAGTTAACCTTATTCATGACAGATACCAAACATCAGTATTCATTATGTATCTTTATCATCAAATGAATAGAATGATTTAATTAACAACAACCAATTTAACTCACAATGAATAATTAGAAACATGATGAGAAAAGTATTAGAGGGACTGTTTGCATGTCAGACTAGCGTAATTAATCCAGCACAGCACCATGGCAGAAATCAAAGACAAGGCTTTAGCTGGAACATGTCATTTAAATATTTAAAAAAACAATTTAAAATAACTAATCCCCCACTGCAAAGAGCCCCCTTTCAGTGCAAAACATCATTTATAGAAAAAAAAAATCAAGAGTGGAATTCTCAATGCAAATCTTCTAAACAAGTGAGTTTTACAACTAGGTCAAATATGCAACCATCTTTAGAGAAAAAAATAAATTAAATTTCAACTGTAATAAGAATAGATTTTACCACTTTAGTAAATATGTGTTGCTATTTAATCTCACTTTATTAATCATGGTGTAGTCTCCTGAAAAAAAATAAGAATAACCCATCTTTTCAGAAACAGCAACTATGCAGAATGTGGAACAACCTTATCCTACAAACTATCAAGGTAACTACTATCTTTGTTATTGCACTATTCAAATGCCATAGTTAATATATGCAAATAGAATCAAATGTTTCCGCCAAGTGCTTAACATTCAGTATGCACACCATATACGGTAGCATTTATCAGTGTAATGATTGGCTCATTTTCTCTTGCAGTCTTTCAGGCTACCATGTTTTTCCCACAATTTTCTAGTACTATGATGTTGATCTTCTGTGTTGTTTCATAGGATTCATGTAGATTTTTAACAGCCAGTTCAAAGGATTGTATTTAGTCACGCACAATCAAACATAAATTCACTAAGATGACATTTATAACTACTGATGAAGTCACTTCAGAACCTTTTGTAACTCAAAGAATAAAGATCTTTTTTTAGCCAGCAAAATAATTTAAACCCATCATATTCAGCAACTTTAATGTTAAGTAGTAATTTGTCCTTTCCGTTCATGGCGCGTTCCATTCTTATATGTAGAACAAGGTGTACCTTTTTATTCTAACCTGGATCTCACACGCTTGATAATAGGATTTAAAATATTTGCAGAACTTCTGAATTTAATACATTTTAGAGTATATCCAATAGGTTTTTAGTGCTACATTAACATACGTCAGCTAATGTGAAAGTTTAGAGTTCTAAAGTCCTTACCGAGTTTAACCCCCTCTGTTTTACTGTCACATAGTAGGTTTATTTGACATGAATTTTCCCAACTCCCATAACTTGAGTTTTGTCAACACAGATTCTCAGGTTTTGATTTAGAGGTTCAGTAGTCTGAGATGCTAGCAGGGAGGGATGGACATGCCCATCCTAAGGGGAGCAGACTTTATTGAAGACCATATGTAAGAGTAGGCATGGTCCACAAAGGGGACATGCTTTCAGACATGGTCAGTAAATGCTTGTGAAGGGATGGGAACACAAGTCATAACATAACCCCCCCAGCAACACAGGTAATTGCTGTAACTTTGCCCGCCACCTCCCAGGATGTCCATTATACTCATAGAAAAAGTCCAAGTGAGGAAAGAGCTGCAGGTGGACCAGTAATGGACATGGTCACTAGGATGGTGTAAAAAAATGAAACGGTAAGGTATTGTGGAAATAAAAATGAAAGCACTGACTTTGATGTACTAGATGTGGGGCCACTGATTTATATAACCAAGACATTTGTATAAATTATCACAGTCCTTGTTAAAAGTCATTACTTTCTTATTTGATTGTCATCTAAATAGGCAGTCTAAAATTATGAGTTACTTGTACTCAGGCTCATAGCATCTAAACTAGAAAAACAAGGACTTAATTTTGAACCTTTTAGGATACCCTCTTTCAGATTATGTCATGCTATCTTTCTAGTATTATATTTCATGTGCAACTGTCAGTCTTCTGGCCAGTTATAGATACAGCTTATTAACTTCTTGTTGAAGACAGTTTGAAATGCACTAACAATGGTGTGTGTGTGTGCGTGTGTGTGTGTGTGTGTGTGTGTGTGTGTGTGTGTGTGTGTGTGTGTGTGCATGTGTGTGCGTGTGTGTGTGTGCATGCGTGTACATATACACACACACACACACACATATATATATATATATATATATATATATATATATATATATATATATATAAATCTACTTCAGAAGTTCAAAATTTCAAAACTTTGAACTTCAAATAGCCAGGACCATAAGATTAAGGTTAAAATTTTGAAACTGCGAAAACCTAATAAAATAAAAATGTCTTTCAGCGTTTCCCAGTTAGGGGTCACCACAGCGGAACTCCAGTCTGCTCATGACTGACAGTGGACTTTTACGGAGCAGAGTTACCAGCCCAATGCCCAACCTTCAAATAAGGCATGCTCATTCACGGTCAGACCTACCTGCATGTCTTTAGCATCACTCGACTGCGGGGAGGACATGCAGACTCCACACAGAAGGTTCTCCAGCCGAGAATCAAATGGGAGAACCTCTTGCTGTGAGGTGACAACGCTAACCACTGCACACCTAATAAAATAAAAATAAAAACAAAAACATTTTTTTTACATTTTTGCAGGAGAGCAAGCCACCCTGCATCTCCCACACCTTCTGCTAATTAAATATGCCATCTCTGAGAGTGCACTACAGTAAGTATTCCATTCCACGCTGTATGGTCATCTCCATTCAAAATGTACCAGATAATATGACAGTCATTTTTTGTGGAGTAATTGCTCATTTAATGCTGAAAAGCTATTTCCATACTGAGAAAAGAATCACTTTGTTATTCTTCATAAAGTGATAACATAAACTTATTATGTGCTGTGAAGGTTATCATATCACCTGCATACATGATGCAGGACATATGTAGACGATCCCAGTGCAGCCTATTGAACAGTACTGAGTCTAGAGGATGGCCAAGCACCATCCCTTGATGGACTCCTTGAATAAAGATGCCACACTCTGTAAGTGCATCATCAGTTGGCACCATAAAGATTCTCATCAATCAGTATTTATCTAACTGCAGAATAATATCTTTATGAAATCTGTAGGTGGCAATTTCTCTGAAAGAAGCCAATAATGTACTATTGCAAAGGTTCACTTAGATTCTAAAACTATAGCATATATAATCATGCAATTGGTCCTAATTTTTAGGATTTGGTTGCACACATACATACCTTGAAATATTTTAGGCAGGTTCAGTAATGACCTTTTAGCCTGCCAATATACAAAAGCAGTCAATCCTCTAATAATTGTTCAAGCCATTCCTAACAATATCTAAACTAAGTGCTGGCTTTAATATAATATGTAAGTCTATGCCATACATCAGCTACTTTCAGTCAACCAATTAATACAGCTCTCCTTACCATACAATCTCTCAGTTTAAATTCTCCAAGTATTTGGCTTTCTAATATGATGGGAGTGGAACTCACTCCTAAGTTAGGGTACTATTACAGTTCACGAAATTAATATTGTTTCAGTCTTTGAGCCAGCAATGTGCGCAACACTGACTCCTCCTGTAACTGATATGGCGTTACATGCATTGGTAGCATAACTGTAAATTCTTGTTTATTAGACCTGTTGCTTCAAATACTATTGAATTTGCCTGAGTATTTTTTCCACATTGCTTTCATTTCTGCCAGGAAATTATGGCAGTTTATGACTTTGTGTCTCTCTCTATGTAGGACACTGTAATTTCTAGTTTGGTGTAGCAATTTAAATTATCAATGATACTTTTTTTCTTTTTTTCCTGGTCTACTGTATCTGGTTTTCTTGCATCTGTTTTTTTTTTTTAATTGCCGGTAATGGGTAATTCCATGTTTTATAAAATGCATCATTAACTACAATGCCTTGTGGTTCATGTTTCCATTAGTTCTGCTACGTCAGTGTTGTAGTGTTTACACAATCCCCAGTGCAACAGTCTTGCCAGATTACTCTGCCTTTTCAGTATACAGGCCCTCTGCATTTCTTTTTTACAGAACTTGCATGTGTCTGTTTCTACCATGTGTTCAATGAAAATTGTAAACTAACATGTACATAGTCCACTATCTTGAGGTGCCATTATTAAATGTTCATCTATTAGTTTCAATTCCTCACTCCTTAACCATTCCTGCATTAAATCTTGATCAACATGAGGTTTATCAGGAAATTTCTGTAATTGCCATAATGTCTATGCCTTTCCACATTTCTTTCCTTCTCATTTGATCTTATGTTCTTATTGTTTCCTCTTCAGTTGCTATCTGATTCCTGCCTACTTCTGGTTTCATTTCCATTCCCACTTGACAGCTAAATACTTCTGCTAAACTATGCAGAGAGGTCACCTTAGACTTCTCCTCCTGTTTTAAAACGTTCACTATATTTGGATCTGATGAGGTCAGCAGATATGTATGCAGTCCCATGACTGCAGATTTATAGATGTATTCATTTTCGAGGAGGCATATACCTTCTTCAGATTGAGGAATATATAACTTTGGTATGCCCAGATTTTTATATATCATTTCTTAAGACTGAAACCTTTTTCTTGTTTTCCTGTCCATCTGATCCAATACTTTGTGGAGCCAGTCAATCAAAATTATAAGTCAGAACAGGAATATCACATTAGTTTGTAGCTTGGACCTTTTAACTAGACGTCAGGTTGGTTTTCAGTATTGGTTTTAGTCTACTGAACTATTCCTTATTGAATTTTATTCACATTTGTATATGTTTTATTGCCAGTCCTTCATTTTCCAAATATTTATATATTTTCTCCTGCTCAAGTTCCTTTACACCACTTACCTGACCCAGACAGACATTTTCATGGTACTTCAGCTTTCCTGTTTTACAGTGAATATAAAAAGTGTCCACACCCCTGTTAAAATGCCTGTTTTTTGTGATATAAAAAAATTACCACAATAAACCATTTCAAAACTTTTGCCACCTTTAATGTGACCTATAAACTGTACAATTCAATTGAAAACAAGCAACTCTATTAGGGGAAGAAATATAAAAAATAAAAAACGTACAATAAGATGGTTGCATAAGTGTACACACCCTTAAACTAATACTTTGTTGAAGCACCTTTTGATTTAATTACAGTATTCAGTCTTCTTGGGTAGAAGTCTATCAGCATGGCACATCTTGACTTGGCAATATTTGCACACTCTTCCTTGCAAAAAGCACTCCAAATCTGTCAGATTGCTAGGACATATCTTGTGCACAGCTCTCTTCAGGTCACCCTACAGATTTTTATTGGATATAAGCCTGGGCTCTGGCAGGGCTGTTCCAAGACTTTAATTTTCTTCTGGTGAAGCCATTCTTTTGTTGATTTGGATGTATGCTTGGGGTCATTGTCATGCTGAAATGTGAAATTCCTCTTCATCTTCAGCTTTCTAGTAGATGCCTGAAGGTTTTGGGTCAAGGTGACTAGTATTTGGAACTGTTCATAATTCCGTCCAACTTGACTAAAGCCCAAGTTCCAGCTGAAGAAAAGCAAAACAAACCATGATATTGCTACCTCTATGCTTCACTGTGGGTATGGTGGGGTTTTTTTGGTGATGCAAAGTGATTTTGCACCAAACATACCTTTTGGATTTGTGGCCAAAACGTTCAACCTTGGTCTCATCAGACCATAACACATTTTCCCACATGCTTTTGGGAGACTTGATGTATTGTTTTACAAATTTTAGTGGGGCCTGGATGTTTTTCTGTGTGAGAAAAGGCTTCCGTCTAGCAACCCTACCCTATAGCCCAGACATGTGGAGAGTATGGGAGATTGTTGTCACATGTAGTACATAACCAGTACTTGACAAAATTTCTTGCCGCTCCTTCAGTGTTGCTCTAGGTGTCTTGGCAGCCTCTCTGACCAGTTCTCATCTTATTTTTTCATCAATTTTGGAGGGATGTCCAGTTCTTTGGAACATCACTGTTGTCCCATATTTTCTACACTTTTTGATGCCTGTCTTCACTGTGTTCCATGGTATATCCTATGCTATGGAAATTTTTTTGTACCCTTCTCCTGACTGCTACCTTTCAACAATGAGATCCCTTTGATGCTTTGTAACCTCTATGCAAACTATGACTTTTGCTGTAGCAGGCAACTGAGAAAATGTCAGGAAAATCCTACTAGGACAGCTGAACTTTATCTGTGGTTAATCAGAGTCTCTTTAAATTATGGCAGGTGTGTACCCAAGAAGACTGAATGCTGTAATTAAATCAAAAGAGGCTTCAACAATTAGTTTAAGGATGTGCACACTTATGCAACCAGCTTATTGTATGTTTTTTATTTTTTATATTTTCCCCCTAACAGATTTGTTTGTTTTACAATTGAATTGTACAAGTTATAGGTCACATTAAAGGTGGGAAAAGTTTTGAAATGATTTATTGTGGTCTCATTTTTTTATATTACAAAAACCTGGCATTTTAACAGGGGTGTATACACTTTTTATATCCACTGTATATATTGCTTTTGTAGATTTACCAAAATATAAATTACATTCTTATATCATCTGAGAAAGGTTTTAACCATTTCAGTTGTATTTTCTGATGGATTATACATTTTCTATTTATCTACAAAAAGTAGATAAGGAGTCTTTAAACAAGGTTGTTTTCTCAGTGCCAAATTGTAACCATAACCTGATCTGTTCAATAGCTTAAAGGGTTAAAAGCAAAATAAAACAGCAGAGGTGACAAAGAATCATCTTGGAATATCCTCCTTTGAATTTTTATCCCTGACATAATAATTTATCCTTTGTCATGGCTTAACTGCAACGTGGTTTGCCACTGTTTCATGGTCACTATAAATGTGGGATGAATGCTTTTTTTGTAACATATCCATGCCATACTTAGATTCCTCCACCCTTTTACAACTCTCGATTATGGCTTTATTTAGTAAGAAATAACCCGTTCTTCCACATGACTTCCTTTTGTCAAACTTTTGTTCTATTGCCATGATAGATTTCTTTTCTAAATTACTATTATCTTTGCATTAATTCCAGTATATAGTTTGCATATTGTTGGAAGGCAAGTTATTGGTCTACAGTGTTTTTAGGATGGCTTGCAGGTTCAATCTTAAAGAGGAGTACCATTTTTCCTATTGTTAACCAGGTTGGTGCCTGTTCAGGATGCACTTTCTTACTCCGGACTAAATCTTTGTAAAAATGTTAATACTTTTAGCCAGAAGGTAGTTATTGCATCTGGGTCTGTGGTTTTCCAATTAGGAGCTTTTTTAATTTTGTTTTATCTTCTCTAATCATAACTTTATTCCATTTGTTATTGTCTACATTCAAACACCTTAATGTTTCTTTTAATGTTTATTTCCATTTAGTATCTTTGTTAAGTTCCACAGTGTCTTCATAAATATTCTCCAAATGTCTCTATTTCATCTTTTTTGTGGCACTTATACTTCTTTTTAAATTTCCTATATCTTTATAACATATATTCCTTTTTTTTATTTCCCATATTGCTATAAAACTTTTGAGGCCATCGGTGAATTTCTTTGTACTTTTCCTTTATCTTTATCTGCATACTAAGTATTTCTGCCAGTGCTGATATTTTCAGTTTATTATTTGTAATAGTGTATGATAGATCCTGTTTTGATATTGTTTGTTTCTTTTTATCATGTCTGTCTTTCCAAGTGTTGTTGATAATCCACTCCCTCTTCTACATTCATCAACACTGATGCTTCTTGTCTTAATTGCTTTATAGTTTTCTCTGTTCGATGATTCCATGGTAGCATTTTACTTCTTCCTTTCCTTTCCATTATTGATCTGTTTTTTGGTAGCACTTTGCCTGTTATTCATTTAGCTGCACACTAATATATCCTTTTTATTTGCATTATATAATCATATGAATTTCTATTACTGTGTTCATCTATTTTGTCAAACTTCTAACATTTTTGGTCTTATTTTCCTTTTATAATCTACTTCTTTCTCTATTAAATCATGTTGTCCACCCTTCGATTATTTTCATAAGACTGAGAGCACCTTCTTTGCTGTACTTCCTCTGTACTATTTCCAAATTGATACTGTTATAAAATTTCCATGTTATTACTCCATACAAAATTTGGGTATAATGTAACTTACAGTCAATAATTTCATCATGTCCAATTTATGCAGCCTATAATTGTATTGTTATCATTAACTGATTGGTTGATATAATCAATCAAATTTCAGAGTTGGATCTACCTATATATCTAGGCCCTTAAATGAATCTATGGTTTCAATCTCTGTGTGTTGTATTAAATATTCACCCTTAGACCTATGTCTTCAAAATTTCATATGTTTAGTTTTTGATCTATTTATCAGCAAATTATTCTCCTGTGTCTAAATGGATAAAATAGTTAAATTATTTTGCAGACATGTCCTACCGATAACAGAAGTAATCAGATTACCCATGTTCATGTCATTTGCACATAGACTAAAGAGAATCTCAAATGAAAAAGAAGACAGGTATGAAAGATATAACATAACCAAGTATGGAGCCAGGGCAGAACTCTGTGGAGTACCCTGACTGTAACTTAGAATTTCATTCCTCTAATTGCTGTATGGTAACTGCCATGTCCTATTTATAAGCCATACAGCTAACCATCTTATCAAGATTGCATTAGTACTTAGATTTTCTAACTTATTGATAGGTGTTTTGTGTATGACCAGATCAAAGGCTGAAGTTAAGCTACTTCAATGACACACAGGATTAAAGCCTTGAATAAGGCCCAGCTGACCAGCAAATGAGGTGACTAATGGAGTGGCAGGGAGGGTTGTGCATGCCCATCCTAGTTGAGGGTGTGCTTATCGATGAGACGTCCTAAGAGGACACATGGTCCATAGGGGGAGTTGCCCTTGGGTGTGGTCAACACGTTTGGAGGGCAGAGAAAGTAAAGAAAAAAAAACAGGCAAAGATGGCGAAGCCCCTGGAATGCCTTTAGGGTTCATGAGCAGCCCTAGAATTTCTGGAGTAATTTTGGTAGGTAGGAGAATAGCAGTATGGACATGCAGCACCGGGGGACTGGGCAAGTAAGAATGATGTGCAAGATGGATCCATACAAAAAAAAAAAAAGATTTCAGCTTGGCAGAATTATATAGTTGTAGTTTAACCTTTACAGCTTGATGATCATCTGCATCAAAGATGATAAAAACCTGACATGAAGTAGCAATTATCTCCTTACAAGCACAACGTCTAGTATGTTCCATTCCATGGTAGGTTTGTTTACAATCTGCAACAATTGCTTCTGCACATCCTTTGTAAGTAATTTCCTTATTATGTTGTATAATCAATATTATTCCTGTCTGTTTTTGGTAAGTGTAAGTCCTCAGCTACTGTTATTTTATCCAATATGTTTTTGACATGTTTAGCTCCCCAACTACTATTATTTTCCGTCCTGTACTTTGTGCAAGAAATGTTTAAATTCCTCTTGGTCATCAGGACTTGACTTTGATGGTCTGTAAACGCCAGAAACTGTAACCATTTCTAGGGTTGTTTTTTTTTTTTATTGTCACAGTTACACAACATGTAGCATTCATGTTACCATCAAACATGCTGTAATAATCCCAGGTCTCATAACAATCTTTAAACCCTCTCATAACACCTCCACCTGATGTTTTTTTTATAATGCCTGTACTGTAAAATGCATTTTATACCTTGACAGAACTGTTTTGCAGTCATTGTTCTTTAAACATGTTTCACAAACAATTACAACATCAATCTTATGTGAGCATGACAAGTTTTCCAATAAAAATAGCTTTGTTGCTAATGCTCTTGTGATTAACAAACAGCACAGATAAATCAAAGTTTACTATCTTTGAAGTATTAAATTCTGTCATGTGTTAATCTAATATTGCAATATAGCTCCTACAAAAAATGACATTCCCTTGTCCTGATAAATGAACTGCATCCTGTCTTAATACACATGTGTCCAAAATTACGCTCGGATGTTCTACCCATTTCTACCGGGCCATTTTTTCATGTAGGCATTTACCCAAAAAGTCTTTTTATTCTCACTGACCTTACTCACTTTTCTATATGCGATTTATGAAAAATATGTCCTAACACCAGTACAAATTATGTTATCTAAGGGGTTGTAAGTTCCTTATGAACAGTTACTGAGCCCTTGCAGATGAGATCGTTTGAACCAACATGAATAAAAGCAGCTCCATGCCTCCTTAAATTAAAGCATTCTAAGACCATAGTCACACCCTGTATTTTTGTTCCTTTGTCAGTCTTCATTGTCATTATTATTATTATTATTATTATTATTATTATTATTATTATTATTATTATCACATTACTATTATGTTTATTATGCAAATGTAAGTACCGGTTCCTCTAATAATAATGCTACAATTACTACTACATCATTTATGACTAGATCTGAGTAATTATCCACTAATAATTCAGCAATGTCTGAGCATCACCATTATTCTTAATTAATACCACAGTTTTCACTTTCTGATCACTTGCAAGCATACATTTCTCATCTAGCTGACTTTGTACTTCAACTCCAGTCATTATCCTCTTTTTTCTTACAGTAATGTTCTTTAATTCTTTGAAGTTCCATTTAGATTTCTTCCTTTTAGCCTGACCATTGCCTTTTTTTCCACCTTCTGTATTAGAAAAATGATGCCATTGTTTGTAGAGTGAATGTTTTTTGATTGAACAATTGTATCAGATTGTTAAGGTAGTAAGCAGCAATTGTGCTATATTTGGGACAAATCCAGGTAGCTTGTCTGTCAAAATATGACATTTTTGGATATATTTAATGTTTGATCATAAAATATTTTGCTAATATTTTGCCAGAGTACATACATTTGTAGAAGGTCTAAGGTCAACAGCTATATTTGGAAGGGGATGTTTCGAAATGGATGATTATACCATGGTTTATGGTAGGGGATGAGTTTCATAGTAAGTGTGAAGATTGGGGGAAGATGGGCGAAGGCTGCCAGCCTAGTCAAATAGAATTTGATACATAATTCTATCATTTGTATATATAAATGTAAAATACGGGCTTGTGTTCTTAAATGAAAGAAAACACTGTAAAATGTGAACTTCAAGATGGTTGCAACATTGCCATTGCTGTAAGGAAAACTAAGCAAAGCATTTCAAATGTTCTTTGAAGTACAATTATCTAAATAGTGGTGCCAAAGCAGCTGGCTGAACACATTCTGTCTATTGTCTTAACTTAAGGAATAATTGCTAGAGTGTACATGTGAAATGTCTTTTATTGATGTAGTTTCCTGAGCAGGTATTAGATTGCTAGTGCAGTTTGTTGGCCTGGGAACTCCAGACTAAGTGTCAACATAATGTAATGTGTATACTGGGAAAACCTAAGTGTCAAAATTATGTAATTTGGGATGGCCTAGGAAAGATCTTTGTTAGTGAGTTTAAAAACTATTGTTCAGTGAGAGACTGTGAGCATTTTGATCTTGATATCAAACTTATCAGCACTCTGCCTGTTGTCTTATGTAAGTAGTTTCTTAGAAGTATGTTTTCTTGTAGTAATAGCTAGAAACTTAGAAGAAAGTTAGACAAGTGTTTTTCTGTTATATCAGAACTTTCTACTGTATTGTTTTAAGTTTCTGTGTGATCTCTGAATGCTTAGATATCACTGTGGTGTAGTAGTATTGTCTTGTATTTTTTAATTATTTATTATTAAATATTTTTAAACCCTTTACCTGTGGCTGGTTTGTGTAAGCTCTAGAGTACATTGCATATTTATAGAGTTTATTGTAATAAGCCACTCTAATAAGGCTTAGACTGAATAGTCACATTACCAATTGGATAATAATATTGCACAGTAATAATTGGACACCCTTTTAAGGGCCTTTGGGTAGCTCATAAGTATTAGCTGGTGGTGGCAGAAATTACTACAGTATAGTATGGGTAAAGAGGCACAGCTGGAGAATCTATGTCAGCCTTTCCCAGGAGTGTCTGTGAAGTTGTATAAATACTTATCTCAAAGTGTGTGTGGTGTGTCAGCTACCTGGGTAGGGACATGAAGCACTGGTGGGACAGCAAGGGTACTGGAGGTTAGCTTGCCAGCTAGGCTGAGATCTGGACCCTATAGCTGTGCCAGTGGGGAGTCTTATTGGGGACCTGGAGAGCAAGGGAGCAACCAGCCCCAGACTGACTGTGATCTCTGTGTGCACTTAAGGGAAATTGTACTTTACTGTGTGTATTTTATTGCTATTGCTATTGTTGTATTACTTTTGTTTTTAATTAACTAGTCTGGTGTGATGGTTTGTAAAGAATATTTTTTCTTCTGCTGCTGCTTTTGTTTTTTTTTTCTCTCCACTTTACCACTTGTTTCCACATTTTTTATTTGATTTTGCTCCTATTTTTTGTGTGGACTTGTGGATGTCATATTGCCTTGACTATTGTACTGACCATTGACTATTGAATATGACACAGCCTATGGAGAACACCTCTGTTGTTCGGACATTGAATGGACTACTACAAAGAGACAATCCCCTGCTTGGGCATACTATATTGGTGGATAGAGGGATGGTTGAAAGTACTAACCTGGAAGGTGACGCTCATGACTTTTTGTTAATGCTTAAGACCATAGAAAATAAGATTAAAAGCTTTAGAAAGGTTCAATGGCAATGTTTCAGCTTTAATGCCTACCTTGAGATGGGAATTGTACCTAGAGGACTGTGTTATCAAAATGCCATCGTATGATCCTGAGCTTTTAAAAAAATGGCAAGAACTGAATATTAAACTTGGCCTTGATTATATGAGCCTAATGAAAGAATTTTTATGCCTAAAGAGACAGAATTATGTGTTGAGATTAATGAGCTTGAAAAACAACTTACTGAGACATCTGTTTTTAATAGAAATATCTCCTTGTATGATAATATGTTGGGGAGACTGGATACACTCGATAAGCAGTTGGAAGCTACTAAAAAGAAAAAGCTACAGTGTGACATAAACTACTTTAATAATAGTCATATCTTTCATTGACCAAAAACAACTTACAATGAAAAGGGTATGGCTACTACTATCAGACTGTTTCATATAGAAATACTGCTTTTTCTACTAACTGCTCATCTGAGAGTAGCGTACAGAACCCTCAGAATGAATATACTGTCACTGACAGCCAACCAGATGTTGAGCCTGTTCCTTTGAATATGTCGGTGATGTCAGTGCATCCTAAGGCCACACACGTTCCATCTGCAATGGCAGAACAATGGCCTCAAGTGAAGGGAAGTGGGAATCCACCTAAGAAAAGTTTTTTAGATGCCGTGCAGGGACTCAATATTCAACTACCAGAGAAGGTGGTTGTTTGAGAGTGCAACACACTACAGCAATGCTCAAGGTTGAGGGGAAGATCAAAAGCTGGTCCCACCACAAGCAGCAGAGCCTGCAATTGACAGAATGCCAGGATAAGGTAGCGTCCAATAATTCTCTATTCTCTCAGAACAAAACCTTTCTATCAAATTCTTTATTGCAGCAGAATGGTTTGAATACTGAAAATTTTTATGAATATTCTTCAAATGACTATAGTGGGGTATGTAGTGGAATGTTTATCCACACATAGCCTGTTGAACATTTAAATTGTTTTATCTGGATGCAGGGTTGTACCTCTCATTCTGATAATGTTTCTGCTTGTAGTAATCTGACATCATTTTCTCATTCTAATAATGTCACCAACAGTTTGGTATCTGCAACAACGAGTGAAATATGTGATAACTTTTTCCATATTTGACATGTCAACACAGAACTTTGCAATGAATTTCAGACTAAGAATTTTGACTTTAAGTCGAGTGAAAAATCTTTAGATGTGTTACCTCAAGGTTTCGCTAATGAGGTGATTAGTAGGGTGAAACCATCTAATGAGAATGATATTACTCGACAAACCTATGTTAATACTGATGCATCTAACTGTTGTTGCCTGATGGGGAATAATGTTACCCCTGTGTATGATGTTTCTGATGAATGTGTTGCAACTCATTCTAGTCACATGATACCCTTTTCTAAATCTGGGGGTAATGTGACTAATCTTGAGAATAGTACTAGTGATGTTGTTTCTAGTGTATTGGATTGTTATCAGATGATAGGGAATAATATTAGTGCTGTTCAAAATACTATTGCTAAATGTGTTGAATCCAACACTAATTGCATGGCACCATCTCCTGAACTTCAGATAGGAATCACTGCTAGTACACAAAATATTGCATCCTTATGTATTGAATTACATTCAGTTGGTGAGAATATGGATCCTGTATTGATGAATGTGTTGAAACCAATATTGACCATGTGACATTATCTACTGATCCTCAGATAATAGTCCCTGATACTGTACAAGGTATTGAGTCTTTGGATATATCTAACTTAACCTGTGAAAATACAAATTCTATGAATGTATCTACTAATATGGATGGTGTAGTAACCCATCCATCTGTGGTTAATTTGTCTAAATATCAACTAACTGAAGCTGAGTTAGCTTTGTTATCATATGGGATTAAGTTTGTCCCTACAGCCACTGATGATGTAGTAAATGCTGTTACTGATTTGGGTTTGTTCTCTAGAGGTTTAAATTTAAAGAACATCTATGGAAATTATAACAATATTAATAATAACTTCTTGAGGAGGACTTGTACTTTTATTCCAATAAGTGACCCTGCTATCGCTATATTTAATGAAATATGTGAGAAGGAGATATGTGATTTATACAAAAGAAGCAATGGTCCAAAATATTATAACCCGAATCAATTAGAAAGTGAAGCATTACAATCGCTATAAAATAACACACACAAAATGTTATAAAAGAGGCTGACAAGGGAGGAACAATAGTAGTAATGGACATGGAATGATATATACAATCTATGATGGACCTTCTTAGAGATGAGTCTACATTTAAAATTATTGATAATAAGGATGTAGACAATATGATTAGTAGAATAAATATGACTATATATGACCTTCAAATAATGAATGATATAGATCTTGACATTTTTCACTATTTATCTGTTCCCTGTCCTACTATTCCCTAAGATTCATAAATCCATGGAACAACCACCCATGAGGCCCATTGCCTCTGGTGGTGGTTGGATCACAGAGCCTATATCAGTTTATCTTCAGAGTATACTAAAGGACTATTTAAACTGTGTTCCTAGTTACATTAAGGATAGTGGTGACTTCTTATCTCAACTTTATAATTGGTATGGTCAAATCAACTATCAAGATTTCCTCTTAATAACCCTGGATATAAAATCACTATTTACTGTTATTCCTAATACTTATGGGATTGATTGCATCAGGCAAATATTACATGAGCATAGGTTAGCCAGTGGGAGAAGATCTGAGACAGTTTGTGAATTATTAGACCTGGTCCTAGAAAATAATAGTTTTGTCTTTAATAAACAGATATATCAAGTTCCGGGTACTGCTATGGGTACTGCTGTAGAAAATACCTATGCATCTGACGCTAAGTAAATGGGAAGAGAATTTCATCTATGGAGAAACTAATTTTTATGCTGGGAACATTAACTTCCATAAGCATTTTGTGGATGATGTTCTCTTGATTCGGCAGGGTACTATATTGGACCCACAGAATTTGTATGAGTATCTGAACGATTCTGTTGAATTTCTTAAATTTGAGATGAAATTCTCTGACAAATCTCTAAGTTTTTTGGATATACAGCTATCAATTACTGATCATGGATTACAAACTAGTGTATATGAAAAGGATGTCCAAGTCAACGAATACCTTCATAAGAAAAGTATGCACCCTAGAAAAACTTTTAAGAGTGTTTTGAAAAGCCAATACCTAAGAGCTAGTAGGCTTAATACAGAATTAGATGCATGTAATATACAGATGCAGGAAATGACTGCCAACTTTCTGGAGAAGGAATACAATATGGCTGAAACAGAGACAGCCAGAGAAGATGTTCTGGCCCTATGGGGTTCTACAGCTAGACCTTATTTCTCCATGAGAGATGTTGACAGCACTGATACTATGGGCTGTAATAATAGACAACCACTTAGGTATCTCATGACATATAATAGGATGAGTAAAACAATTGAGAATGTCATAAGAAAGAATTGGTTCATATTGAAATCTATACCTGGCCATGAAAAATGGCTTTCGGATCAGCCCATGTTTACTTATCGTAATTGTAATAATTTGAAACAACTTTTATGTTATAAAGATTTATCTTTAAATAATACACAAAGAACTGAGTTTAAGAAAAAAGGTACCTTCCCATGTTACAATTGTAAATGCTGCACTAGTATTAATCAGTGTCCAGAATTTATGTACCCCATGAGTGGTAGGACGTATACTTTCCATTGTACAGCGACATGTAACATGTCTGGTATTGTATATCTTGCTACGTGCAAGAAATGTCCAAGTTTATATGTTGGAAAATCAGTCAGATGACGGAGAGATAGAATTTTGGAACACAGGTCTGAGATTCGTAGGAATGTACCCACTAACTCATTGGCTTGTGACATCTCTGTTATGGGTCCTACTCATGAATTTGACTTTAGGGTCATATCAATTATATATCCAGGTATTAGACATGGGGATCATATCAATAATGTAGACAGGAAGGAGTATGAATGGATAATGAGACTTGAAGCAAGCAAAGATCCAGGTCTGAATAAACAAGTTACTTTAAAATCTGTTTTAAAGAATAAGCAAAAGAGAATTAAAGAGAAGGGGATGTTCTTCCTATTTCACATAATGTAGTTTCTATACCTTTAAGAACTGGGTTTTCACTTTGATTAATTAATGGCTGTGTCATATGTTATTAGTATAAGTATTGGTTCTAACCTTTATTTGTGTAAGACACCGAGGAAGGATGCTTTGATATCCGAAAGCTTTGTCAATTTTATTGCTATTGCTATTGTTTTATTACTTTTGTTTTTAATAAACTAGTCTGGCGTGACAGTTTGGAAAGAATATTTTTTCTTCTGCTGCTGCATTTGTTTTTTTTTTTTCTCTCCGCTTTACCGCTTGTTTCCACATTTTTTATTTGATTACTATTTATAGAGTTGCTTGGAGTTAAAATGTCAGACTTAACATGGAAAAACAGGTGTATCTAGGAAAATTATTATTTGGAAAGTAATACTGACTAGTCTGGTATGTGCTTTTTTGTGCACCTACTGTAATTTCACTCACATTCATACTCTTTTTTTAAAATTTACTTTTTATCAGTAAAGCTCTGCAGAGGCAGATAACTTCAATGCACAAGCGTTGCCCTTAAATCCTAGTGCTTACTGCATGTCATCTGTTTAATTTAGTTCTGCAATGTTTTTAGCAACTTGGTAACATCCACTCGTCTTATCTGATGAGTAGGATTTAGGTCTAACTCACTCATTCACTTTTTCCTACACATGGCTTGGGGATCATCATTTTATCGCAGCTTGTTTGGAATGCAGGTGTCAAAAGCATATTATTATTATATGTTTTGTTATCTATCTTAACTAGCGTAGAGTACTCAACCAAATGGAGTATTTCAGTTCATTCCAAAAAATAAACAAATCAGAAGTAATAATGATAGTTTTCATGTGACTGGAGTGAACAATTAACACCAAATAACAAAGAAGTTTTTAAACAGACTTTGGTACTGAAAGACATTGACTGGACATGTTAAGACATGGATCATAGTATCATAATAACAATATTTACACAATTTTTCTAGTTTACAGATCTTTCTGAAGATTAGCAGAATTGTGCAAAACAAAAGGTATGCTTTTAGAAAAAAAAATAAATTAAATTAAGAAAAGATTTAATAGTAAGGAAAAGAAAGGTAAGTTAGTGAAAGAAGTTGAAAGAAAGTTGAATGAAAATGTAATTATTGTTGTTATACAGCAAGCATTATTGATATAAATCTTATCTGACTGGCTTGTATTGGCACATTGTGTAAGAGTGTATAACGAGTCCATTGTTTTACCTTAGCCAAGTAACTAATTAACATTTTTAATCAATGGTATTTGGAAGAAGCACTCTGCTATTCCTGTTGTCACATTCTTGTTGGAATTAATAGCTCTGCTTATTTCTCTTTAATGCAGTTACAGCTGTACAGTAAATCCACTTTTAGCCATTCCAACTATACATTTAGCTGCTTGATTTTTCTACAAAGTGTTTCATTATAGGTTCATAGGTTCATAGGTTCATACTAGGCTATCTGCCCTAGGGCATTTATAAGTCTAGCCAGAGTGTGTTTGGCTTTCGTCACCCATTTTAAATTAATTTTTCTATGCCTTTTTTGAGGTTAGTATACTGTGCCTCTATCTAACAGTGACACAGAAGTGATAGCCGGGGTAAACCTACGATCTCCCATCCACTCATCAAGATTCCTCTTGAAGAGAGTCAATGTGGGACTCTGCCTAACCTGGACTGGGATTTTATTCCAGAGTGAAGGGAGCCTCTGGGTTATGAATCTGTCCCTCCAGCATGTCCTATTTATTTCAGTGCTGAGGTTCAAGTCTCGAGCGCATAGCTCGATGGGATTTGGATTTTCTGAGGTGCAGCATGTCCATTAATTCCGGGTTGGACATGGCTTTATACGTCAGGCACAGATCGCCTCTGAGCAGGCGGTATGCCACTGAGTAGAGCTGGAGTTTCTTTAACCGGGCAGCATATGGCATCTGTTTGAGCCCTTTGATCCTCTTGGTGAGGTACTTTTGGGGTCTTTCCAGTTGCTGCAGGTGTCTGGTAAGGTACATCCCAAAAGTGGCATTGTACTCAATTATGGGCCTGATGAGGGATGAGTAAAGAGGCACGATGACCTCCCCTGATCTAGATGTGAATCCCTTCATGATTAGGTGGGCTATATAAAATGTTTTTCTAACCACTTTGGCCACTTGGTTGTCAAATGAGAGATTGCTATCAACTTGGGTCCCCAGGTCCCAAATGACTTCTTCTGTACTTAATGGATTACCACCTATGTGGTAATTTGTGGGCACTTTGTTTTTGCCAAAGGGGATGACTATACACTTTTTGGCGTTTAGCTTGAGGCCATGGCTTTGGCACCAGTTGTCTGTTTCTATGAGGCCCTTTTGGAGGATGCTTGTGTCACCTGGAGAGTTGATTATGGCGCCCAGTTTGCAGTCATCTGTGAACTTGGTCAGCCACAGTCCTTCCCTGTTGGCCTGTACCGCCGAGAAATATATACCAAACAAGAGAGGTCCCAGGACTGAGCCTTGTGGGACGCCACTTGTAACTGGTTTGGAGTCTGACATGGCTCCAGCAATTCTAACCATGTGGGTTCTGTCCTTGAGCCAGTTTGCAACCCATCTAGTGACATAGGGGTTTATATTTAAGCTGGTGAGCTTATCTATAATGCCCGAGTGGGGTATTGTATCGAAGGCTTTGTGAGGTCCAGGTAGGCTGTGTGGACCACCTTCCCCTCGTCAATGGCCTTGGTGACTGTTTCAAAGAAATCAACCAGGTTTAAGAGGCAGGATCTGCCCTTAACAAAGCCAAACTGGGTAGGATCCAGTGTCTGTAGGTCCCCAATATCTTTATTTATGAGGTCCATGATGATCCTTTCCATAGCTTTGCAGACCAAGCTAGTCAGGCTTATGGGGCGATAGTTTCCAGGATCCGTTGAGGCACCACCTTTGTGGAGAGGGACCACTGTTGCTGTACGCCACTCTTTGGGTACATATCCTGTAGTAAGGCTAAGATTGAACAGTAGTTTTATGTTTGGGTTTAGCTCTTCTTGGAGTTCATGTAGGACACAGCCCGGGACACCATCTGGTCCCATTGATGCTGTGTTTTTTGCTTTGGAGAGGGCGGCTCTTACCTGAGCATCTGAGATGTCAGGGGGGCAGCACTCTGTTGGGATAGATATTTGCCCTTTTGGTGTTGGGGGGGGGAGAAGTTTGCACTGAACCTGTCAGCTAGGATGTTGGCAATGTCTGTGGGCTCTTTGTCATTTTGGACTAATTCTAAGCATATCTAGGAATTCCCACCCAGGTTCCTAACATAACTAAAGAAAGCCTTGTGATTATCCTTAGTGTCCTGTGCAATTTTTCTCTCAAAGCTGGCCTTAGACGATTTTATGAGTGCCCGTAGTTTTTTGCTAATACTGATCAGAGATGCCTTCCCTTTTTGGGATTTTGCTCTATCATGTAGTAGCTTCCTCCTTCTATTGTATAGTTTGTTTATGGCTGGGGTCCACCAGACAGGACGTCTGCCATTGGAGGATTGGGTCTTGGTTTTATTTGGGATTGCATGATCCATGCATTCTTGAAGGTGTTCATAGAATGCGTTTATAAAGGATTCTGCGGTCTGGGCCGTATTTTCCACAGGCCCGGGGGCTTTGAAGGATTTCACCTCGGTTTTGAGGCGTGTGAAATTTGCTTTAGAGAAGTTTTTCACTGTGGTTTTCTGGGCAGGGGGTGGGGTCAGGATGTGAATATCCAGTGAGATTAGTTTATGGTCTGATCTTACCAGTGAGGGATACACTTCTGGTCTGGAGCATAGTGTCCCCATGTTGGTGATGATCAGGTCCAGTATGTTTCCCCTCTTGTGGGAGTGGTAACAAGTTGTTCCATAGCATTTGAGTTTATAAATTCTAGGAACCTTTGGGCTAGGGTGTTGGAGCTAGAGTAATGCTCCCAGTCTATGTTTGGGTAGTTGAAGTCGCCCAATATAATGGTGTTTGGAGAGACCTTCATATTTTCCAGTATTCTCAGGAAGGCCGAGTGGGGTTCCTGTGTTTGGGAGGGTGGTCTGTAGCAGGCTATAAACTGGAAGGCAATTTTACCCACAGTTAGTTGCACATGGATAGTCTCTGATGCTTCGTGCTGTGCCACCAACCTGGAGGTGTGGGTATCTTTGACGAATATTGATACTACCCTCCTTTTGTGGTTCGGTCCAAGTTTTGGGGCCGAAAAGCATGGTATGAGGTATAACCTGGTAGTGCTGGGGTGCTCTCGGGAGCCTTGAACCAGGTTTCTGTTACTGCACAGATATCGATGTTCTCCATGCTAAGGAGAGTTTCGAGTGCATGCATCTTGAGGTTTAGACTTCTGGTGTTGAGTAGCATTACTCTTAGTTTCTTATCCCTTGTGATACCTATGGAGGTGGGTTTGTCTTTTGAGCCTTGCCTAAAAAAGGCACTATGGGGGAAGCAAGAGCCTTTGCCAATATCCGAAAGCCCAGGGGTGACAGGTGCAAGCCATCCCTAGCGAAGCATCGTGGCTTGTCGAGCATGTCATCCCAGGCTGACAGGCATTGGATGCCCTTTGAATGACACCAACACTTAAGCCAATTGTTGAAATTGATCATCTTGTCTTCATATTGTGGCAACATTCTCGGTGAGGGTAAGATGCTACTCAAGGTCAGGGTCATACCGGCCTGGACTACATGCTCAGAGAGCTCCTCTATGTCTCTTTTCATGTAGTCCAGGGAGGTACGTTTCAGGTCATTCACACCAGCTTGGACAATGACTGAGTCATATTTGTACTTGCCTTGGAGTGACCTGAGTGCTTGTGTTATGTGGCGGATCCTAGCGCCCGACAGGCAGCTCACCGTGACATTCTCCTTGTTCAGCCTGGTGAGCAGGACGTCAGTTTGCCTGACAATAGAGTCACCTATTGCAAGTGTATCAGGTGTGTTATTTAGCCTTAAGGGCTGTGACTGTTCGGCACACTGGCTTTGTGAGCTATATGTTGCACGTGTTTTGTTTTGGGGTAGCGGTTGCTTGGGTGTCTGCTTTGGAGGTCTCTGCTGCTTAGGCAGATTTTTATTTAGAGCCTCCGAGTATGTTTTTGTGTGTTTATGTGTTTGGTTTGTTGTCGTGGTAGGTCTATGTGAGACTGGAATTGTAGTGAGTGTGGTTTCCTTCTCCTCCTGACTGGTTACACCAGTACTGAGTTGAGAGAGCTTAGCCTCCAGTTTGGCTATATGGTTGCATCTCTCGCATGTGTTGGAATTTGTTGGGAGGAGGAGAGGGATGTCTGTGTACATGAGGCAGTTGTAACATTGCCTCAAGATTCCCAGATTCACCAGCTGGACCGGAGAGGAGATTGACAACTGACCTTTGGACATGCTAGAATAGTATTGGGAATTCCTTTATAATTGAAAAAAAGTGCCAATGGGGAACAAGGTACTCAAGGGGAGTTCGTGAGGGTGTAGTGCTTTTAATTTTTTAGAGCTGACTTATATAATTGCTTTAGTGAGCAAGTGCCAGGTAACTTAAATGCAATGTGTTACAGGTAACTTAAATGCAAAAACGACAAACAGTAACTTTCTTTCAAGTGAAACAAGGAAATAAGTACAGTAAGCAATGCAGATATCACTAGGGAACCACAGAAGTGCTAAAAGGCTGCGTTTTAGGTGGAATTAGCGTTTCAGGGAAATAAACAAACAACAAGCATACAAATAAAGCTAGATTCAGCAGGCCTGGATCTAGTCTATGCTACAGCAAACAAGGTGTACCAATTCCAGTAAGAAACAGTTAGAATATGCAGGCACTATAAGCCTTTAACCAGAAATTCCCTGCTCAGAAGGGCAGAGTCCAGCCTCTCCTCCCACAAAAAATACAATCCAATCATGTGTGCTGCTATGTATTATAAAAGTAAAGGAAAAATCAGTGAGTTACAATAGAGAAAACAATATGCGCACTGCAATCCTTCTTAACGTAAAATAACTGGCCTGAAGCCCAAGTGCTTAAACCAGAACTAATACACTTTTAGAATAACAGACACTGAGCTCTCAATCAGCAGTTCCCAACTTAGATGGATGTAAGCTACCTGTCCTGCCACCACAGTGCAGGCCACAAACCTTCCTAATGTAAAACAACTGGCTTGAAGCCCAAGTGCTTAATCCAAAAAACTTAGAAATGATAGCTACACTTTAATCAAGTTACTACCAGCAGTAATAAATACAACTGAATACTTTAAAGAATGCCTGGATTAGTGTTCAAGTTATACAAACAAAGCTAGATTCAGCAGGCCTGGATCTAGTCTATGCTACAGCAAACAAGGTGTACCAATTTCAGTAAGAAGCAGTTCAAATATGCAGGCACTATAAGCTTTAACCAGAAATTCCCAGCTCAGAAGGACAGAGTTCAGCCTCTCCTCCCACAAGAGTGCAGAACACGAACCCTCTTAATGTAAAATAACTGGCCTCAAGCCCAAGTACTTAAACCAAAATTAATACACTTTTAGAATAACAGACACTGAGCCCTCAATCAGCAGTTCCCAACTTAGAAGGATGTAAGCTACCTGTTCTGCCACTACAGTGCAGACCACAAATCTTCTTAATGTAAAACTGGTCTGAAGCCCAGGTGCTTAAACTAAAAGGCTTAGAATGAGTTACACCAAGCAGTAATAAATACAATTGAGTACTTTTAAGATGACGCAAAAGCAAAATAAAGTAGGAAAAAACACAAATACAGTAAAAGCAGATAATTTTTTTTTTTTTTTTTGGAAAGAGAGAAAGGAAAGAGAGAAAGGAGTAGCAGAAATTAAGTTGACTGGCCTTCTTAAATGCTCTCCCTGTACTGGGTAGAATGAGGTAATGACCACTAGACTGGGAGGAGGGTCCCAGATCAAATTTGCACTAGGGGCGGGCAACTGCAAAGCCACCAACTATAAAAACACTGTACCAACAGGGTGGGAAACAAACTGCAGAAATGTTACTCACAGCTGAAAAGCAGCAGTGAGCCTTAAAATGAAAGTTTTAAACAGCTAAAGGAGCCACTAGAAAAAAGAGTTTAACTGCAACAAGTTATCATAAACAAACAACCCAACAGATGCTTAATAAGAGTGGACAATTTCCAGTTAATACCTCACACACAGTGAAACTAGCTAGAAAAAATACACAGTACACAAAGTGCTATAAACAACAAAGAAATAAAGAACAAAATAAACAAAAAACAGGATACTTAATGTTATATATTATAGCTCCGAGTTTGCTGAGTGTCCTTCCTTCGATTAGCACACTGTAAAATGGCTGAACACTCACAACTGAGCTTCTTAGGTAACAGAAAGTTGAAACCAGAGACAGCTTTTAAGAAAGAAATCTCAAAAGAACCAATGAGGTGCTTAGTCTAAGCTGTAGTCCAGGAGACCTCAGTCAGCCAATGACCTCAAACAATTCTCTCACTGAAATGCCTGATGGTTTTGGCTAAAACAAGATGTCCCTGAATTATGTGCTCAGACACACAGCCTCCACAAACACTAGGCCCAAATACAAGCCTGAATATGGAAATGCTACAAATATCCCCACTACTTAGAACAAACTGCAGAAATGTTACTCACAGCTGAAAAGCAGCAGTGAGCCTTTAAATGAAAGTTTTAAACAGCTAAAGGAGCCACTAGAAAAAAGAGTTTAACTGCAACAAGTTATCATAAACAAACAACCCAACAGATGCTTAACAAGAGTGGACAATTTCCAGTTAATACCTCACACAAAGTGAAACTATCTAGAAAAAATAAACAGTACATATAGTGCTATAAACAACAAAGAAATAAAGAACAAAATAAACAAAAAACAGGACACTTAATGTTATATATTATAGCTCCGAGTTTACTGAGTGTCCTTCCTTCGATTAGCACACTGTAAAATGGCTGAACACTCACAACTGAGCTTTTTAGGTAACAGAAAGTTGAAACCTGAGACAGCTTTTAAGAAAGAAATCTCAAAAGAACCAATGAGGTGCTTAGTCTAAGCTGTAGTCCAGGAGACCTCAGTCAGCCAATGACCTCAAAATTATTTTAAACCAAGTATCTTCTGATCAGTACACAACATTAATAGACAAACTGTAATACTTCTTGGGAAGTACAGAGGACTTCCTGAAGTTATACTGCATCTGAAGTAGCCTGGCTTCCCGCAGCAAATAGTTGTTGAGTTTCAGTCTTAAAGCAATGAAACATAGAAAGAAATATCTCTGCAGGGTCAACCAACCTACATCCCTGTGGTATCACTGCTTTCCATACCCCCTTACATGCATATACAAATGTTATGGTCACACTGCCATAGGGAAAAGAGAAGGGCAACACGAAAGAGTCACGGCCAGTAAATTAATTGATACAATACTTGTAGAAATTTGAAACATAAAAAGCATGGCTGTTCAACACAGGGGAGTTGAACTTAACATGGCGTGAAACTTTCCCACTTGACCAAGAGTAGGATGGACAAAAAGGATCACCATCTTACAATAATTGTTGCCATTGTAATTTACTTCAGATTTTTGTATACTGCAATAATTGATTAATATTCATAATAATGTGCCAGTTATGCTAATTCTGTATCAACAGCAGTGGCAGATTTAGTCCTTGGTGCAAGGGCGCACAGCCCCACCCTTTTTATAATCTGAAGAATATACAAAACACAGTTGAGGGTGTACTTCATTTACCCATATATTTTCCCATTTCACCCTATATTGGCATTATTTTATTTCAGGCATTTAGCTGATATATTTATTTTTGCACTTCATCCCAAGTAAAAACAGGGAATGCAATTAGAGGTGCCAGTCAGGAAACCATAGTCTCAAAGACGGTAGTGCTAGTATCTTGCTGTTACAAGTCTGTTCATGCCTAATGCTAGTATATTTATTTGTTTTTTCCACAGCTGTTTTTCCATGGAAATACTACATCCTTATTAAATGTGCAACTCACCGCATCATTCTGCCTTCCTGCTTAATTAAATTAGAAATGAATTTACTGGTGATAGTTCCTGGACAATGTTATTTTAAAACAGAGTGCTGGATATATATCAATATATATATCCAGTGTGCATTTTTTCATCTCTGTTATAAAAAAAAAAGTTGACTCTGGAATTTCCCTGGTTGGAGCAGGTAAGTATTTTTTAAACCTGTCAGGATCATAGGATCATAGGAGGTTACTAGGATAACAGCCCCAGGGTGCTTACAAGCCTAGCCAAGTTCAACCCATGTTCCCAAGGGTGTTTGGTTCAAGCAAGCACTAAAATCATCACCTATTGCCCCCGTCCAAGAGGGACACAGATAGAACCCCGGGTGAATTTCCAATTACCCATCCAATTATCCAAATTATGCTTAAATAGGGCAAACAAGGGTCTTTGTTTAACATGAATAGGAATCTTGTTCCAAAGGTGGGGCAACATCTGTAAGACAAATCTGTCTCAGTAACAAGTTCTGTGGATGTCACATACCAGGTTAACGTCTTTTGAGCAAGTGACCCCATGTGCCATTTGACTTGCAAATTTGCATCATTTTCATTAAAGCTGGGTCAGAGATTGCTCTGTATCCAAAGCACAGGTCGCCTCTGAGGAGTCTGTATGACACAGAGTAAAGTGGCAATGATTTCAGTCTGTCCGCATAAGACAGAACTTGAAGACCCTGAATTTTCTTTGTAAGGAACAATTGTGGTCTCTCCAATTGCTGCAGGTGTTTGGAAAGGAACATACCAAAGGTATCATTGTAGTCTATTATTGGCCTGATGCAGGAAGAATACAGGGGGGTTATAACCTCTGTTTTTCTGGAGGCAATGTCATTACTCATGAGATAAAAAATGTAAAATGCCCTTCTTACCTCTGTGGAAATATGGTGATCAAAGTTAAGGTTGCTGTTGACCTGTGTGCCCAGATCTCTCACCACTGACTATGAGCTTACAGTATTGTTATTGATGTGGTAGTTGGCAGGAACATCACTCTTGCCAAAGGGGATGATAATGCACTTTTTTGCATTAAGTTTAAGACCATGACTTTGGCACCAGTCATTAGTCTGGTAAGACCTTCTTGCAAGATGTTAACATTGCTAGGGGTTTCAATGATCACTCCCAGTTTGCAGTCACCAGCAAACATTGTCAGCCACAGCCCTTTAGATTTAGCCTGCACTTCAGACAAGTAGATTCCGAACAGTAGGGGTCCCAGAACCGATCCCTGTGGAGCACCACTGATTACAGGTCTGGTGGAGGAGGTGGAGTCCCCTATTTTGACCGTATGAGTTCTATCCGTGACCCAGTTTGCAACCCTCCTGACAATATGTGGGCTGATACCCAGCTAGGTGAGTTTATCAATGATGCCTGAGTGAGGGGATTGTGTCAGAGGCCTTGGCTAAGTCTAGATAGGCCATATGCAAAGATTTGCTCTCATCTAGGGCTTTGGTGACTGTGTCAAAGAAGTCCACAAAGTTTAACAGGCATGATCTCCCCTTGACAAAGGCAAACTGGGTGGGATCGAGTGTTTGGAGATTTCCTGTATCTTAGTTAATAAGGTCCATGTCGATCACACCAAACACTATGGGTGGGAATGAGTCTAGGCCTGCCTGTAGAATAAATAACTGCTCCTGCTGTTGATTTGATAATGTTGGCTTTGTAGGACTAATGTGTAGTCGGGCTTCTATGCAACAAAACTCCATTAATATAACTATATTATTGTTATTATTATTGTTATCATCATCATCATAAATCATCATTGTTATTATTATTATTTATTTATTTATTTATTTTTATTCTGGTAAGGTCAAGTTAGATGCTTTAGGTAAGCAATGGGAATAGGGGCTGATTATGGATGAAATCTGTCCCTTCTGTTTGCTGTTGTAATTCTGATTTGTAAGATTCCTATGTATTTGGTTAAAGTAAGTTGGACGACAAACTGTGAAAGTAAACTTCCTAAAATTTAATTATTGTTATTTTTTTATCATCGCAGGGTTAAAATAGATGCTGTGGGTAGACAATGTATGGGGGCTATCTGTGGATGAAATGACTGACCCTACTTTTTTCTTGTTTTAATTATAACTTTGCAGGACTACGATGTATTGGTGTGAAACAACCTGGAATATAAACTGTGATTACTGTGTCTGTGAAACAAAAAATACATTAATGTGATAATTATATAATTACTTTTTATCCTGAAACAGTAAAACCAGATACTTCAGGCTGGCAATGGGTATGGGACTGCTTTTGGATTAAATAATTGGCCCTTAGCTGCTGGAAGACATTTTTGTATTTTGCAGAAAAAATATTTATTTTTTCAGGAAATTAAATGATATCATTATTGATTCATCCAAAACTCTATGCTTCTGCATGACATTAAAGCAGATTTTGAATTACATTTCTCTATGATATGCTACAATGGTTACATTTGTTTTCATACAGTGCATATAACTGAACTGAATATTTGCATTTGGGGATTTTTTTCATAGCAGGTAATCCCTTCAGTTGCTGTGCTGGTTTTAGTTATTCGCTGTTTTCACAGAAATCATTATTTACTTAAAAAAAACACTGTTTTTTATTTACTATGGTATTTGGAGTTATGTTGCCTTTACTTGGACTCTTATCATATTGCTTATGTAAACATGCCACTACTGAAGGGACTGTGACTTGCCATGATTAACCAAACCTTACCCAAGTATACATTGAAACAATTGATACTGTATATACATTTTTGCTGGATAGTACACACAAGAGTGATGTGCAACAGAATATATAATGCAGTCTTTTCACATGTGCTGTCAGACCATATTAAGTTTAGCTTTCCACAGACTCTTGAAGTGTTCTACTCTCTGCACCCCCACTGAGCCACTTTCTAGATGCAAATTCTTGGATCCACCCCTGGATAGAATTAGTATTTGATAAGATATTTCTTAATGCTAGCTTACTGTATATTCTTATATTGTTGTAATACATAAGATGTATTAAAATGTTTTCTTGTGCTAGTCTTTGAGATGTAGAGTTTTTAATTCATTGTTACTTTTTTAAGAAGTGCATTCTTGCAATTTTGATATTACATTGCCTGTTATGGATTGGGATGGAGTAGAATGTAAGAGAAATGCTAGGAAAATGCAGTTATATTTTTCACTGTGGATTATGCCAAGAGCGGGAAATTTGCAAGGTGAATACAAGCAGCAAATCTGAATGTTATCTTCTCTTCAAAGTAATTTGCATTGTGTATTTAATAGATGCCAAGGTAGAGTACAGCAAGCTGTATTAGATGACATCCATAATTGTTGGGTTGTTTCTATAGTTTTATATTAGACTAAAGGAAACCTATAAAAAAATAAGTTGGAATTTTGTGTATGTGTTAACTAGCTAGAAGTAGAGAAATAAGCTGCTATTTTATCTTTACCTTTAGGAAGCTTGGGGAATACCAGCAGAGGACTTTAAAAAAGATACAGGTAAGAACAGTCTTGTTGAAGAATTTAGCAGTGTTAACACAAAATGACAAACATTCAGCTTCAGAAGTAGAGGCAGAGTTTGATAATGTTATTAGAGACTGTATCTTTCTTTTATGACTTATATTGCTGAGTTTATTCAAACTCATAATGAATGTATTTGCCAAGAGTTTCCTTATGTCGCGGTGCACTTTACTTTGCTAGATACTATCTACATGGGGTTCAAGGAGAAAGGTTTGCCTCAAAATGCGTGCCCAGATCTGACTTCTGATAGTTTAAACACTTCTGTAAGAAATGTCTTTGACAAGAAAACAGCAATGCACAACAGATGCAAGAGGGGATTCAGCTGGATCTCAACACTGTCTAAAAAAGAAGCATAGGTTCATAGGTTCATAGGTAGGTACTATGCTATTAGCCCTAGGGCCTATATAAGCCTAGCCAGAAAGGTACCCTGGCTTTTGCCACCCAAGAAAATTATTTTCCTGTGCCCCTGTCGAGCAGAGCCACAGACGTGATCCCCGGAGTGAATTTCCTATTTCCCATCCAATCATCAAGATTTTTCTTGAAGAGTGCTAATGAGGAGCTTTGTTTGATATAGATAGGTAGTTTGTTCCAGAGTATGGGGAGTCTCTGGGATAGGAATCTATTCCTCCAGCATGTTCTGTTTATTGTGGTGACAAGGTTTAGGTCCCTAGAGCATGTAGCTCGGAGGGACTGGGATTTCTTTAAGTGGAGCATGTCCAACAGTATGGTATGGTGTATATTCAAAGCAAAAGACCCTTTCTCTGGTTCAAACACCCCAGATCAGTATGGCAAGAGCTGTAAGTTATCTATTCTGGTAAAACATTCTACTGGTCAAAACACTATACAAACAGAACTGAACTAATGAAATTAACAGAGCAATTTTGGGAATAGTGTAATGCAATGTATTTTGAGTAGAAACACACAGAGATACAGAAATGTTGATTGTTGAATTGTTGTAGTTGGCTACCTGCCTACATAAACTCTGCCTATAGAGAAATGGTTTGGCAGCTATACTTTAGTGAATAAAATAAAATATGGAGTGTAATGTAATCACAAAAAGAAGGTGTTGAGTTTTCTAGATGAGAGATAGAAAAAATCCGGAAAAAAAAATGGTCGGATGAAAAACTGAAGTGAAATAATAGAAAACATTAGTTCAGGATGCATAAGATCTCATTGAAATTAGATGAGCTATGAAAGACATTAAATTTCGCAAAACAGTAATTTTAAACATATTTTACCATGACATACTCAACTATAAAAAGCAACGATGTTGACAAAAAAGATAAAACAAAAGCTCAGTTACTGGAATCTTGATGAAACCGAAAAAAAATATTTTCACAAATGACCTCACAATATACATACATTAATTCAAAGTAGAAGAGCTTCTGGGAAGAAAAAGCCCAACAATTTCCTTTAGACTGAATCATCACAACATTCAGTATCTTGAAAGTTGACTCCTTTCTTGAAATCTTTTAAATATCCAGTAATGATTGAATTAACACATTTTAATGCATGATCATTATTGCTAAAGCAAATCGAGACTTCATCTGAAAATAAGCTTCAGATTGTCTCAGGACTCAAGATAAAAGCAGTGAAAAAAATGATAACATTTCACAAGCAACAAACAATTTGGACTTGCCAGAGTTGGCAAACTGCAAAAGTTGGTAGTTATTTCATTTAGTACATATCTTGAAATATATATTAATTTTAGAGAACATCATAATCAGCTATAAATCATAGAATCATAGGAGGTTACTAGGCTATTGTCCTGCAGGTCATTTCAAGCCTAGCTATTTCATCCAAATATTCTACCATAGATACTCTAGTCAATACCCAGAATTATATTTATTAATGACTGCCCAAGTCCAGTAGGGTTGTGGGTACTATCCCAGGTAAGAAATTATGGTGCCCCATCCACTCTTCCAAGTTCCTTTTGAACAGTGTCATAGCGTTGCTCTGCTACACATGAATTGGCAGTCAATTCCAAAGACGTGGCTGTCACTGGGAGACAAGTCAGTCCCTCCAGCATGTCCTGTTCAAGTCAAAGGCCATATTTAGATCCCTGGAATGGGTATCTCTAATCCTGTTTGGTTTAGGATGTGCAGCAAATTCATTAGGTTTGGGTCACAGAATGCTCTGTAAGCCAGGCATAAGTCTCCCCTAAGAAGTTTATACAATACTGACTATAGTGACAGAGATTTTAGTTGGTCTGTTTAAGACGTGCTGGAGTCCCTTGAAATTCTTAGTTAGAAGCCTCTGAGATATTCCAAATTGCTGCAGGTGTTTTGTATGGTACATGCTGAAAGGGGTGTTATACTGAATTATGAGCCTGAGTAATGACGAATATAGAGGGGATATAACCTCCTTTGCTCTAGAGGCGATGCCTTTGCTAATCAAGTGTACTACATAGAAAGCCTTCTTTACTACTGTAGACATATGGGGATCAAAGTTAAGGTCGCAGTCTTCTTGTGATCCCAGATCTCTTACCAGTTCATAGGTACATAGGGTATTGTTGTTAATATGATAGTGTGAAGGGACATTGTTTTCACTGAAGGAAATGATGATGCATTTCTTTGCATTCAGTTTGAGACTGTGACTAAGACACCAGTCATTGGTCTGTGTAAGACCCTCCTGAAGTATATTGACATCATGGGGATTCAATAATTGTACCCACTTTGCAATTGTCCGCCAACTTGGTCAGCCACAGCCCCTTAGTTTTTGCCTGAACTTCTGAGAAATATATACCAAACAGTAGGGGGTCCAGCACTGACCCCTGAGCATCCCACTGGTGACAGATCTGCTGGTCAATGTGCAGTCACCCACTTTGATAGTATGTAACTTGTTTGTGAGCCAGTTGGTAACCCATCTTACAACAAAGGGGTTTACATTCAGTTTGCTAAGTTTATTTGTAATGCCTAAGTGTGGGACTGTGTCAAAGGCCTTTGCCAAGGCAAGGTATGTTGTGTGGACAGATTTCCCCTTGTCAATGTCCCTGCTCACATTTTCATAGAATTTCACCAGGTTTAACAGGCAGGATATGCCCTTGACGAAGCTTAATTGGGCTGGATTCAAGAATTTGAGGTTGTCTAAGACTTTATTTATGAAGCCCATGATGATACGTACTATGGCTTTACAGATAAGGATAGTCAGTCTTACGGGTATTTAAATCTCTGAGTCTGTTGCTAAGCCACCTTTGTGGAGGTGAATAACTTGCTGTTCTCCATTCCACAGGAACAAAGCCAGAGGTTAGGCTGTGATTGAACAGGGTACTTAATAGTGATGCTTGCTCATGTTTCAGTTTGTTTAGAAGACAGCCAGGGATGCTGTCTGTTCCCATAGAGGCTGTTTTTTTTTTTTTTGCCTTAAACAAGGCTTTAATGACCTGATGTTCAGATGTGTAGGGTAGAAGGGAAGTTGGGAGCAAGGTTTGTGATAAGTTAGGATGGGATAAAGGAGTGAAATTATCACCAAATCTGTCAACTAGCAGGTTTGCTATCTCTGCAGGATCAGTGTGTGTGATATTGTTAGTCACTAGTTCGGCACATGCTTGCATCCTACTTTTTAAGCTATGTATTTAGCTGTAAAAGGCCTTATGATTACCCTTGGCTTTGATTGCTAAGTTTTTCTCAAAAACATATTGTCTTATTTGCCTGTTGAGACTGAGGAGGGTGCTTTTCCATTGTTGGGGCCTAACCTTAATTTTCTTAGACAGCAACTTTTTGCATTTCTTGTAAAGTTTGTTGATGCTGGATGTCCACCCAGGTGGCTTTTTCTTTATGTGGGGCTCTGGCTTTGATTCTGTCTGGAAAAGCCAAGTCTATACACTTATACACATGATTGTAAATAGCTTTAGTGCAAGCTTTGGTGTAGTTACCACTTCCAGCTCAGGGTGGGGCTTGGAATGCATTTATACTTTTCCCTAGGTAGGTACAGTTTGCTTTGGAGAAGTTTTTTAGTCTGACTTCGCCCTTTATGAGTTCTGGTATTAGTGCCATTTCAAAAGCAACTGATTTGTGTTCAGATTTAACTAATGAGGATCCGACAGTTGCGGTAGTGCATCTGTTTGTCATGTTAGTGAGGACCAGATCTAGTATGCTTGTTCTTCTTGTTTGGGTTTGAACAAAATTGTTCAAACCCCATGCAAAAATATATATCATTTTTGATAGGGTCTCCAATTCTAACCAGTTATTTATTCCAAATTAAATTATGTAAAGAACTTCACCTTAAGATCAAGGCTTGAGAGATGAATCTTGGCATCCATTTTGAGAACACAAATCAGGTATATTCTGGGAAACATTCCTGTGGTTCTTTGTAATGCACAGTGTTTTAGCTAACCAATGTATTCCCAGTTTAAAAAGTATAGAAACACAAAGTATATTTATACCTTTAAAAGTTGCAATATACGTATTCACAGGGACAGCTACTATGTGGGAAAGGTACATTTCACAGTTTATATTTCTTCAGTTGTTCTTACGTTACTTTTTTATTGCAGTTTTTATTTTATTTTTATACTTTGTCCAGACTTCTTGCATTAACAGGTTATGTGATGTCATAATAATACATTACCTGTACTGTTGACTGATTGTGCTGCAGGGTATGTTTGTGCAAGGTATTACAAGTTGTGGTTATGAGAGAATAAAACTGTGTCTCTTGGTGAGCCATATGAATTAGAAATTAATCAGTTGTGAATTCTTGGAGAAACTAAAGACCATTACTTTTATTTAAAGGGAAAAGAAAAGATACCATACCAAAGTGTTTAATAGAAAGCATACTGGAGCAGACAGTGCCAAAGAACAGGCTCCTATTTGGGAAAAAAAAATTTCCCCCCATCTAACCTTAGTCCTCTTGTTCTTAAATCCAATGGCTCTCACGATGGCCACCCCTTATGTTAGTTTGACCACCTAGTTCCTTCCCTTTCCTCTTTCATTGGCTCATGTGAGTTGGTACAACATTATCTCTGTGAACACTCCCCTTAAGCTAAGAAAATGTAAGTAGCTATCCATTGTATTCTACAGGCCAGTAATATTCTATATCCACAGATAACCACACTCAGTCACTGTCTTCCTTCACAGAGCAGAGTCTGCAGGCACTAGATATAACCTTGATACTGCAAGAGGCCTGCCACGCCTACTCCTACAATTTACTGAGAATTTTGTAAGTGTATAATAGCCTGCGGTCACTACATCTGACTGTGGTACTGTAAGAGCTCCGCAACAAAGTCCTACTCCTACAAGTTTACTGAGTATTTTATCATTGTATAATAGCCTGTGGTCACTACATCTGAACTTGGTATCGCTTGAGATCTGCCACAAGGCCCTACTCCAACAATTGTTCTGAGAATTTTGTCATTCCAGAATGTAAGCACATTTAACATGAAGAACTTTGCTGTATATTAACTTTAATCAGTCAAATACATGCCTGGTTTGTGACTAAAAGTCTCTGTAACATAGTCTGTGCACTCTAAGGACCTCTTACTAAGATGGCAACTGTCACCGGTTTCTTGACCAGTAGATTATACTGCATATGCCATTTATTTACCACAGGAAATAACAGAAATTCTGTTTTACTGTGTATCTCTTTGTTAATTGCTTTTTACTAGCTATGAACTGATTGCTCTCAGTTATAATTTGTCCTGTGGATATCCATAACATTTCCACAAGAAGAAAATATTGCTAGGTGATGTGAACATGAATTGCATGGGCATAAACTCTAACTACCTTACATCTAACATGAACTTATATGCTTCACACCACTAATAGCCCCGCACATTATAGTAAGACATCAAATTCTCTATTAGACTGGATCCTAGTATCAGACCCTAGCAAATATACCACCACAGCAAATATACCACCACAGGTACAATGACAGATTCTGTCAGTGATCATTTCCAAATATATAAAACCAGATAGCTCACACATCCAGTTAATCAGCATATTTATAAAACAACACATAGCTTTCCCAAGTTTAACCCATAAATGTTCATTATTGCACTATCATCTATTAACTGGAACTTCCTAAAAATCCTTCCCATAGACAATGCTACAAATGTATTTAGTACAACCTTTCTAAATATACCAAATAGCCTTGCACGTCCTAAAAGAAAGAGACTAAAAACAAACGATGCAATATTGCTATCCAAAAAGAGTAGAATGATAAAGGATAGAGAAAAAGCATTGAAAGAATAGCAAAAAAATAAAAAACCTCAATATCTTGAAAACTTCAGAATGCTTCACAACTATACTAAAATGAAAATAAATGAAGACAAAAAAACTATACTATAATAACTTTCTGAATAAAACTAAACACAGACCTAAAACGTTTTGGTCATCCATTAAAGAAATCTTACATCCCTGCCAAAAATTCAACCCAAACATATCTTCCGATAACTCACCACTCAAAACTGCAATGCAGTCCATCTCTTATTTTATAGACAGTATAGCATCTCCAATCAAAGATTCCTCAGTATTTAATCCCAACCCTGCTCACCAGCCACACATCACCATATCCGCTTTCACCTTCCAACCTGTGCCCACATCCTATATAAAACTACTCTTAAACAAGCTTAAACCATGCTCTTCTTCAGCTGATGACCTTCTAGGTGAGTACCTAATATAGCCAATAGCATTGCCTGTCTTGTCTCAGTCCTTATAAATAGGTCAGTCCAGGAAGCCCACATTCCCTCTCTCTGGAAAAAGTCACACATCATCCCTCTGCACAAAGGAGGAAATTCAACAGCCATTAATAACTTTAGACGTATAGCAATCTTATCTCCCCTCACCAAAATACTTGAAAAATGTGTTCAGAAATAATTGCTAGAACTCCTATCCCCTACACAACATGGCTTTCATCCTTATAGTGCTAGCACTGCCCTTCTGACCTATACAGACACTGTCAGTAAAGCTAGGGATAATGGCAAACTGGTCTCTTCATTATTTCTAGACATGTCTAAATCCTTTAACACAGTTTGTCACGGCAAACTTCATCTTCAGATGTTTTCATTAGATCTTCCTCAGCCCATTCTGTGATTCAAAAGCTACCTGTCCAATAGGTATCACTTAGTTAAATGGCACTCCATATTCTCTCCTTACCTCCCAGTCACCACCGCCATACCAGAAGGCTCTGTCCTTGTTCCCCTCCTCTTGAACATTTTCACCAATACCTTCTATACATCCACACATTAGGCCACCTTAATACAGTATGCAGATGATTCCAGTCTCATTGCACATCTGATAACATGGTACACCTCCAAACATTACTCAGGAAGCATTAAGATTCACTGAAACATGGCTTTGTAACTCACAACCCATGCTCAACCCAAAAAAGACCAAACTACTACTTTTTCCCAAATCCCTCACATACTTTCCCAGTAATCAAATGTCAATAAATAAATAAATGTGTAGCTAATTATCCTCAGCCCGTATTTCACATAAAATAGAGCCCCCTTACTTTCTTAACTAAGTTGATTATACGTTGTGGGTTGCATTGATTACAGGCTTATATTCTTTGTTAATTCTATTAGCTAATATAAAATAGAACCCCCTTACTTTCTTAAATAAGTTGATTATACGTTGTGGGTTGCATTGATTACAGGCTTATATTCTTTGTTAATTCTATTAGCCATCATGTGTGCAAATATTAATCTTGAAAAAAAAGCTTGCCACCATTGAGACCCCACCTACTGTAGCCTTATCCTTTCCCACCCTACTTGCACTTGATTTACCTAAGCAGAACAGAGTGGTCTCTCCATCCCATCCACTATCAAAAAATAACATTTCAATAGTACCGTATACCCAAAGCATCTATACATTATTCTTCAGGATGGTCAGTATGCTGAGGTAATAAAGAAATCCATGCCTAAGCCACTTGGCCACAGTGGCATCCCACTAGTCTACCTCAGCCATGTAGCTCATATCCTAACACCACAATTATACTTACACACTGAGAGTCAGCTGTGCTGCAGCTTGTATCCATAAGGCTCCATATGTCTTCAGTGCATCCCAGAAAAGGACAGGGTGACACCTAGCTGCTGTGTGCAATTACTAGGGTTGTCACTGTGATTTCTGGTCCCGTCGATCTCCCAGATAAAGTTACAACATTGACCGTATAGGTATCCTTCTCTGGGGCAGATGCAGAGAGACATTATTGAGCTCCCTATGAGGAGGTAAATCCCCCGCACTGAGTGAATAATTGGCTTCAATAACTGGCTAATAAATTTGTGTAACTCTAAAGGGATTCATTCTGTCTCTGCAAGACATTAAATGGTCAACAGACTCACCTACTTTGCTAGGGATGTACTATATCTTTCACCTTTTGCTTTATACATGCTGGCTCAAATCTTTGCTACCCTAATAATGCCTTTTTTAGCCAATGTTCACCTGATGAACATACCAAAAAAGCAATTAATCTAGATAGTATAAATATGACATTAGTGAATTCCAGGAGCATAAACAGCTACATCTTCAAGTTTGAGACTTCCCATAGCCTTGACAATATTAACATTTATATAATTACAGAAACCTGCTTGCAGTGCAGTGAGGGCAGTCCCTGCATTCTTGAGTATACGGCTTATCATGCATACAGATTCACTGGCAACTGTGGATGGGTTTGTATAATTGTTTATAACACCATTGTTCCTCTAGAGATCTCATATGATAAGATGCTTGAATTGGTTGAAGTCCTTATTACACTCAATAAAATTAATTGCCATGTTATAGCCAAATATATATCCCTATCTATGAACCCTTCAGACGATGGCATATGTAATACCTTAACCAATTTGAAAAGTTAACAATCAAACCAACTATCTCTCCATTTCAGTGACATCTGCTATGCACGTAAATTGACAGACATACAGTGCAAACAACAAATACAGTCAGAGATTTCTGAACTTCATAAATGTCAGTACACTTGAACAAACTACTCCCAGACACACTAAAGATGCTAATCATCCTAAATTTTCCTTAAAAACATTTCTCCCAATTGCAATACCCTGGCTGCACAGCCAGACAAATCTGATTATCTCACCACAATCATCCCTATGAAAATCTTCTTTATGGCCTGTAATAAATACTCTACAAACAATGATTACTCCAAAACCAATTCGTTACTCTTAACTGATCTTATCAATAATCACAAATGGTACAGCTCCCTAAAATTGCAAGTGAGGCTGCTGCCTGCTGCTCTGGATTGTATTCCATCTGGGATATATGCATGTAGGTATACATACCAATTCAGTTTAAGTCTAATGGCAAATTTAAGACTAAACTCATATAATAGAATTGACACTCTATAGTAAAGAGAAAAATGTTCCTGATCATCACTAAAAGATGTCCACTTCATCATTTTAAAACAGAATAAAAACTGGCTGGTTTCAAGCCTACTATTAAGAATGTAAGGACAATTACAAACTGAAGTTGCAACTAGTTCAAAAAACAAATAATTTATTTAGCTACATATCCAGGGACTTAAATGTAATCTCCAGTTCTGCACTGAACTTACCCCTAATGGTACCTGATTCTCTTCCACTTTCCCACCCTCATCTTTATCCCCTCCAATGGCAATCATACCACCCACCTGAGATCAATTTAGAAAAGCCCTTTTGATAGCTTCAAAATTTAAAAATACATCTTCTGTAGACTCTGGCAACATTGCTGGATTTTTTCTGAGATATATAAAGTATCTCCTAGCAAAACCACTTCATCAGTTTTTTAAACCTGATTTCCGCAGTGGCTATGTTCCTATGGTGTGGAGAATAGAAACTGTGCTATACTTGCATAAAGATGACCCTGGGAATCACAGGCCTATTAGCCTCACTAGTATTATTTGCAAGGCACTGAACATTGTAGCTGAAATAATAAACAATTTTATGGGTAGCTCTATATCCTTGGGGCATACAGTCACCAGTATTCATCAAAACCATGCCAAAGCATATGACATTCCATCCTGGGATTATTGCCAATAATTCCTAACACAACTTTAACCCATTCACAGTTCACTGGATGGGTATTTGACTATCTGAAAGAACTGATCCTATTAAGATTAGTGGTCTAGACAGAAAAAAATATCATATTGTTGTCTCTCAGGGCTCTATCCCAGCACCCCACTGCCAATATATTTTTCTGACATAAAAACTGATATCAAGAATATATGTGTAACCAAGTCTGATGATTGCAAACTGGGAGTGGTTATCATATGCCATTCTGATTCTCAAATTCTCCAGCAAAGGATGGGCCAAAACAAATGTTTGCTGTATTAATTGTGAGCTTAACCTCAACAACAATAACAACAACAAATGCAGCATCACTAATGCTTACCATATAGACAACATTCCATTTAAATTAGATAGAGTCATCAAAGTCTTGCATATGTATTTTGATAACAGACCGTCCTTTGACAACTGTGTCATTCTGGTAGTAAGGAAACACTTCCACCTTGCAAAACTTAGCTTTCATGTTATCTCATCAATGTCTGAAGAAGATATAGCTCTAATTTATTTATACCATATTAGGTCATCATTGAATATAATGCATCTCTTTGCATGTACTTTGCTAACATCTGAAATCAGCTTAACAACCTCAACATTTTCTAGCAGACAATATCTCAGATTTCGGCAACCTTAGCTATTCTGACAGATTACAAGTTGTGTCCCTCTACTCAATGCCATACATTCATAGGCTGGTGGGATGATACTGCCTAGTCTTCCAAGCTGTGAATGGTCCAGCACTCTTTAACTCCTTCATCTAAACAGAACCAATATTAAAGTAAACACCAACTGTAGTGATCTAACCATATATTAGCCATATATTACCATAGCAACAATACCAAATGGCATGACAGATGCTCTTACCTATCAAGCAGAGCAACTCCCTAGCTACTTTCAAAGGCAATTTGGATTACTGAATGCTTGAGAACAAAGTTTCACTGGAGATATTTGTTAGAAAGTCTACCTATTGGGGGGACTTTGTCAGTCTTCCACCAGTACTGGGTGATGTGATTGAGCGTCTTGATGGTCTTCCTGGCCAAAAGTTTAGTGAGAACCTATGGACCTATGAACACTGAAATTGTTCAGAATTATGATGAATCTCTCATTAAACAACAGCTGCAACTGCTTTCAAATTTGTTGTACCCTTTACAGTGTCACATGATCTGTGTATGTATGATTGTTACTACTTACACAAATGTCAGGTTTCTCTGATAACATTCTCTGGTGGATGCTGTTTGTGTGGCATCATAAGAATAAATCATAACGATCAGTGGTACTTAATACAGTGGATTATAATGGGGTTCCAATCAGAACTCAGTTTTTATTGTCTGAGAAATGAATGGGAAAAAATTAACCTAGAGATTAAAACACAAAACTTGATTCATGACATCCATTTTGAGATCCCATAACTGGTGGGTTATAATCTTAGAAACCCAAACATATTATAATGCTTTATTCTACTTGTGATGACATGAGGTAATGCCATATGTGCCAGTTAGAGTAGTGCAGTACATGTATAACATATGACAGCATAGCTAGCTGGAGTTTTGTAAAGAATTTTATGTATTTTGACTATCACTCTGATTTGTACAGATGCTTATGTTAAAATTTTTTTTGTAAAGTTGCTCATGTTAAAATATATCAACAGTGGGTCCTGCTATCAGACAGTATTATTATAACTGATTAAATGTACATGTTTTAACAGAGAATTCTGGAAGGGAAGAGGCTAATCTCAGTCCAGCTAATTTTGAAAAAAACAGGTTGAAAATAAATGGGTTGGTTTAGGCCATAACGATTTTATCTTACAGGTCTGATTGTAGCCAGAGGCAAAAATGTCTGGGAAAGCCAGGACTAGGAATCTTAGTGTACTGTCCTTAGAGGCAAACTAACTGCTACCCTAGAAGGGTAGACATTTTTGAAATTGTTTTATAGCTTTCAGATCTTAGCAAAGATCTGAGTATGTATTGTACTAGAATCAGGTGACCAGATGAGATATAATTCTATGACCAGCACTGAAATGATTCTTTAGATATTACTGAGAGATATGATGGAACTCTTGCAGCAGCACTTTGTTTTTTGGAACCTGACAGGAAAGATCTTTCACAAATATATCACACAACCTTACACCTCATCTTGCCTTGCTGTAGTAAGCAACTCAACATTCATCATCTTGCCTTGCTGTAGTAAGTAACTTAACTAGGGAACAGTAATTCTTTAATCAGTCAGAAAAATATAGTGAGATTAGTTAAATATTGTTTTTCTGCATGAATCTATCTAACTGTGTTATTTTTATATCAAGTGTGATTGTAATTCTGGTGTTTATTGTAACTAGATATTCAATATTTTCATATTTTTATATTATTATTTATTATTAAATATTTCTCTACTTTTCATTGTGGCTGGTCTTTTAGAAAATACTTTTAACATCTTAAGAGTTCTCATGCTTAATTTAGTGACCAATGCTCCTGAAAACCTTATTGCATTGGTCAAACTCTACCATTTGTATTAGTATTCATTTTAATAAGTGCAATTGGGTACCCTTGTAAGAGCCTTAGTGTAGCTGACTGGTCGCAGCATAATTACCTTATAGTTTGGGCAGAGGGTGTGTGTGTGTGTGTGTGTGTGTGTGTGTGTGTGTGTGTGTGTGTGTGTGTGTGTGTGCGTATGTGTGTGTGTGTTTGTGTGTGTGTGTGTGTGTATGTGTGTATGTGTGAAAATCAAATATCAAAGTGTGTGTGTCAGCTAACTGGAACAGGGACAGAGCTCCAAAGTGGTCAGTTTGGAGTCTTCTTTGGGGCCTGGAGAGAGAGATAGAAAGAGAGAGAGAGAGTCCAGCCCCAGGTGTGAAGTGTGCTCCCTGTGCTCAAAAGGGAAATTGTGCTTGGTGTAGAGAGCTGCATCTGAAAATACTGTGTGTATCCATTTTTGTTCCTAGTGGCCATCCCTCACCAGTGTCAGTGGTGAGGATTGAGGCTCCTTGATTACTGGCCTAGAGTAGGGATCATCTCACTACTGATGAGTTAGACAAAAATAAAAGCATAGGAGTGTGAAGTGTTTTACAGCTTTTAAAAACAATTGCCTTTCCCATTAAGACACTGACAAGAAATTAAGAAGATGTAAGATTTAGTAACCGCTTTAAAAGCCGTCATATACTTACTTGACTTTGTTATGCTTTTGTTTATTTTTTGTGTTTAGTTAGTATTTAATTTGTTCATTTATTTTTGTAGCAGTGAACACTATGTAACAACTTTGTTATGTTGTTCTGAAGTGGGTGTTATGTGCTCTTTAAAGTAGTCTAAAGAATAAATCCTTCAAAAGTAACAAAACAAAAGTTATTTTCAGTCCTCTATCTTTTTGACAATCTTGGGGAATCATCAAAGTAGTTCATATACTTAAAAATGAGAATATACCTATTTGATACCAGTACTGTGTATGATAACATTTTATTTTTTCTGACTTGCAAATGTAATCCCTGCAGTTCATGTATTACTTCACAATCCTAAGCCAGCTGTAAGAGTTTCAGTATCTACAACTACAGTGAATAGACTTGAATGGTTGAGAACCAAATCTACAATATCTTAATATAACTGCTCTTTTATCAGATCCAGTGCAGGAAACACTGTCAACAAATACCCTTTGAAACTGTTATTTTTATTTTTTTCATGCATGAATGCTGTTCATGTGCTGTAAGGAAAGGTTGTAAGATGACAATACAGGAGAAATAATAAATAAAGTGGTGAGGGATAATCCTGGAAATTTCAATATTGAAACTAATGCAAAAAGCTAAGTACAGCCCATGAAGTAACAGACTAATAAAGCCAAAATCTCACAGCAGTTTTGTTACATTAAACAAAACAGTAAATGGAATAAAAAAAATGCTCTAGAATAGGCTGCTGTGGTGAAGAGATCTGCCTTATATAAGGCTACATCAACTATTACATGGACAAAACCAAATCTTCCTATAAAGGTATCACAGTGAGTACATGGCAGGACAGCACATTTATTATTATATATTACAGAGAGAACATTCACAGGCTTCAGAACATCAGGGTCTCTAACATTTTCTGTTTTCATTTCTTGTTTTAAAAATAATTTTATACTTTGTCTTTCAACATTTTTTCTACAGAAAGAGAAACAGTTTTATTAGCTAATTGAAACCATTGACAACACTTACATTTTTTCTTCAGCGTGAGAAAAATGCTGTGTATTGTTTCATTGCGATCATTTTTAAATGTTGCATGTTTCTTTGTGAAGGCCATTAAATGCAATGTAAGAATGTCTCATCTCAGCTTATGGTTCAGCTGCTTACTAGCATTGTAGTGCTTATGAAAGCAGTGCAACTGAATTTTTATCAAGTTCAAAAATAGTGTATGCTGCTTTCATATTTTTCTTTAAAGCATGTGCCATCTCTTTCATTTGTTTTGCTAGTGCTTCTAGCAGTGGTTCTGAGAGCAATGCAGTTTTAATTTAGGAAAAAAAAAAAAAAAAAAAAAAAAAAAAACTCCAAACCAATGAATATCAAAATCCAGAGCAAAGGAGAAAGGCGAACCAGTTCAACTGTAGCTCACTGCCAAATTTATTCAAAATAAAAGACAAAAAACATATGAGATCAAGCGCTTTCACCTGGATCAGTACCAGGCTTTTTCAAGATGAGATTGCACTCACAAAAACACAAGTTTATATACTACAAGTAATAATATCACATGATCAAATGTGTTAACAGCTTAATTGATAGGCAAATAAATGAATAGGCAAATACATTGTTAATTAGTAACCTAGTACAAACAGAACCACTGAGCCATGCTTTTAAAAAATTGTAAGCCATGCAATGATTAAAAACACTTCTGTGGAACAGTAAAATGTTAAAAAGCATTAAGAACCATTAATCAACATTAAAAAAACATTAAAAAATTGAAAAATTGAAAAAGCCTGGTACTGATCCAGGCAAAAGCGCTTGATCTAATATGTTTTTTGTCTTTTATTTTGAATAAATTTGGCAGTGAGCTACAGTTGAACTGGTTCACCTTTCTCCTTTGCTCTGGATTTTGATATTTAATTTAGAAAACAAAAATGTATGTTGGTTCTGTGTGATCATTTCTTGCCATATATCTTTAACCAATAACATAACATTCTAGTACGGTTCCAGTGGAAGTCAACATGTGTCATTAACCATTTGCCATCTATTTAAATTTTCATTTTTTAACTCCTGCCACAGTGCCATGTCATTGCTTCAGCATGCAGAAAAGTAATTACATACTATCTGTTGTCTGACTCATCTCTTTCTCATTTTTCAGATCATCTGTAGTATTATAAAGTGACCAGATTAAATCAAAATGCCTTACAGAGCATTCTCTGCATTATACAGCAATGCTGTACAAGCCTGTATTCAACATTGGCAAATAACTTTTCCCCTAAGGACTTATCCTTTGACATGCAGGATAAATGAGGACTCTTATCCTTTTATATGCAGTATAAATAAACATTAAAATAAATGACCTCCCTCATTTGGGAGAAGTCAGTCTGCCCACCACTACTGTTCAAAATACAGGGTCACATCAGGTCATTCATCTTATGTAGAATTTTGATGTTAAAATACATACAGTGTTACTTCACTTGTGTTTTTGTTTTGTTAGCTGTACATCTGACTGTAACACCATACAGCTCCGAATCTTTTTCCAGCTGTCTCTGTGGTAGCACAGGATAAAACCTTAAGTATGACTCAGATGACATTGTACTAATTAGCAAAGCAGACCAAATTGGGGGAGGGGAACAATGGGGAGCAGAAGTGACTTTATCTGTAGTAATAATAACCCTAATGGAGACTAGGAGCAAAAGCATGTAGTATAAGGGCTGAGGTGAGCTCCATTCTTTCCAGCAGTACACAGCTAAGAATCCAGATATAACACATGCATGAGAACATGCATGTACCCCTTGATTAATATTGCAGGCCCAGCTTTGGTACTCTGCATTTCAAGCTATGAGCAAGAGGAATTAGGGACTGAAATTGTGCCTGAACTACTACTTCTCAGCCATCACTTGAGCATCATTGAGTAAATGGCGGCTATTCAGCAGCTGAAGTAGCTTGATGACCAGAAGGGTTTGCCACCACATAGAAACATAAATCATGTTTACCCTTAAAAGTATTTTGGCATTGTGAAATTGACATTTTACTGCCATTTTTAGACATAGTCTCTCCATTAGGGAGCAAAACCATTTGTTCCTCTATTTTCCTCCCAGCTGTTGTTTCCAACTTACCCATGATATTACAGCTGTAAGAACAAGAAAATCTTAGCCCACTTTGAATAATAGCTTTCTCACCTTTCAACCAATTAAGTGCATAATGATAGGTGCCTGGATGGCTCCATCCTTCACAAATCTTGCTATCAGTTAGAGGGAAATATAGTTGTTAATTGTAACTAATGATATGTTTATATTTGTCATTGTATGAGATACATAAATTAATTTTTTATTGGTCAAGGAACCAAAGATCAGTTTTTACATTTGTTGATAAATTTAACGGCACCTCTGACTTTTTATTTTTTACTTTGAGTGATAAAAACTTTTGGATTTAGCCATCACATTAGATATTAATTCTAAGAGTGCTCATAGCAATATTTACAGAAAGGATATGTTTATGAATAATTACTGACATTTTAGTTGTCAGCACCCATATTACATGAAATGCAATGTAATCACACTGAGTAGGTTGGTACGCATTGATGATGAATTTCTTGAAAAAGCATGTATTTAAAACAATTATTTTTGGACAGAGGATCTTTTATTGATAATAAGATTAAAAGTGAAATTATTAGCAATAGAACAATTACATTTCTGACTATTTTAATATATGGTCTTCTCATTAAGTCAAATGGAAATGATTTGGGGCTTATGGGTAGGACTTTTCCAATTCCTGTATGTGTATATGTGTGAGTGTGTATATGTGTGTGTGTGTGTGTGTGTGTGTGTGTGTGTGTGTGTGTGTGTGTGTGTGTGTGTGTGTGTGTATATATATATATATATATATATATATACAAAAATACACACACACACACACACACACACACACACACACACACACACACACACACACACACACACACACACACACACACACACACACACACACACACACACACACACACACACACACACACGTGCAGTTATGATATAAATAGGATTTTAAATAACTGTTGGAGAATAATAACTGAAAATAAAGTTCTGGTTAACGTAATTGATGAACGACCTAGATTTACACACAAAAGATCTACAAATTTAAAAATGTTTATGGAAAATGCACTTTCTTAGACTAATAAGTTATTCAGGAGGTCCTATGGTACATATCTGTGTTATAGATGCAAATATTGCAAACATATAAATGCAGGGCATAGTTTGGTTGTTCATAGGTTCATAAGTTCATAGGTAGGTACTAGGCTATCGGCCCAAGGGCCTATGTAAGCCTAGCCAACAAGGTTCCCTGGCTTACACCACCCAAGAAAGTTATTTTCCTGTGCCACTGTCGAGCAGAGACACAGAAGTGATCCCCATAGTCTATTTTCTATTTCCCTTCCACTCATCAAGATATTTCTTGAAGAGTGTTAATAAAGAACTTTGCTTGACATAGATGGGTAGCCTGTTCCAGAGTATGGGAAGTCTCTGGGATAGGAATCTAGCCCTACAGCATGTCCTGTTTATTGTGGGGACAAGGATTAGGTCCCAAGAGCGTGTAGCTTGGAGGGATTGGGATTTCTTTAGGTGTAGCATGTCCAACAGCTCTGGGTTTGACATAGCTTTATATGTTAGGGCAGAGATCACCTTGGAGTAAGCGATATGCTACGGAGTAAAGCTGGAGTTTTTTGAGGCGGTCAGTGTAGGGCATTTGTTTGAGGCCAGTAATCCTCTTTGTGAGGTACTTTTGTGGCCTTTCCAGCTGCTGCAGATGTCTTGTGAGGTACATTCCAAAAGGGGCATTGTACTCTATAATGGTCTAATCAGTGTCAAGTAGAGGGGAACGATGACCTCTTTTTTCCTGGATGAGAACCCTTTTATGATGAGGTGTGCCACGTAGAAGGACTTCCTGACTACTGTGGAGATGTGACTATCAAAGGAGAGACTACTGTCCACTTGGGTCCCAAGGTCTCTTATCACACATTCGGTGTTAAGTAGATTGCTGCCTATGTGGTAGTTCATGGGTACAGAGTTTTTACCAAAGGGGATGACACTGCACTTTTTGGCATTGAGCTTGAGGCCATGGCTCTGTGAAGCACAATGGTACTGCGAGAGCTTCTATGTGGGTAAAGCCACTAGTATTCTCTTGCAGAGAATGTATAAACATTCACTGGCTATAACAACAAAGATATTAGTAATACATTAGCTAAATACTCAAGCAGCAGTATACATTTAAAAAAAGGTTTATGTTTTTTGTCATTGACCAAGTTAAAGACAAGTTATTTGCAGAAGATTTTAATAATAAGGAAATCAAAGAGCAGATTGCCTAGTTGCAGGTAAGTTATCAGTGCTTAATGATTTAATGAATATTAAATGTATTTTCAAAGCACAAAGAATTTGTCAATGTTATTTGATGTCAGTGCTATATGTTATAAAAGTTACACATTTTTAAAGAGATTAAGATATTTGTAGTATAAATAATTAATTGTTTTAAGAATTAATTAAGTACATGTGGTGTTTAAGCTGACGAGGCACAACTCTTCTATGGTATTTAAGTGAATTTTGTTTGAGTCTGGAGAATGGCTTTAAGTTCTGTAAACTAATCAAAGAACAGATGCACTTAACTTCTATAGCACAGTAGTTTGATTTACTTGGCTCTTCCATTTGGAAGTAGTATATGCATTTTTGTGCTTTTGGTTTATTTGAAGGCACACTGTTGAGTTACCAGTTTTCCCTTCCTTGCAATTGCAGCCAGTGCTGAATTTTATGGTGCATGGTTCCCTCATTTCCCTTCTTGCCTTTTGCATCTCTCATACCTTTTATGTACCGATAATTTTATATTAAATTGCTTTAGTTATGCTTCTTAGACCATTCAGCAAGACAGAAAATCTCTCATATGTATAATTGTACAGTACATTCAGATTATAAAACCTGACATATTATTCAGTCCCATGAAAAACATTGCAGCCTGATAGACTTGGCTTGCCACATTAGAATAAATGCTTTTTAATTAGAAAGAATAACTTCAGAGCATAGTTTTGGATACAGCAAGATTTTCTTGTTGTGAACTCACAGAAGTGATTGCCTTTAACTCAGCAACATGCATCTTCTACCTCTGCAAACGCATAATAAATTGCTAAAAACGACAGTATGACTAAGCAGCCTTTTCTTAGCTCACTGCATTTTCCAGATGCATAATAAAGCTTGACACAGCAAGGAGATAGCTTGAGATTAGCAGCATTATAATAAGCATCAGGCATCACCAAATGCGTTCTAAACCTCTCCTTTTTTCACCCCTAGCACCGCCTCCATTTGCAGGCATGTTTCTGTAGGCTGCGTAAAAGCAATATTGTATTGTTTAAGTACATAACAGCATGCAGCATATTTTTGTGAAGATAGTTCTCTTGTACTTCATATCAGGTACTCAACTTTACCACAATGCTTTCAGACTGCTGTGTGGGTATTGTTTCTTGGCTGCTGTAGTAGAGCAGCTAACAATCATCACAACACTTCAGCAGAACTGCAGGACACTTACTTAGGTGTAGATTACTGAGAATAGATGTGTGAAAAAAGCAAAGTACATTAGATGTAATGTGTCAGCAAATTAAATAAAGTGATGCATGATTCAATACATTCAAAGCTATGATTTTGTTAGATTATTTTATTTTTACTTGTTTGTGCATGTAGATGGATTGAACCATGAGGATCCTTTTTCATCCAGGAACTAGTAATAAAATCAGTGGAAAAACATAAAAAATACAGTATACTTTCAGCACAGATTGGTCTAAACATGTAAGTGATGTCCTTAAGCACTGATAACTAGAACACCCCAGCAGGCTGCAGACTATGAAGTCATACAAAGTATATAAATCAGAGAAATCATTAACAACTTCAGTAGTCTAAGCATCTAAGAATAACATCTTGGTGGCGTAAGTGCCCTCTTATGGTCACAATCCTTATAAAATGCTGTAATGGGAAGTACCAAGACATCCATACCACCTGTCCTCTACCTAAAATACAGCACCCTTGGGACCCGATAACATCCCAGGCTTCATCCTACATGGCCTCAAACAAGAATTAGCAACACCATTGCGTACTGTTTTCGATCATAGTCTAAGCACTGGCTTCATCCCAGCTGAATGGAAAAAAGGCCACCGTTATCCACTTACACAAAGGTGGTGCTTCAAATGACCTAGGGAACTATAGACCTATTAGCCTGACTAGCCTTATCTGCAAGGTCATGGAGAGAATCATCATGGACCTTATCAGCAAAGAAATTAGTAACCTCCAAACACTTGACCCTACTCAATCTGGCTTTGTCAAAGAGAGATCATGCCTGTTAAACCTGGTGGACTTCTTTAAGAAAGTCACCGAGACCCTTGTTGAGGGGAAATTTGTGCATACTCCCTACCTAGACTCAGCCAAGGCCTTTGACACTATCCCACACTCAGGCATAATTGACAAACTCATCCAGCTAGGTATCAACCCGTTTATCATCAGATGGGTTGCTAAGTGGCTCACTGACAGAACCCATATAGTCAAAATAGGGGAATCTACCACAAATAGCAGACCTGTAACCAGTGGTGTTCCACAGGGATCAGTCCTGGGACATCTACTGTTTGGAATCTATTTCTAGAAAATGCAAGCTAAAACTAACTGTCTGTGGCTGACAAAGTTTGCTGATGACTGCAAACTGGGAGCGGTCCTAGAATTTCCAAATGATGTCAACATCATACAAGAGGGTCTTACACGAACAAATGACTGGTGCCAAAGTCATGGCCTTAAACTCAATGCAAAAAAATGTATTATCACCCCTTTCAGTAAGGGTGATGTTCCTGCTAACTACCACATCAATAATAACACCCTAAGTACACAGTCACACACGAAAGGCATACAGGTTGACAGCAGCCTGCAGCAGAAGGGCATTCCATACTGCTCATCTCATAAGTAAGGGCACTGCCTCCAGATAAAAAAGAAGTTATAACCTCCCTGTACTCTTCCCTCATCAGGTCAATAGTTGAGTACAATGCCCCATTGCAAGCACCTGCAGCAATTGGAGAGACCACAAAGGCTCATCACAAGGAAAATTCAAGGTCATCAGTATCTGTCCTATGAGGATCATCTGAAATCACTGTTACTTTATTCTGTCTCATACAGACTGCTCAGAGATAATGTATGCCTTGCATATAAGGTAAGCTTTGACCCTGCTGTATTGAAAATGCTGCATTTCTATAAGTGAAATGGAATACAGGTTACTTGCTCTAATGGCCTTAACCTGGTATGTGACATTAATGGAACCTGCTGGAGGGGAAGATTTGTCTCCCAGAGGTTACCACACATTTGGAAGAGACTCCCGCTTCATGTGAAGCCGAGCACCTCATTGGCCCTCTTCAAACACAACCTGGATGATTAGATGGGTAACTGTAAATTCACCACTGATGTCCCTCTTGGACAGGGGTTATAGGTGCTGATTGTGGAAATAAGGGTAAAACTTGGCCAGGCTTGCTTGTAAGGGCCCTAGGGTCATTAGCCTAGTAGCCTCCTATGATCATATACAAATATATATATATATATATATATATATATATATATATATATATATATATATATATCTAGAGAGAGAGAGAGAGAAGAAAAAAGCCTTTACAACCTTCATACATGCTACAGCTGTTACTTCATAGGTTCATAGGTTGGTACTAGGCTATTGGCCTTAGGGCCTATACAAGCCTAGCCAAACAATTCCTCAGATATTTCTTCCCACAATATTTACTTCCCTGGACCCCTGTCTAGCAGGGCGACTGACGTGATCTCAGGGTGAATTTCCTATCTCAATCCAATCGTCAAGGTTCCTCTTGAAGAGGGTCAAGGAGGCGATTTGCTTGACATGTATGGGCAGTCTATTCCAGAGTCTGGGGAGTCTCTGGGTCAGAAACCTATCCCTCCAGCATGTTATGTTCATTGTGATGACAAGGTTTAGATCCCTGAAGTGTGTAGCTCTGAGGGCTTGGGATTTCTTTAAGTGGGGCATGTCCAACAGCTCAGGGATTGACATAGCCTTGTATGTTAAGCAGAGATCACCTCTGAGTAGACGATATGCCACAGAGTATAGCTGGAGTATTTTTAAATGGCCAGCATAGGGGCATCTGCTTTAGGCCTGTGATTCTTTTAGTGAGGTATTTCTGCAGCCTTTCCCACTGTTGCAGATGTCTTGTGAGGTACATACCAAATGGGGCATTGTACTCTATAATGGGTCTAATGAGGGATGAGTACAGTGGGACAATGACCTCCTTTTTTCTGGATGAAAAGCCCCTAGTGATGAGGTGTGCCACATAGAAGGATTTCCTGACTGTTGTGGCGATGTGGTTATCGGAGGTGAGACCACTGTCCACCTGTGTCACTAAGTCTCTCATCACACTTTTGGTGTTTAGTGTACTGCCACCTATGTGGTAATTCATGGGTACATGTTTTTTCCCAAAGGGGATAACTATACATTTCTTGACATTAAGCTTGAGCCCATGACTCTGGCACCAAGCATCTCTGTAAGGCCCTTTTGTAGAATATCCACATCATTTGGGGGATTCAATAATGGCTCCCACTTTGCAGTCATCTGTGAACATTGTTAGCCAGAGTTCCTTAGTGTTGGTCTGTACTTCAGAGAAGTAGATGCCAAACAAGAGCGGTCCCAGGACTGGACCCTGAGGTACTCCACTTGTCACTTGTCTGGAGCTGGATTTGGAGTCGGCTAATTTTACAGTCTGGGTTCTGTCAGTAAGCCAGTTGGCAACACATCGAGTGTCATAGGGATTTATGCCCAGCTTAGTAAGTTTATCTATGGGGGATGGTGTCAAAGGCCTTGGCGAGGTCCAGATAGGTTGTGTGGACCACCTTACCCTCATCCACAGCTCTGGAGACAGTTTCAAAAAAGTTAGTCAGGTTCAGGAGACAAGATCGTCTCTTCACAAACCCAAACTGGGTGGTGTCCAGTGTTTGAAGGTTGCAATGTCTTTGTTTATAAGTTCCATGATAATGCGTCCCATGCCCTTGCAGATCAGGCTCGTCAGACTGATGGGATGGTAATTCCTGGGATCCAAGGTGGATACCCCCTTGTGGAGTGGGATAACTTTAGCTGTGCGCCACTCTGTGGGTATGAAGCCTGAGGTGAAGCTATGATTAAACATGACACTTAGGTGAAGTGCCAGTTCATTTTGTAGTTCATGTAGTACACAGCCCGGGATGTCATCTAGTCCCATGGATGTTGTATTTTTAGCTTTGGAGAGTGCAGTTTCTACCTGTGTGGCCATGATTACTGGAATTTGGCAATCTTTTGGTATTGAGATGGGCCCTTTAGGGGGTAAGAGGGGGGTAAGGTTGGCACTAAATCAATCTGCCAGGATATTGGCAATATCCTTGGGATCAGTATATTTAATGCCATTCTGTTGTAGCCCAGAGCAGATCTAAGCATTGCCATTTATTCTTGACATAGTTATAGAATGCCTTGTGGTTGTCTTTGGAATCTTTGGCAATTTTATTTTCATAACTAGCTTTGGAGGATTTTATGAGGGATCTCAGCTTCTTACTGAGACTGGTAAGGGAGTTTTTTTACATCCTGGGATTTTCCTAATTTCTGCAACAGTTTCTTCCTTTTGTTGTAAAGTTTGTTTATGGCAGGGGACCACCAGATTGGATTCCTTGTTTTGGAGGTGAGCATCTTGGTTCTGTTTGGGATGGCATGATTCATGCAAGGGTGGATGTGCATGTACAGTGCCTTAGTGTAGGATTCAGCAGTCGAACTTTCAGCTCCCGTCTGCATGGGTGCCCTGACGTTTTTCACTTCTGACTTAAGTAGCATGAAGTTGGCTTTGGAGAAGTTTTTTACAGAAGTTTCCTTACTGGGGGGTGGGGGAGTGATGTCGATGTCAAGGATGATTTGCTTATGGTCAGATCTGACCAATGAGGGGGTGACCACTGGTGTGAAGTATCTGTCTACCATGTTGGTAATGACCAGGACTAGGATATTGAAGCCCCTGGTGGGACAATGGATTAGTTGATCCAGGGCATTGGAATTTATGAATTCCAAGAACCGTTGGGTAAAGGTGTTGGTACCCAAATAGTTTTCCCAGTTAACGGCAGGATAGTTGAAATCACCCAGTATTAGGGTGTTTGGTTGTATCTTAATATTTTCCAGTATGTTTAGAAAGGTGTAGAAAGAATCTTGGGCCATGGTGGGGGATCTGTAGCAAGCTGCAATTTAGATTGCAGTCTTACCTACTGTTAGTTGCACCTGGAGAATTTCAGATGCATTGTGTTGGGCAACTAGCCTGAAGGTGTGAATATCCTTGGTGAATATGGCACTCCTCCACCTTTAGTGTTTTGTTCTTGGTTGGTGGCCAAAAAGTGTGGTAAGACTTGTAGCCTGGTATTGCAGGGATGCTCTCTGAAGTCTTAAACCAGGTCTCAGTAACTGCACAGATATCAATGTTCTCCATTTTTAGGAGTGCCTCGAGAGAGTGCATTTTGAGGTTTAGACTTCTAGCACTGAGTAGCATTACCTTCAGATTTTACATGCTTGTATCTGTTATGGTGGTGGTTTTGTCCTTTGAACCTTGCCTAAAATAGGCACTATAGGGGTGGCAAGAGCTTTAGCCAGTAACCTGAATCCCAGGGGTGACAGGTGAAGACCATCTCTAGCAAAACATCATGGTTTGTCGATCATGTCATCCCAGGCAGACAGATACCGGATCCCCTTTGAATAACACCAGAAGCTTAGCCAGTTGTTGAAGTTAATCATTTTGTCCTTATACTGTGTTGTCATTCTGGGCAAAGGCAGGATGCTACTCAGGGCTACGGTCATACCTGCCTGGGCCACATGATCTGAGAGCTCTTCCATGTCTCTTTTCATGTAATCCAGGGAGGTACATCTTAAGTCATTCACTTCAACATGGACAATGACAGAGTCGTATTTGTACTTGTTGTGGAGTGACTTGAGTGCATGCGTTATGTGGCGGTGTTGGCACCCGACAGCCAGCTGACTGTAATTTTCTCCTTGCTCAGCCTGGTGAGTGGGACATCAGTGTCCCTGACTATAGAGTCACCTATGACTAAAGTGTTGGGTATGTTGTCTTGCCTTAGGGACTGTTGTCGGGTGGCACACTGGTGTTGTGAGCTATGTGTCACTTTGGTTGTGACTGGTGTTTGTTTGCGTTTCAGCTTCGGAGGTCCTTGTTGCTTGGGCAAGTTAATGTTAAGGGCCTCCACATATGTGGGTTTAGTGTTGCTATGTGTGGATGTTGCTGGTGTGTGTTGTGAAGGGCTATGTGTTGCTTGAGGTGTAGTGCAGGTGTTAACCTTCCCCTCTTGACTGTCTAGCACAATCTTGGCTGGAGAGAGCTTTGCTTCCAATTTGACTATGTAAGTGCATCCCTCACAGGTTATAGTTGGGTGGTAGGAGGAGAGGGCTGTCTGTGTACATGAGGCAGTTGCTGCATTTCCCCAGTATGCCCAGATTCACCAGGTGGACAGGAGAAATCACTGGAAGCTGACCCTTGGACATGCCTATTTAGGTGCTTTTTTTGTAAAGTACAAGAGCTGCTTTCCCTTACCTTTGCAAGGTACTTTGCAAGTATAGGCTGTTTAGTGCCTACAATTAATTTTGCCTTATTAACAAGGAGAGTTGAGTGCTTGTATCAGTTTAAGGCTTCCTAGTGTTTTCCAGCAGGTTCTAGAGCAAGTGCTAGTCACAGGGGTTCAGATTTTAGTGCTACTTCTGAGAAAACAGCTAGTTCTAAGGGAAAGAAAATTTGAAGAGCAGACTTTCTGGCACCTGGAATAGTTTAACCGTAGCCCCGCGGTACTGCACGATGCGAAAAATGTGCAAACACATGCGATTTTAAGTCAGAAAGATGAAAGGGATAGAAATCAGCCCAAAATAGCTAATAAAATTACAATTTCAGAGCTAGTAACCACTCCTCTATTGTTAGATAGGCAGTGCAATGCTCACCAGTCCCACAGCAGTAGGACTTCCCTCTACCACAGCAAGGTCTGGATAGCTCTTAACACAGAAAATAAAGTCCTGAAACCAGCAAAGCCTGGGATCTGGACTATACTAGCTAGGAAAGACGGGAACACTTAGCTGTCCATTGTGCATTAGGTCCCAGTGTACGTTATTAGTTTACTTTGTAACAAGTCAGTGGAAGAGAATACCGCAGTACCCCACTGTCTGAAGGTTCAGCTGTTTGGAGTGTTACCCCTACAATGGCTGTGATGGAGAAATCCCAAATAATATAACCAGAAATTTTGTTTAGATTGGTTCAAGCTTATGTTTAAGTAAACTAATGTAAAACAGTTGCCAGATTATAACTTTTGTTTTGAAAGTTATTTGGAGATTGATATTATTGAGAAATAGATCTTCTGTATAAAGAAGTCCTGTTAACTGCTTATTCTAGATATCCATGGCATTAATAAGTAATATAAACAATAGTGGATCAAGAATGAATCCTTGGGGGAGCTCATTTCATAAACTAAATGTAAAGATAGTGATTTGCCTGCAAGCTTGATAGATGTTCTGTAGACGTGATAGTTGGTAATAAATCTAAATGCAGCACCAATCAAATCATAGCACTGAAAGTTCCTAAACAATGAAATATTGATAAATGAACAGATAGCTTTACGTAGATCACCAAACATGACATCTGTTCATTCTCCTTTGTCTATTGTAGATGGTGTTAATAGAAGGTCAGAGTGCAGTAAAACTATTGTGCCATTATGGAAACCATATTGAACGTTTCCTATCAGGCTGCATAAGTAATGGTTGCACATTTGTTATTACAAAACTACTTTAATGCAGAGTTTTATCTAAGATAGAAATAAAAGAGATTGGCTTGAAACAGTCAGCAGACTTGTTTGTATAACAGTTACACAAATGGATGATTACGGCTAATTTCCTGATTTCTAAAAATAGGAGAGATTCTAGATTTCAGCAAGACACTGGCAAAATGTTTATGAGGGGTAGAAAGGAACATATCTCAAGTATAATTGAATTTTTGGAGTAATCTATCTGTTATTGGCTTCTCAAACAGTCGCATTTCTTTCAATAATATATTGACAGTCACAAGTGTACTTACGGGAAGGGAAAATAAAGGCAAGAAATGACGAGTTTAGAGTGAAGTCCACTACCAAACTCTGAATAGTTAACTGCAGTGGACTAATAGCTCTGGTCTGATATTGGAATTCATAGATCAGAAGAGGTAGATGAATTATTCCAGGACTGTTGGGAGAAGACATTAGCAACCACTTTTGTTAAAACCTAGCATCCAAGCAATTAATTCTGTTTAAAATCTGTGGTGATGGCAATATTAATCTTCTTCCCTGCAGGAAGCAAAGACCTGGGATTTATGGCAGTGTTTTGCTTTACCTTTATGAGATGCAGCCAAAACATTATTACCTAGCTGTTTACTTTCCTGCTTAGTATGCAGTACACACATCAAATTGAAAGGGTTTAGATGTGTCAGTTATTTGTCTAGTCTTGTAACGATCCATTAAGGCAGAGATGACCCCTGGTATTGATTTATTTCCTGGGTATAAGGTTATAATTTGTCTAGAGATGACCCTGGGTATTGATTTATTCCCTGGGTATAAGGTTATAATTTGTCTAGAGATGACCCTGGGTATTGATTTATTTCCTGGGTATAAGGTTATGATTTGTCTAGAGATGACCCTGGGTATTGATTTATTTCCTGGGTATAAGGTTATAATTTGTCTAGAGATGACCCTGGGTATTGATTTATTCCCTGGGTATAAGGTTATAATTTGTCTAGAGATGACCCTGGTATTGATTTATTTCCTGGGTATAAGGTTATAATTTGTCTAGAGATGACCCTGGGTATTGATTTATTCCCTGGGTATAAGGTTATGATTTGTCTAGAGATGACCCTGGGTATTGATTTATTTCCTGGGTATAAGGTTATAATTTGTCTAGAGATGACCCCTGGTATTGATTTATTTCCTGGGTATAAGGTTATACTTTGTCTAGAGATGACCCTGGGTATTGATTTATTTCCTGGGTATAAGGTTATAATTTGTCTAGAGATGACCCTGGGTATTGATTTATTTCCTGGGTATAAGGTTATACTTTGTCTAGAGATGACCCTGGGTATTGATTTATTTCCTGGGTATAAGGTTATAATTTGTCTAGAGATGACCCTGGTATTGATTTATTTCCTGCGTATAAGGTTATAATTTGTCTAGAGATGACCCTGGTATTGATTTATTTCCTGGGTATAAGGTTATAATTTGTCTAGAGATGACCCCTGGTATTGATTTATTTCCTGGGTATAAGGTTATACTTTGTCTAGAGATGACCCTGGGTATTGATTTATTTCCTGGGTATAAGGTTATAATTTGTCTAGAGATGACCCCTGGTATTGATTTATTTCCTGGGTATAAGGTTATACTTTGTCTAGAGATGACCCTGGGTATTGATTTATTTCCTGGGTATAAGGTTATAATTTGTCTAGAGATGACCCCTGGTATTGATTTATTTCCTGGGTATAAGGTTATGATTTGTCTAGAGATGACCCTGGGTATTGATTTATTCCCTGGGTATAAGGTTATAATTTGTCTAGAGATGACCCTGGGTATTGATTTATTCCTAAGGTGTACTGTTATGCACTGATTAAGGTTTCCTGAAGGTAATAAAGTGCGTCAAGGAGGTATTACAAGGCCCTGCACCAGTCTCTTTGTGATAAAACACAAAGTACCTGTAACACAGACCCAAAGCCAGCATAAGATGGAAATGATTAAAGGAAGTCCAAAATCTGACAGTGGTGGCAGAAACTCTATATTTTATCAGAAAAATAATTTTCACCAGGATAGGCAACTTTAGGTAGCAAAACTGTAGGAATAAAGGACATGTCTGCCCAGGATGGTTTAGAGCTTAGTTCAGGCAGGTGGATTCTAGAAAATGTGAAGTTAAGTTAATGCTCAAAAGATTGTCACAAATTCATATAAAAGTCATCATTAAAACACATTTTTTTACCTGGTGGCACATGGGCCAATAGCTACACAAGAAGTCACACCTGTTCAGACTTTAAAATGGTCTTCTCTTAGATACTATAAGATCAATAAGTTAAGCTCTAAATATGCTTTACTGGGGAGGAAGCAATTCAGCTACTCTGCAGTATGAATGCAACGATTATGACAACAGAATAACACTGTCAGCCAGGTTTCTGCTTTCTCAAGTATAGGACACTGTGTGAGAGATGGGCAAAGGCTATGTCCTGGCTTAAATGAGATTCTGTCAAGCCAGATATATCTTCTCAATTCTTTTCAATCCAGCATTTTAACAAGCTAGTCTTGTTCCTTAGGCTTCAGACACTGATTATTGCTATTCCTGTCCATAATGGAATTAGTATATGGCTGCTTAAAGATGTAAACAAGGACTTTACTGTTAGTGGTAGTGCAGAGGAGAAATACCTTACAGCAGATATTGGAAGAGCTGCTATGTAGAGATAAACAATGTGGCTAAGGTAACTGAACTGTGGATTGAATAGTTCATAAATCTGTTTGTTTATACTGGGCTAATGAACACCAGGGTCTTTATAAGCCTAGCCATTCAACCCAATCCAGTTTTGTCCCCAAGTACCTTGAACACCTCTATGGAGGGGTACAGTAGTGAGGAGATAGCTAATAGTTTAAGTGGAAGGGGGGTATGTTACGTGGGGATAAATTTGCTTACTGTTAACCTCTGTCCATCAGAGACATGCGGACCAGACCAGTTATAAATTTGAGATTTCCCATACTATAATCAAAGTTTTGTTTGAATATGCTTAGCGATGAACTCTGATTCACATGGATGGGAAGCTTATTCCATAGTGAGAGGATCATTTGAGACACATATCAGTCTCTCTATCTAGCATGTTCTATTTATGTTGTAGGCAAAGTTCAGGTCCTTGGATCTAGTGTTTCTGGTGCTGATTAGTTTGTGGATGTGCAAGGGATCCATCAGAACTGGATATGAGGATGCCTTAAATGTCAGGCATAGATCACCTCTCAGTAACCTGTAGGAGACTGAGTATAGAGAAAGGGTCTTAAGGTGATATGTGTAGAACAGGATATTCATACTCTAGACTCTCCTGTTGAGGAACTTTTGAGGGTGCTGTAGCTGTTGCAAGTGCCTGATTATGGTTAGGTAGATGCAAAAGTGGCCTACATATACCCATACACACACACACACACAAACACACACACACACACACACACACACACACATATATATATATATATATATATATATATATAGATATATATATATATATATATATATATATATATATATACGTGTGTGTGTGTGTGTGTGTGTGTGTGTGTATTACTAGCTCAGGTTAAGAATCATTTTGTGAACTCAGAGCAGAAGAATAATTGTGAATGTGCAAACATATTTTCCTTGTTGTTTCTCTGGCTGGTTACTACATCTTATGACAAATGTTTATCATTGTCTCAGAAAATATATTCAGCTAATTCTCACTTGCAAAGGCTAATTTCTAAAAGTATCAGAGGACCCATGTTATTCAAAGCACACGCACATTTAATATAATAATGAACTGCCATCCAGTTAGTGTTAAAGTAGCCTCCCACACAGTCAATTATCGCCTTCCCCTATGGTTACTTACGTGAAACTGTGGAGTATATATACAGATAAGGAAATGGTGGGTGCAAAGCCACAAATTTTGGGTTGTGGGAGAGAAACTAAATGCATTGGGTGTACTGGTATATTTAGTTGGGAAGAAGTTTGAGCTGCTGGAGACATTGCTTTATGTGAATTTGTGAAAGAAGTCAGAATTGGTTCACATTGGTTTGTTGAAGTCAGAAAGATACGTGTGACTTAAAGATCGTACCATTTCTAATTTTCATTCTAATACATTGATCACCAGAATTATATCTAAAACTAGATAAACGACAGAGTTGTTAGGCACCATTCTGACATCAGCATTTTGTTAAGCACCCCTCTCTGCAGTTAAGCTCTACTGTTGTGTTACAGCAGTTAATTGTGGTAACTGGCCACAACAAAACAGGAGCGGGACCAAAAAATAGGCCCATTATTGAGTACAACGCCCCTTTCGGCATGTACCTCACAAAGCACATGCAGCAGCTGAAGAGACCACAGAGGTTTCTCACCAGGAGAATCCAGGGCCTCAAATATCTACCAAACACAGATAGGCTAAAATCCCTAGCCCTCTGCTCAGTTTCATACAGATTCCTAAGAAGTGACCTCTGTCTGCCATAAAAGGCAATCACAAACCCCACCTTGATGGGACTGCTGCATATCCACAAGTCAAGCTCCACTCGAATAACTCGCACGCGCGGCCTCAGCCTGATCTGTGACATCAACAGGAATTGTTGGCGGGACAGATTTGTGTCCCAGAGACTCCCCCATCTATGGAATAGACTCCCTCTCCATGTCAAGCAGAGTACCTCTTTAAACATTTTAAAATACAACCTGGATAATTGGATGAGAAACAGAAAATATACCCCTGGGATTCCACCCGTGTCCCTGCTGGACAAGGGCATTGGGTGCTGACTTGTCTAAACATGGGCTAAAGTCTTGGCTAGGCTCATAAGGGCCTCAGGGCCAACAGCCTAGTAACCTCCTATGACCCTTTGATCCTATACACACACATATATATATATATATATATATATATATATATATATATATATATATATATATATATATATATACATATATATATATAAAGTCTATCTGTATAGATAGATATAAATATGTATGAGTATATGATGATATATCGAAGATTCACAAGAGAGAACTTTCAAAGAGGGCTCACTTTAGAGTGAATGTACAATGACCGAAAGTATGAAAAAATAAAATTAGTTGGTGAATGTCATAACAAGGAATATCCCCTTTTCTCAAGTATTGTGCAATAACAGATTTAAAATATATATGTAGCATAGGATGATAGGGGAAAGGTACCAGTGAAGGGAACAATGCCTTTTCCCCACAGCACTGCAACCTTGGAGTTGGTATGTTCAGTCATTAGGGGGTATTGGTGATGCAGTCACACATTGCCCAAACTCAAAGAAGAGGGAGAAAGTGAAGATAATGGAACGCTGCTCTTCCCATTTCTTCTTCTTCACATGTAACCTCCTGCTCAGAGAGTATATGATTTTTCAAGTTTGACATTCTGACCATTGATTATCTTGCCTGTGACAAACAGTAGCAATCCTAGCCATAAACACATAAAACCACGGGTACGAAGTGAAAAAACCCACAGACATCTAATCCCTGACTTACTAAGCATAAATCTTTTTCCTAGTTTCACATAAGGAAACTTCATTTTCTATTCTGAAGCAGACAAAACAAATGATCAAATGTTAATTGTAAAATATTAATATACTGACATCCATAGAAAATATATAAAATTGTTTCTATTTTGGAAACTTTACTGACATGAAAGTGTACCCTTTAGTGCACATTTATGAGCAGTACTAACTGACTCATTGAATGCCCATTTGTGATAAAGCTTTCTGTGAAATACTAATCTGTTAATCAAAGAATAATGGCCATACTATTAACACTTAAAAATAAAAAATCCATTAAGAAATTAAATTTTGCTTTCTGATGTAAGAAACTTGATGTGTTAATGAAAAACGTCTTCCTTATGTCTCGTAGCAAATTTAACCATAAAATCCAGTTAAAGTATATGACCAGCTATGACAAATCACTCTTCTCAGAGGAGTACAAATGCATGATTAGTACATTAAAATGAATGGATTAATATAATGACTATATAGTGCAGATTTTTTCATGTATAACTATCAAGTCTCAAATATACGGTCTCTGTATAAGCAGAACTTTTCAACATATATGCAATCTTCGTTCAACATTCAAATAATATAATTTAAACCACATAAAAATGATCAGGTCTTTGAACTAACTAAAATGCTAGACAGATGGCAACCAAAATATTATACTGGGTAATCAGTCCAATGATAGCACAAGGTAATGCACATTTTTGGTAAAGACAATCTCAGCTACAGTTCAGACCAGGGAACCTCTTAATGCAAGCTCTTAATATTATTGTGCTACGAGTTTTCTGACGAGCAAACAAACATGACATGCCATTTCACAGCCCTTGCATGAAAATCAGAGTGAATGACATGAATGTGGGAAGAGGAGATAATACCAACATGGACATGATTCAAACAGCATAAACATGCAGGCAAAAATGTATTCTATAATAATTACTCAAAGAACAGCCGTTACAGAAAAGCAGGTGACGCTGCTGGTCCTGGTTTGCAATACAATAACAAGGAAAAAATGAAATAAAAATAAGGCAGGTTTTATATGACAGTAGGCATGACTACAACCCCCTTATACATTGGAAACATTGCTGTTAAGGTTTTATTAAGACAATAGGTCATTCATGTTAGGAAACATTACAGAAGGGTAGCAGCAGCAGTGAGAGGCCACTTACCCAGAGTATGCTATCTAATTCAAGTGTATAGAACAATGTACTGTAAGTACACCCTCAGAGTTATCGAAAGGACATTATGCCACAAGTGTATAGCACTTACAGAGTTACTCTAAGGTAATATTAAGTCCATATGAAAAATGCAGACAATAACTCAGCAGTGCACGTACTGCCTGCTTTAATCTTCTAACAAGCTGCACTGTGAGCAAGAACGTAAGTCTTATGATATCTGCATCCATTATTTAAGCTGGTTCTTTGACATGGCTGAGGATCAGTGGGCTGGATGTTTAACCACAGGCAGAGAACAACTAGCTTGACAACAGCTCTCCTTCCATGGTGTAGGAGATTAGAGTGTGTTGATCAGAGGGTTAAGGCTGTGAACTGTAGCTACATTGGTACAGGATTTGATTCTGTCAAACATCATTTGCCTACACTATGTGACCATAAGCAAGTTACTTAATCAGACAGTGCTTGGGGCACCTGGGAATTTTGGCTAGGTCCTCAAGGTTCCCCTGGACTGTAAGCCTAATAACTACCTATGAAATTCCTTTTCCATGAGCATCTAAAACTAGGGGCTTGCCATGCATAATAATGTCAATGCATGATAATGTCAATATTAATGGTAAGCCGTGGTGGTGCAGAGGTAGCATTGTTGCCTCACAGCAAGAGGTTCTCCTGTTTGATTCTCGGCAGGAGTGCCTTCTGTGTGGAGTCTGCATGTCCTCCCCGTGGTCAAGTGGTGTTTGTAAGACATGCGTGAATGGGTGTGCCTTCGTTGAAGGTTGGGCGTCGGGCTGGCAACTCAGCACCATAAAAATCTACTGCCAATCATTAGCGGACCGGAGTTCCGCTGTGGTGACCCCTAACCTGGAAAAGACAAACAACAACAACATTAATTTTATATCAGCACTTATCTGCTTTGGTGTACACAGCATCATTTTACTTCAGCACACACAAATATACTAGTATTACTTGCATTGTAACAGAGGGTAGGCCCATTCGCCTTGATCATGTGTTACCAGGTATGACAATAGAAGATATTAAATGCTTTATTTATATGACATCAATGTTTTCCTAATTCAGTGTGTTGTTTTGTCATAGTTTCTGTGCTTTGTTTTGAGGACTGCAATGTCAGGGAAGTGAAAAAGTGAATTTCTTGTTTTTTTTCTTATTCAATCTCATTTGACCACGGGGCTAATATATATGGCTTTAAATCAGTGTACACAGATGTACCTGCCTAAGAAACCTACAATACGTTTAGTTTTTTCTTTGTTTTATGATTCATAAATCTGTATTGTGTATATTAATTAGTTTCTACATCATACTTAACTACAACAGTTTAATTGAATTCTCCATATGTGAAGTACACCAATGTAACTAAATTGTACAGGTCTTCTTTTTTATGCATATTCTAAATTTCATCAAAGTCCTCTCTTATTACAGAAGTTACATATTGCATAGTAATGTGGAATAAATAGCCACATTATATTTATGTTCATAGGTTCATAGGATTATAGGTAGGTACTAGGCTACTGGCCCTAGGGCCTATATAAACCTAGCCAAAAAGGTACCCTGGCTTTTGCCACCCAAGAAAATTATTTTCCTGTGCCACTGTCGAGCAGAGCCACAGAAGTGATCCCTGGGGTGAATTTCCTATTTCCCATCCAATCATCAAGATTTTTCTTGAAGGGTGCTAAGGAGGAGCTTTGTTTGATATAGATAGGTAGTTTGTTCCAAAGTATGGGAAGTCTCTGGGACAGGAATCTATCCCTCCATCATGTTCTGTTTATTGTGGTGACAAGGTTTAGGTCCCTAGAGCATGTAGCTCAGAGGGATTGGGATTTGTTTAAGTGGAGCATGTCCAAAAGCTCTGGGTTTGACATAGCTTTGTATGTTAACAAAGAAAAAAACGCTGGTATTCCACCACAGCAGAAATCCACCACGATAGAGTCCTGTGTCAAACAGCAAGCAAATTTAATGGAAAAAGTAAAAACAGCATTAAAATTCCATAGTGATAAAATGATAAGCGCTTTCAGCTAGGCAGTTCTGTTAGGGATAGCATGCTCCATGCACTCGTGTAAGTGCTTATAAAGTGCAGTTGTGTAGGATTCAGCAGTCGTACCTCTATTGTCCGTCTGCATGGGTGTCATGAAGTTTGCCACTTCTGTCTTAAGAAGTGTGAAGTTGGCTTTGGAAAAGTTTTTTATGGTAGTTTCCCTAATGTGGGGTGGAGACGGGATGTGGATGTCTAGGGTGATTATCTTGTGGTTGGATATGACCAATGAGGAATTGACCTTTGGTGTGGAACACTGGTCACCCATGTTAGTAATGATCAGGTCTAGGATATTGCTGTCCCTGGTGTTGGTGTGGATAAGTTGATCCAAGGCTTTGGAATTTATGAATTCCAGAAAACATTAAGCAAAAGAGTTGGTACATAAGTAGTTTTCCCAGTTAATGGTGGGATAGTTGAAATTGCCTATTATTAGGGTGTTGTGTTGTACCCTAATATTTTCCAGTGTATCTAGAAATGAGGAGTGGGAATCCTGGGGCATGGTGAGGGATCTGTAGCAAGCTACAATTTGGATTGCGGTCTTGCTCAGAGTTAGTTGCACTGAGCAACTAGCCTGGAGGTGTGGGTATCCTTAATAAATTTGGACACACCTCCACCTTTAGTGTTTTGTTCCAGGTTAGGTGGCCAAAAGGTGTGGTATGAATTATAGCCTGGTAATACAGGGGTGCTCTCTGGAGCCTTGAACCAGGTCTCTCACAATGCACAGATGTTGATGTTCTCCATTTTAAGGAGTGCCTCGAGTGAGTGCATTTTGAGGTTTAGACTTCTAGCATTAAGTAGCATTACCCTCAGATTTTGCCTGCTTGTACCTGTTATGGTGGCAAATTTGTCAATTTGAACCTTGCCTAAAAAAGGCACTATAGGAGTGACAAGAGCCTTAACCAGTATCCGGAATCCAAAGGGTGACAGGTACAGGCCATCTCTGGCAAAGCATCGTGGTATGTTGATCATTTCATCCCAGGCAGACAGATACTGGATCCCCTTAGAATGACACCAGAAGCCTAGTCAATTGTTGAAGTCAATCATTTTGTCCTTGTACTGTGGTACCATTCTGGGTGATGGCAGGATGCTACTCAGTGCTAGGGTCATACCTGCCTGGGCTACAAGATTGGAGAGCTCCTCTATGTCTCTTTTCATGTCCAGGGAGTTACGTCTCTGGGTATTCACACCAACATGGACAATGACAGAGTCATATTTATACTTTTGGAGTGACCTGAGTGTGTGTGTTATGTGGTGGATCCTAGCACCTGACAGGCAGCTGACAGTAACTTTCCCCTTGTTTAGCCTGGTGAGTGGAATATCAGTGTGCCTGACTATAGAGTCACCCATGACTAGAGTATCGGATACGTTGTTATGCCTTATGGGCTATGGTTGAGTGGCACACTGAGTTTGTGGGCTATGTGTCATTTGGGTTGTGTTGGGGGGTGGGGGTTGCGTGCGTTTCTGCATTGGGGGGCTCTCTTGCTTGGGCAATTTTTATTGAGAGCCTCTGTGAATGTAGGTGTTTTTATGTGCGTGTTTTGGTGGTGTAGGCTTTGAAGGACTATGTGATGAATGTGGTGTGGTGCAAGTGTTTACCTTCTCCTCTTGACTGTCTAGTCCAGTCTTTAGTGAAGAAAGCTTTGCTTCCAGTTTGGCTATATAAGTCCATCGGTTTAATATCATATACCCGAAATGTACCCGGTCGACTGTTCACATGGTCGACCGAGATTGTGCGAAATTCACAATGTCAAACACCGGAACTGCCGAAATACATGTCGACTGCTACCTAGGGACGTGTTTTATCATGGGTCGAAATAGGGGCAGATGTGTATTTTGGCAATATCAGTGTTCGACATTGCCTACGGTCGACATTCCTATTTTCGAATGAAGTAGCATCGACTGACTTCACTTTGAATAAATGATAGTAAACCAAGTGCATCTCTCACAAGTTGTAGTGTTGGGTGGTAGGAGGATAGGGTTGTCTGTGTACATGAGGCAATTGCTGCATTGCCCCAAGATGCCCAGATTCATCAGGGAGACAGGAGAAAACACCGGGAGCTGACCCTTAGACATGCCTGGATGGGTGCTTATTTATTAAGTACTAAACATTGTTTTCCTCTAGATAAGTGAGGAAAGTTGAGTGCTGTAGTAATTCGTAGCTTATTTAGTGTTTACAACGAGTTCTGAACAAGTTCTGAGTTCAAAGAAACAGATTGTAGTGTTAAACTAAAAAACTGAGTAGTTCTAAGGGAAAATTTGAAGAGCAGATTTTATGGCGCCGGGAATAGTTTAACCCTAACTAAGTAGCGATGCATAAAGTGTATTTTTTCTTTCTTATTTTATGTTTCTTATGTTATTTCTATTTTAGTAATATAATTATTAAAGAAGTACAATAACAAAGTATTGAGGAAAGTGGCTAGATTAATAAATAGTGTATTAGAACAAATTGTGAATGGGGATAGGCTCCTTTTTATATGAATATACACATGTTAATCCAAATATTCAGCATGTTACCAACTAAATCAGCAAAAGGAATAGGTCAGGATTACAATGACACTATCTAGAAAAAAAAGCTATGTGATTTTTTATGAGATGCTTAAGTGATCAAATATGGTAAATGGCTAGCTTTTCTGATTTAGATATGCAGCAGTATTTGCATGAATGTGGGCAACTGGTTATTTATGGAAACAAGTTGCCAAAATAAGATTCTATTTCAGAGTAAATGCCTTGCTTTGAAGAGTATATATATCCTGTTAAAGAGAATGTTGGTCATTTTGTATTTACTGTGTTGTGAAACATATGCATGTTAGTATCTATTGAGTTTAGGATGATCACCATGATGGGGTTGTAGAACAGTACATTCCATGTTATGAAAGCGGTTGGTGCCCTCTGTGAACTTAAAATTTTAATGTACCATAGAGACCCGCACTGGGTCTTCTCCTGCCTGGCATTTTTTGCAGACAATTAGGTCAAGATTATGGAATTGCTGCTTACCAAGCTTGCTGAGCATTGTCTGCTTATTCACTGAAGCTAAACCAATCCAGCAAGGGTTGGAATATGCACATGTCTGGTGTACCAGAAATGGTGTTGAGCTAAATGCAACTGAGTATATGACAGCATTCAGCAAATAAGTTCCTCCCACCTCATATGTTAAAAATGGTACCACCGTGGCTCTCATTTAATTTTCATATTTCCACCACAGTCAGGAAACCCTTCAATCCATCCCGTTAATTTCATGCTACTGCTGTACTTTTTCCTTAACATCTAATAATATGCCCTTTTCTGTGTATACATCTAAAATATCCCTCAAATGGATTCCTATCCAAGAAAATTAAAGACCTTAAGTCTTTTAACTATCTCATCAGATTAGCTCCTTGTACTCAGTAGCTTAATGACTGATCTGAGGTGACCTGTGTATTACTTTTTAAGCCATGAAAGACCCAGCCTTGTTGACCTCCAATTTCTTTACAAATCTATGGCTCTATAGGCAGCCACACTCGGTGTTTAAATCTAAAATAAAGATGACTCACCAGACTGATGCATTACTAACAATGTATATTCTCAGCCTGTTTAGTAAGCTACCAGTATAGGTCAAACAAAGTACTACTTTGACTACATTTGAGATTACTGTTTGGGTAGGCCCAAATGTATGCCAGCCGTATCATGGATAACCCTGCTGAAGTGAGAAGATGAGCACTGTTAGGTGCGTTAAAAGTATGGCAGGAATGTACATGTCACTGGGCATCTTATGGTGATCGCTCACCTACTATTATCTTCTTATGTTCCCAGTTTACAGTGACATGGAACCTCATGCATTGAGGGCGAAAGGATACTACCTTCTGGAAGAAATGTGGTTTAAGTGTTTTTAATGAATTATGAAGTCTATTTTCAGTGTTGTTCTCTATCAAAAATATGGATTTAAGTATGTGGGACTTGGGGGGAGCTTGCTCATTGTTTAAAGTATATTGGTCATGTTCTGGAGCAAGTGCAAGTAAGAAACTTTTGGATTTGGATATAACTACCTTTCCTTACATAATCGTACAGTGTAGAAACTGTGTTGTTTTGCATTTTGTTTTGCTGAAGACAGCCTCCTTTTCTCAGAAATGAAATCCCTACTATAACATTATGAAAGACAAAAACCACAATGCCCCACTCCCTAACTGAATGCATAGCCTAGTAATTTATCATGCTACATGCATCAGTAGTCGTTATCAACTAAACCTTGTAGGTGGAACATCTCGTATAGAAAAATTGACAAATGTGATTATATAATAGTACTACTAGAATGTAACAAAGTATCTCTGTTTTTTTTTTTTTTTTTTTGCTTTCTCATAATGCTTTGCACGTTTGCTTGAAATACACATCTGATCTGCCATTCACTCAATTTGGCAAATGCTCTAATTGTCACTAAATTATATCCTTTAACTAAGCATCCTGATCTCACCATAATATCTAGCCCTATCATAACACTAATCCTAGCCCTAAAAACTCCCAACCTGTCCCTAAACCTCATCTCCCAGTCCCTCTAAACTTAAATTCCCCCTCCCCTCCTTAAACCTAATCATTCAATCACCTAAACCTAAAATCCCTTTCTCCTCCCTAAAGCTAAAGTACCCCTCCTCATTTATTTTTGTGAATTACCTGGTAAATTCTGAATTCCTTGTCCAGTAAATGAGCAGTTGTGTTTGAGCATGAGCAGTAGCCCACATATGCTACAAGACTCTTGAGTCCCTGATATTGAGAAACTTGTCTTTGGGAACTTGTACTAGAACCATATTTAACTTAATAAATGCATGCTTTCTGATATTAATTCAGAAATTAAAATTGCAATTGTCAGCTAAGATCCATAACAACTTTTGCTACTAAAGACACATTAAGCATTTTTTTCAGGTAGGTAGTTGGAAAATTTAGATCTGAAGTAGTTGACTTAATTTGGCCTTCAACCTTTGGGTTACAGATCTATATCGGATCTGACACGGCCACATATCCAGCATCTGATCTGAGCTCCAAGCTCCTCTCCTTACCCATAATGTCCCCTGTCTGCTATCTCCCTTCAAATCTCATTTGCCGCTGGAAAAGCAAGCATCATTGTCCGAGTTCTAGGCTAGTCGATGGGTTTTGTGAGTGATTTTTGAGATTTTAGTATCTTTCTTAACTTCTTTTTCTCATGTTTCTATCTATCTATCTATCCTTCCTGCACATTCGTCGAATAAAAAAAAAAAAAAAAAACTTCCCTCTTTCCTTTTCTGTTTTTTTTTTTCTTAGTGTGAGTGAGTGTGTGTCTGGGCCTGTTTAGGGCATGGCTGAAGCCTGTAAATCAGGTTTCTGAAAGTGCACTGAGTGTGGCCATAAGCTCTCCCCAGCTGATGGCCACACTCTGTGCATGGTCTGTCTGGGGACGGCTCACCTGCAAACCTCCTGTCCTATCTGTGCTGGGTTTAGTCCCGGAGCACTGAAGGACAGGAAGGATAAACTTATCCTGAAGGGACTACTTTCCTCCTCGGGAAATGTAGCCCCTACTCCCCACTCATCAGGAGCAGCAGCTGCAACTTCTTCCTCTTTCCCGGCCTCTGGGACTCAAACTCCCGCCAAGAGGTCTGGGGAAGGGGAGAAGTCTAGGAAAGACAGACTGAGAATGCAGTCCCCTGACCACTAGGCCCCAGGCGGCCCACTGCCTAAATTTAGGCTAAAAACCAGGCCTGGATTGCCTCGGCTACATTCCCCTAGGTTTTCCCCAGAGCTGGATGAATCTCAGATCTAGTCGCCTATCAGGGCTTCCCCTCACCGGCATTCCAGACCGGTCTCTGTGGCCTCATCCTCCCACTCCACCAGGAGCCTCAGTGAAGCGGAGATGGAGGTTTATCTGCACCCAAATTCAGATGGGGGTCTTGCCTGCCCCCTCTCCCTCTGGAGGGGGGAGCTCACAGCATTTTTTCATGCCTATCACTCATTATCAGATCCAATCTGTGGTTTCTGAGCCCCTGGATCTGAGGACCCTTGGGGTCAAAGGATCGGTGTCGATGGTACCTTCTACCCTGATGTCGGGCATTGCCTTGAGCATGTTGGATCCAACTAGTCTCGGGGTCAGATCCAAGAGGTTGCTGTCAGCTCCAAGTGTGTTAGAGTGCAGTATTCCCTTGGGCATCTCAGCTCCTGGAGTCTCAGCTCTGACTCCCCTGATGGGTTAGAGGGGAACGACTCCCCCTAGTACTTCTCAGGATGTCCGTTTTCCTTCAGCCTTTGATGTGGTGGAGAGGGTTCTCTCAGTGCCATTGAGACCTTAGACCACCGTATTCACAGACTCCATCCTGACTCCCTCTGCTTTGGGTGCAGTCCCGACCATCTTATCCTCTCAGGGACAGCCTGTGTCCCTTTTGACTGAGGAATCTTCCCTGAGGGAGTGGCAGGACGTTGGCGAGTCCTCCACCGAGAATCCCACTGAGGAGGTTCCTTGCATGGCAGCAGCTAATACATCTATGCGTCTTCTATCCCATGCCAGGGAGGGAGCCTCCAGGGCAGCCGGTACTGGCATTGCCATCACACACCATGCCTGGCTTGGCTTTGTCAATTCAATTAACCCTTTATGGCATCATTTGCAAATGCCCCATATGATGGTTCTTCCCTGTTTGGGAAGTCAGTTTGAGAAACCTTGGTCCAGAGTGAGAAGGGCAGGAAGGCACTGTCTGCTGTCGAGATCTGCTTCTCCTCTCCTCAAAGATCCTTTTCTAGGAATCAGTAAGGGATGAAGAAGATGTGGTTCCAGAAGTCTAAGGCATTTTCCCGGGGCACTCAGAACTCATCTTCCCACAGAGGTAAAGGGGGTTATGATAGATGCCATCCTAGAGGCAGAGGGGGTCCAAGAAACTTTGGGTCACGGGAACTGTTCTTGGACAGACCCACGCAGCAGGCCTGAAGGGTTGCCCGACTGCTCATATTTGGAGGCAGTCGGGGGTCGCCTACACCCAGCGGCATGGGAGTCCCTAACAACAGATAGTTGGGTGTTGCAAATTATATCCAGAGTATATTCCATCCCATTCATTTAACCATCTCTCCCACCGAATCACCTCCTAGACATTGCACCCACACAAAGGGAGTAAACAGCTCTAGAGATAGCTGCTAAGAAAACAAGTCATCCAACCTGTCTCCGGATCAGGCATTTATTCCAGGTTCTTTTTAGTGCCAAAGAAAATGGGGGACCTAATACCCATTCTGGATCTATCCACCTTGAACCTGTCAGTAGCCAAGGAAAAATTCCTGATGGTCACTCTTCAATCCATCCTGCCTGCTGGCGAATGATTGGATGCGCTTGATCAACCTCCAGTATGTGTGCTATCATATCAAGATGGACAGGCACTGTCGGAGCTTTGTCCACTTCTGGCTGGGAGCCAAACATTATCACTTCAATGCCCTTCAATTTGGTCTCACCACAGCCCCCAGGGATGGCAGTAGTAGCGGCTCACCTGAGACTTCAGAGCATTCAAGTCTTCCCTTACCTGGATGATTGGCTCTTTGCTGCCCCTTCCAAGCATCTACTTTGCCAAGCCAGGCATTATATCCTCTTACTATCAACAAGACTGGGCATCACCATCTATCCCAACAAGTCATCACTGGCCCCTGTTCAGATCCTAGACTTCATTGAGCTTGGTTGGACACTATCCAAATAAAATTTTTCCTCACCCCAGACAGGGTACACAGTCTGAAGTTACACTTTTTGTACGTCCTTCAAGCCCAAGTTCTGATGGCAGAAATAGTACTGAGGGCATTGGGGTCTATGGCAGCCACGATCAACCTATTACCTTTAGCGCACCTTCACATACGGATTCTCCAGTAGACTCTTGCAGTTCAATGGTCTCTCTTAGCTGTACTGTTGTCTCATCTGGTCCAAATCTGCCAAGTATGCAGGGACTCTCTTCAATGGAGTCAGGGGATGTCCCTATCTCCCATCCTTTCCCAAAACCACGGTGACCATGGACGCTTCCCAGCTATGTTGAGGGGGCATTGCTCAGGAAGTCTAAGGCACATGGTCCCCATCTGAGACCAGTTTGCATATCAACGTCCTGGAGATGAGGACAGTTCTTCTTGCATTGCAGGCCCTTCATGCCCATCTTCCTCTAGGGACTATTGCGATTCAGACAAACAACATGTCAGTGGTCTGGTACATTAACAAGCAAGGAGGAACCAGATCTTACCCCCTTTGTCATGAAGCCATGAGAGTGTGGGAATGGGTGATCTCCATCAGCCATTCTCTGGTGGCACCACACATCCTGGGACAGTCCGTTGTTCTAGCAGACAAGCTCAGCAGATCTATCCTGATTCCTTATGAGTGGTCTCTGAATCCTTCAGTGGTGGAGCAGAACTTTCTAAAGTGGGGTCTTCCTTGCTGCGATCTAATCACATCTCCTTCCAACATGAAATGCAGCAAGTTCTTCACTCTAAACCCCCCTCAGGGGAAGACCCAAGAGATGTACTGATTCATGCTTGGCCTCCCGGTCTTCTTTATGCTTATCCTCCACTACCACTCATCTCAAAGTTTCTTGAGAAAGCTCACAGGCTGGGTAGCACTGTGATCCTCATCACCCCATTCTGGCCTCACCAAGTCTGGTTTCCCTCTCTATGGTCTGATCTAGTAGTTCCACCATGGACATTGGATTCGGTTCCAGAACTTATTTCTCATCCCTTGGGGAATTCTCATACTGACCCGGACAGTCAAACTCTCTGCTTGGCTGCTCCGGTTCCCATGATTATTAGGACTCCTGGTTTATCATCTGTTAAGACCATTTTGGTGATGGCTCACAAGTTTTCAACCAGAAGGGTATACCATAGGAAGTGGAAACGGTTTTCCGCATGGGCCTCACAACAGGCATTGGATCACTTTACTGCTCCTCTGTCTGCAGTATTAGAGTTTTTGATGGGGATTTTTCAGCAAGGTGCCATTTCCTCCACCGTCAAAGTCCAACTGGCTGCAATTTCCAATTTTCATGTGGGGGAAAACATGACTTCATTAGCCCCTTCTGTACTTTGTAAGACCTTCCTTAAAGGTTCCTTTCTTCTAAGACCCCTGGTAAAGGATCTTTCGCCTCTGTGGGACCTTACGTTAGTGCTTCACGGTTTAGTCTCACCTCCTTTCAAACCTGCAGCTTCGGTAGAGTTGCAGTATCTATCTTGGAAGACTGCCTTTTTGGTTGCCATTACTTTTGCCAGGAGAATGTCACAATTTCAAGCACTATCCATCAAAGTTCCTTATATGATTCTTCATAAGGATAGGGTGTCTTAGCGTACTAACCCATCCTTTCTTCCCAAAGTAGCATCAGAAGCCAATATTAATCACACTATCAATCTTCCAGTCCTTTTTCCTAATTTCCAGAATAGGGGTGAATACAAATTACATCTGCTGGATGTGCACAGGCAATTACGATTCTACTTGCACAGGACAAAAGCTTTTTGTAAATCTGATCAGTTGTTCGTTTCTTACTCAAAACCATTCTTAGGGAAACCAACTTCTAAGGTGATGATTGCTCGTTGGATTTCCTAAAGCATTATTCGAGCATATTCTGTCAAGTGAATTTCCCCTCCGGGTCAAGTAAAAGCTCATTCTACCAGATCTATGGCTACTTCAGCAGCCTTTTGGTCCAGGGTGTTGCTGCATGATATCTGTTCTCCAGCTACTTGGTCCTCATTTTATACCTTCATTTCACATTATAAATTGGACATCATATCCAGGAACAGGGCATCCTTTGGCTCTGCCATGCTCTGGAATATCCTTCCATGAGGGCCAACCAGGTGTTAGTAGCTGGAAACTCTGTCCCACAGGTTAATGAAGTCAACTTCTTCAGATAAAGAAGTTATGTGCTCACCATAACATTCCTTCTGAGTAGTTGTGCATCATTTGTCTTCAACCATCCCCCCTCCTTCCCCCTACCTTGTCACTTTGGGCTGGCTATATACAGATAAGATACTTCAGGGATGTCCTGGGTTTTGCTTTGGTTCAGGATTTTCTGGTTGCCAGTAGTGGTAAGGTCTTGTTGGGTTGGGTATGCGTTATGCATGGTGCAGCAAACTTGATCTGAGGGGAGGTAGGAGACAGGGGACATTATGGGTAAGGGTAAGAGCTTGGAGCTCAGATCAGATGCTGGATATGCATCCGTGTCATATTCCGAAATGGATCCGTAACCCACAGGTTGAAGACAAATGAAGTATAACTACTCAGATGGACTATTATGGTGAGTACGTAACTTCTTTTTTGACAACTTAGAATTGCTGTAATGTCTGTCCTGTTTTAGTAAATGTTTAATTGAGTAGATATATTAAATACCACATATCTCCTTTTTCCAAAGTATTCAGCCATTCCAAATAACATTTTGTAATAAACAACTGCAGAAGTAAATGCAGCGAAAGAACAGTATAATCCAACACATTACTGAAAAATACTTTCAACTGATAGTCAATGAAGAACAAAATAAAATGGCAGTTTGGGCAGTTTTTCCATCCCTTTCAACTTTCTCGTTTAAAAGCCTGGGTTTGCGGGGGTTTGCACTTGTTTAAGTTTGACGGATCCAGTTTTGGAGTCCTGCACACTACAAGAGCAACAGGAAGGAGAAAGAGATACTCTAAGTGCCTCCATTTTGATTTTTCCATAACTTACTGTTCTGTGCACTTGTTTTCCGTCATTTTTAATTTATCTGCATTTATTTAAACTGGATTTGCCTTAATATTGCTACACACTATGCCGCTGTGGTACAGCGGTAGCATTGTTACCTCACAGCAAGAGGTTCTCCTGTTCGATTCTTGGCTGGAGTGCGGGGAGTGCCTTCTGTGTGGAGTCTGCATGTCCTCCCCGTGATTGGGTAATGGCCAAAAGACATGCGTGTGTAAATGGGTGTGCCTTCATTGAAGGTTGGGCGTCGAGCTGGCACCTTGGTGTTTCGTAAAAATCTACTGCCAGTCATTAGTGGACTGGAGTTCCACTGTGGCGACCCCTTACTGGGAAAAAGCCGAAAGACAACTCAAGGGTGCTAGCTTGTACTGCATTTAAAGTGTTTTGTTACTGTTCTAACTGCTTTTCTGCAAAAAACAAAAAAATACAAAAACAAAAAAAAAAGTTCTAAGTTTGTTTCCTGCCTTTCCTGTAACTAATCTAGTCTAGATACAGATTTGCTGTATCCAGGACGGTTTTGTAAGTTTCTGAGCCCCCCAGACCTTTTTGTGTTGAAGGGAAGCCTTCTAGCTTATCAGTGGGAGTGGTAAGTACTAGGTAGCCTATCTACCACAAGAGGAGTGGTTTTTGGTCCAGAAACTGTAGTTTATTTGCCGTTTGGGCATTTTTTCCATCCCTTTCAACTTTCTGGTTTAAAAGCCCATGTTTGCGCACCGTGCAGCGGTGTTCAGCTGAGGTAAACTATTACCACTGCCAGAAAGTCTGCTCTTCAATTTCCCCCTTAGAACATGCTTATTCTTATACTTCTTGCACTTCATTTAACGTAATTGGCTAGCACTTTAACAGGCTTTTGTAGCATTTATCGAATCACACTTAGGTGCTATCAGCACTAGCTGTTCCTACGTAGTAACAGCACCAGTACTTATTAGTTATGACCACCCCCTCCTGGTATGATTGTAGGGCAATTTCCTGTGCTTTCTCCTGCTAACCCGGTGTACTTGGGCATTCTGAGACAGTGTGGCAACTGCCTAATGTACACAGAAAACCCTCTCCTCTTACCTCCTAACACTGTGAGAGATGCACTAATGTCACCAAACTGGAAGCAGTGCATGCTCCAACCAAGACCGGACTAGCTGGTCAAGAGGAGAAGGTCAACACCTCAAACTCACTACAAAGAACACACAGCCTGCAAAACACCAACGATCACAGCCCACACATAGAAACGCAAACCATACACCCACCTTTGCAAAGGCACTCAATAAAAATTTACCTAACAACAGAGAACCCCGAGACAGAAACACTCGGCCACCACAACACAGCACAAGCCCCAGAACACATAGCTCACCACCACAGTGTGTCCCTCAACCCAAACCCTTAAGGCAAAACACTTTGCCCAATGTACTGATCATAGGAGACACAATTGTGAGGCACACTGATGTCCCACTCACTAGGTTGAACAAGTAGAAGGTGACAGTCAGTTGCCTATCAGGTGTCAGGATCCACCACATAACACATGCACTCAGGTCACTCCACAACAAACAAATATGACTCAGTCATTGTCCATGTGGGTGTGGATGACCTGAAACCTACCTCCCTGGACTACTTAAAAAGAGATGTGATGGAACTCTCAGATTATGAGGCCCAGGCAGGTATGACCCTAGCCCTGAGCAGTATTCTACCATCACCCAGAATGATACCACAGTATGAGCAGAAAATGATTGACTTCAACAATTGGCTAAGTTTATGGATTCATTCTAAGGGGATCCAGTATCTGTCTGCCTGGGACGACATGATCGACAGACCTCGATGCTTTGCCAGAGACAGCCTACATCTGTCACCCCTGGGATTCCTGGTACTGGCTAAGGCTCTTGCCACCCCTATAGTGCCATTTTTTAGGCAGCATTCCAAAGACCAAAATTCCACCATAACAGCTGCAAACAAATGCAATCGGAGGGTCATGCTGCTCAGTGCTAAAATAAATCTCAAGATGCACTCGCTCGAAGCTCTCCTTAAAATGGAGAATGTCTACATCTGTGCTGGAACAGAGACCTGGTTTAAAGAGGCAGAAAGCACCCCTGTACTCCCAGGCTACAACTCATTCCATACCTTTCGGCCCCAGAATACATCCAGAAGCTCCAAAGGTGGTGGTGTTTCCATATAGATAGATTAGTATTAGGCTATTCTTAAAGGATACGCACACCTCTATACTGGTAGCCCATCACAATGCATCAGAAATACTAAAGGTACAACTAACACTGGGTAAGACAGTGATGCAAGTCATAGCCTGCTACAGAACTCCAAACATGTTCCTAGACTCTCACTTCAAGTTCCTAAACACCCTGAAATCTATCAAGGTCCAACCCGATACTGTCATACTGGGTGACTTTAACTACCCTTCCATCAACTGGGAAAAGTATTCAAGTACCAATGTACAGGCCCAACACTTTCTAAAATTTATCATCTCCAATGTTCTGGACCAGCTCATTCTGACCCCCCACTAGAGGAAGCAACATCCTCGACCTGGTTATCACCAACATGGGAGACTGTTGCTTCACACCTATAGTCAAATCTTCCCTGGTTAAATCTGTCCACAAACTGATCACCATGGAAATCTCTGTCTTACCTACACCCCTTGCTAAGGTGATCATCCTGAAAAACTTCTCAAAAGCTGACTTTGGGCTCTTAAAAACAGAGGTGGCTAACGTCTCGGCAACCATGTCAATGGAAAATATCTGCATGACTGCCAAATTATATACCAATGCACTGTATGAGCATGTACACAAATGCATGGACCTTGTCATACCAAATAGAACTAAGATGCTCTCCTCCAAAAAAAGGAAGCCAATCTGGTGGTCCCCAGCCATCAATAAACTCTACAACACAAGGAAGAAACTGTTGCAGAAAAAAATGAAGTCACAAGACTGGAAAACCTCCCTTATCAGTCTCAACAAAAAGCTTAGATCCCTTATCAAATCCTCTAAAGCTAGCTATGAAGGCAGAATTGTGGCTGACACCAAAAACAACCACAAAGCCCTCTATAGCTATATCATAAACCTCAAAGGCAATACCCAGATTTGCTCTGAGTTATTGCACAATGGCACCTCCTATACTGAGCCAACAGATATAGCTAACATACTGGCCAACAGATTCAGTGCCAACTTTACCCCCCCCCCCTCGCAAGGGCCCTAATACAATACCAGAAGAAAACCTGGTACCCACCATTTCTGTGGCACAGGTAAAAGCTGCGTTGTCCAAAGCCAAGACTACAGCATCCATGGAACCCGATAATATCCCAGGCTGCATCCTACATGCGCTACAAAATAAACTGGTACCACATCTGTGTGCCCTGTTCAGTCACAGACTTACCTCAGGCTATGTTCCTAATAAATGGTGTACTGCTACAGTCATCCCGCTCCATAAAAGGGGAACAGATACAGACCCTGGGAACTATTGCTCCATTAGCCTGATGAGTCTGGTATGCAAAGCTATGGATACATCATGGACCTGCTTAACAAAGATACATGCAATATCCAAACTCTTGACCCCACACAGTTTGGCTTTGCAAAAGGGAGATCCTGCCTGCTGAACCTGGTTGATTTCTTTGAGGCAGTCACCACGGCTGTGGATGAGGGTAAGGCAGTGCATACAGCCTACCTCGACCTGGGCAAGGCCTTTGATACTATTCCCCACTCCGGTATCATTGATAAACTCATCAAACTAGGCATCAATCCTTACATCACTAGGTGGGTTGCAAATTGGCTCACAGACAGGACCCACAGAGTGAAAGTTTTGGATTCCAAGTCAGACTGTTGACCAGTCATAAGTGGAGTCCCACAGGGCTCCTGTTTGGCATCTACTTCTCAGTCTTCCAGGCCAACACAGAAGGACTTTGGCTGACCAAGTTCACCGATGACTGCAAGCTAGGAGTCATTATCAACTCCCCAAGTGATGCAGACATCCTACAAAAGGGCCTTTCCAAGACCAATGACTTGTGTCGGAACAATAGCCTGATGCTTAATGCCAAAAATGCATTATCATCCCTTTTGGTAAAAGTCAGTTCCCATGATTTACCACATTGATAGTCTCCCACTGAATACTGAAAGGGCCATAAGAGATCTGGGCACCCAGGTCGACAGCCACCTCACCTTCGACCACCACATTGCCACTGTGGTCAGAAAGTCCTTCTACGTGGCGCATCTTATAATCAAAGGTTTCGCATCCAGGAAGAAAGAGGTCATCAACCCTCTCTACTTATCCCTCATTAGACCAGTCATCAAATATAATGCCCCATTTGGCATGTACCTGACCAGACACCTACAACAGCTGGAGAGGCCACAAAAGTACCTCACAAAAAGGATCCTAGGCCTTAAACACATGTTCTACATGGACAGACTAAGGAAACTTCAGCTGTTCTCAGTCTCTTATCATCTACTTAGAGGTGATCTCTACTTGACTTACAAAGCCATGTCCAACCCAGCCCTACTTGAAATGCTACGACTAAAGAAACCCCAACCCCCCCATGCCACACACTCCAGAGATCACAACCTCATTACCACAACTAACAGAACATACAGGAGGCACAAGTTCATCTCCCAAAGACTGCCCATATTCTGGAATAATCTTCCCATTCATGTCAGGCAGAGCACCTCACTGGCCTTCTTCAAGAGAAATCTTGACGAGTGGATGGGTAACAAAAAGCTTACTCTAGGGATCATTCCAGCTGCCCTGTTGGATAGGGGCACTGTGAACTAACATCGGGTGGCACAGTGCCTGGACAATTTATTTGGGGCTAGGCTTGTAAAGACTCCAGGGCCATTAGCCTAGTATGCAGCTATGAACCTATAAGAAAGCCCATTTTTTTTAGAAAAAGTGTTTATAAAATTCAGAATTTAAGAAACTGGCCAGTTATGTAATGAAAAATGTTGAAGCAGATTATCTAATTTACAAGAATTGTTATTAAATGTCTACAACGCTGCCATTCTTCTGTTTCCCACACTTTGAAAAAGTTAACAAAATAATAATTTACTGAATGGCAGATGTTGAACAGGAATTCTCATTCACAATAATTGCTATTACAGAGCTACAAATACAGAAGTATTGAGTTGGTAATAAGCATTTTATCTTCAAGCATCAAAAATTTATTTTATTTTGTTTGCTTTTGTTTACTGGGAAAGTCAGATGAGGTTTTAAAAGAAAAATAAACTTACAGCGGAGACTTGGGGACAAGATCCTATAATCCAGACAGAAAGAATATTAGTCCAGCGTATACAGTAGATAAATGGTTAAACAGTATGTACAAATTCATGCCTTATATACACAAAAATTGAAAATTAAATGGTTGAAAAATCATATATTAGAGAAATCATATGACACTGTCAAAGTGTCGATTCTGAAAGTTGTAAAGATGAAGCTGAACTTGAGCCTGAAAAGTTTCACCTGGTTAACAAACAAATTAAAATAAATAAATAAAAGACTGCACTTATGAAAAAATACAATAGTAATAAAAAGTGTTTATGAAACACCTACACATCAGTAAAATATGGAAACTAAGGCATTTTATTTACATCTGAATAAAAAGGAAAACATTTTTTAAAATATCAGGACCTCATACATAATTATTCACAACATGCCTGCCTTGCTTTCTGGCATTCTTGAATTTTTATTCATAAGTAAATCTGACTCTGTTAAAATCGGGTCTATATTATATGTCCAAAGATTTCTAAATTCGAACACCATATGATCGACATCATAAGGTCAAGTTAGAAAACTTCAAACATTTAAAAATAAAAAATGAAAAAATTAAAAAAATGAATGTAATGGGTTAAACCAGGGGAGCAAGCCCCACTACACCCCCACACCCCCTGCTTTTTAAATATACCAACTGCGAGATTGCACTACAATGTGGTAAAGAGAAGATTTCCTTTACAGCACTGTAGTGCAATCTCGGAGTTGGTATATTTAAAGACCGGGGGGGTGTGGGGGTGTAGGTGGGCTTGCCCCCACCCCTGTCTAGAACCATTAGTTTTTTTTTTTTTTAATGTATGTTTGAAGTTTTCTAACTATGACCATATGGTGTCGATCATATTTTATTTTATTTTATTTATTTTATTTTACATTTGTTAACCGGGGGTGTATGACTGAGCTGAAAAGGCCCTTTTTCAGCTGAAGCCTGGGGAGAAAAGCTCTGCATAGAAAAATTACAGATACATTTAGTTATTTAGACATGATCAGTATGCATACAAATTACAAAAGACATGTTTTTACAGTGGTATGCAGCACATCAACAGTTACAGTGGTGAGAACAAAAAAATATTAATTTAAAAATAAATGTAATTAATAGGTTTGTGGTGTACAGCTGAAATTTGGAACATAGGTAGAATACATACATAGTACACAGGTACAGTACATACATTGTAGATTAGCCAGTGTTTGTGAGTAAAACTGAAAACTATTATCAAGTACTCTAGGTTTAGTATGTGTACCTTATCCGCTTTCACTAGCCTCGGGAGCAATCATGGCACTGCCAACTTTGCTTGAGATGTTGCCTGATGAGGTCTTTAAAGGAGGCTTTGGATGATGTGTTTTGAATGCTAGTGGGGGCAGAGTTCCATTTTTTAGCCACTGAACTACTATATAGTGCATCTCCTAAGCTATTGTAGCTGTTGGTGACTTCTAGTAGTAGTTTGCTTAATGATCTAAGAGGCCTTTTGGCTGAGTGATGTTATACTAGGTTTTTGAAGGCAGGACACTTATTGGGGAGGTAATAGATCGAATGACAGAGGCAGAGCTGATTGTAGGTTAGGAGGTTAGGCAGTTCAAGCCAGTGGAGCTGTCTCAAAGCAGTACAGTGATGAGTTCTATCTGAGCAATTTGGAGCAAAGCGGGCAATTGTGTTATAGCAGGCTTCCATTTTGCTTAGTTCAGTTTTGTTGAGATTAGTCAGAATGGGAGATGCATATAGTAGGGTGGATTGAAGTTGGGAGTGAGCAATGGCTGATCTTGTGTTGTTGGTAAGAAATGGTTTGATGCCGTAGAGTGATCTCAGTTTGGCATGTACTTTTTTAATAGTTAAGTTGAGATGACTATCAAATTTTAGGTGGGAGTCTATGGTTATTCCCAATAGCTTAGCCTGTGTCACTGGAGTGATTGGAGTAGCATTTGTGGAGTAGATAGTGAATTGACTGTTATCAGTGTTTTTGTTAGAACTGGTTATAATCATAAGCTGAGTTTTCTTTGGATTGAGGATAAGTTGGGCTTTGGTAAAGTAGTTTTCAACGTCAGAAAATGCTAGTTGATTTGTTTACAGGGGGGTGGGAATGTTTTGTGCAGCACAGATTAAGGTAGTGTCATCTGCATACTGAATGATAGATGCATGCTGTGTGGAGGTATGGAGGTCATTTGTGAAGACTGTGAATAGTAGTGGTCCTAAGATAGAACCCTGTGGGGCTCCTATAGTTATGGGCAGCTAAGGAGAGAGAGAATTTTCCCATTTCACAGTTTGGTACCTGTCAGTTAACTAGCTTTGGAATCAGGTAAGAGTGGAATTTGATAGGTGATATTGGTTTAGTTTGTTTAGCAGGATTTGGTGTGAGACTGTGTCAAATGCTTTGGACATATCCAAAAAATGAGTTGACACCTGCAGGCTTTCGTTTTTGAGAAGGTTTACTGTGTCTGTGAAGCAGAGGAGGGCTGTAGTGGTAGTATGGACAGATCTGAAACCATGCCGAGTAGGTGACATGATGTTGCTGTCTAGGAGATATTTTAACACCTGTGTATGGATGCATTTTTCTAGGATTTTGGCCAGGCAGGAGAGTAAAGCAATGGGTCTGTAGTTATTAAGTTCAATGGAGGTCCCACCTTTATGTATGGGTGTAACATAGGATATTTTCCAGAGTTTGGGCACATAGTTTTCAACAACTGATTTGTTTATGAGAGTGGAGATTGGGATAGCAATAGCATTTGCTGTGAGTTTCAAAAAATAGCTGGGGAGCAGGTTGGCTGCTGTTGATGATGTTTTTAGTTTGGAGAGCATGCTTTTTATTGACGTGGTGGAAACTGTTTTGAAGGTAAAGCATGTATTAGTGTTATTTGTATTGGGGGGGATAGTGAGGTAGGAACTGTCCTGTGATACTAAGGATAGAATTGAGTTCACAAAGTGGGAGTTGAATTGTGTTTCGATGGGAACTTTAGTGTCAGGGGTGGTTGGTTTGGGGGTAGCCTTTTGGGTGGGTTTTAGTAGCTGGTTTACATTTTTCCAAAATTTTTGGGGGGTGTGTTGGTATTTATATGGAGATCAAAGTTGGAAATCTCTTCGGACAGATAATATAGATCCATGAAAATCAATCAGTACTGTTTTAAAATGATTATTACTGATGACAGGAGTAGTGCTGAGGTCATTAGGTTCAGGCAGACTGGCACTCAGTAGGAAATATGTGTAAGAAACATAACTTTGTTAATTTATGACACCAGATATTATTATGTGATTGACCCCGTCTCCTTAAAAGAGCCCACCAGAGTAATATGTTTAGTGCTACTGCCATGGTTTTGAGTTATGTTTAAGATATTTTAGTGTAAATGAAGATGTCAGATAAATGATTGTTTGCTTCTCAATAGCTTTTATAAGGAACAAAGCAGTAGTTCTTGCTTTCTATGAAGAGTCATTTTGACAGAGTGAAGCAGAAACTTTCAATTGCAGTTTGTCAGAGTTACTGCTTCATATTGTGAAACTTGTAACTGAGGGCTCTTGGGGAACCCTAGACCGACTATGCAGAAATGGATTATTTCAAGTCAAGGATTACTTTTTCTTGTAGTATTTTCTTGGCTTCAAGAACTGATACACACACACACACACACACACACACACACACACACACACACACACACACACACACACACACACACACACACACACACACACACATTGGCAGAAATGGCCAATGTTTAGTCGGTACTCAGTTTCATCCCGTGTGCCTTTAGTTTGCATTCCAGTCCCATATCATTTGCTTTAGTTTCTTTTTCAGATATGGTCATGTTGACTTATACTTCTTTGAATTTGTCCATAAATTTTTTGTTCCTTAATTTGCATAATCTGTGTGACTCACTTGCATGGAATTCCTCCTTTAAATTCCAATAAGCACTCATAACATACTGTTTGAACATTGCTTGGTTACAGTGTGTGTTTAGATTGTCCATAGCCTGCACTTTTCTGCTACCCATGCTAATTCCTACCATGTCTTGCTTTGTCTATGAGTCCTAGTCAATGTCCTTATTTTGCACCATTCTTGTAGTAAAAGTTAATGACAAAATAATTTTTCCTGTACAAAATCATGATTTTTAGGGAGGGCATAAGGTTGTGAATCCAATTATTTGTTTTAACTACTGAATTAAGTTGCTGTCATCTACATTGTCAAGATTGCATGTCACACTGATCAACCCTTTCAATTTTGACAAGTTAGTGTACTTCCGTATTATATTTTCTTTGCTCCTCTCTTTGTCTATTAAATCTTAAATTGTTTTTTTATACTTATTTTGTATTAAATCTGTCATTAATGGATGAACATAATATCCTGCTTATATTCAAGAATACTCACAGTAAATTTATAAATGTAATATAGAAATGAATGATTATTATTTAATACAGAAATATATTTTATGTTTAAACATATATATTCATTTAAACTAACCTCTCATTATTTCAAAGACAGTGATTTCCTTGGGTGATTAGATCCTAGTGAATGAGAAACTGTTAATTAGTTCCATATAGTTTTATGCTCGGCTTCTTAAATGATTGATCTAATCCCCCAAAGTGTCAGCAATCTTTCCTGGTACGTCTCTCAATCTGAACATCTAAATATTTTGGAATATTTTGGAAAATGTTTGTATGTATGTATTTGGTATAAGCTAGATAAGTGTTTGTGTTTGAGAGTAAAAGTGCCTAAATTATTCAACTTCAGCTTTAACTTTGTCTAGGTATTTTAACACAAAACATTGTGTACATAAAAGCAGTACTGTTTTATCATAACACAACAAATAGACAGAAAAACAAAATTTAATATAAATATGGAAGGGTTTCTAACAAATATCTATTCATAACAAAATCATCCTACCCCATCAAAAGCCATTTCAAAACTATCAGTTTTTGGGTGCCCCTATAAGTCAGTGAAAAGAGACACACACACGCTACTACTACTGGAATAGCAGATTCCAAAGGTGAGGAGCCTTATAAAGAAATTAATGGAAACGTGATGCATGATGTACCTGTGAAGCTGCTAGCTGCCACTGGAAAGCTGAATAAAACAAATGGGCAGGACAGTAGGGCACAACCAACTTTTTCAGGTAAGATGGAGAAAACGGGTGCTTAATCCTTGAGTTGTTTTGTAGATTAAAACAAGAGCATTCCAGAACAGCTGGTATCTGGTCTTTCAGTGTCAGCCTGGAATCTATGTTAATTCCATAAATAAACATCTTACCATAGAATTCAGTCTTATTGCCACCATGAATGATGATACTGAGGAATGGGGATGAGAAATAATTTAAAGTAGCATGAACTACCAGAGCTTCAGTTTTCACGGTGTTGTTTTAACAAATTATAAATAAGGCAAGAATGCATTGCTTCTAGATCATCAGCTAAAGCTGACTGATCACGTCAGTCGCCCTGCTAGACAGGGGGCCAGGGAAGTAAATTCTGTGGGAAGAAATAGCCAGGGAATTTTTATGACTAGGCTTGTATAGTCCTTAGGGCCGATAGCCTAGTAACCTATGAACCTATGGAATACACATTTGCCATTTCATCTTGTGTAAAGGACAGGTAGATTTGGGACTGTGAGCACATGCCATGAAAGCTTAGGTAGATGACAGAAACCCTACTTTATCATCACATGGAGAGTGGGGAATATGTATAAATGTGCATTTGGTGTTGGAAAATATTGTTCTGAAGAAGCCTGCCACTTAAGATTAAAGCACTTAGCCATTTCATTTATTTTATCAATAAAGTAGGATTTCTATCATCTGTCTATGTTTTCATGGTGTGTACTCACAGTTTTGAATTGGTGCAATGGCTTTACTGTGTGTATGATCTTTTCATGTAGACAAGTAGATTTGGGTGTCATCAGCATGACAATGGAATGCTAAACTCCTCTCCCTTGTGACCAACAAAGGGCCTAAGAAAGAGCCTTCTATTACTATTTACTCATGAGGATAAGAAGTAGAAGATATATGAATCACGAAGCAAACCTTCAAAGAATGGTCACAGAAATACGAAACTTATCACTCTAAAACCTTAAAGGAAATAACACAATAGGTTATGTTGCTAATGATGATAATGCTATTATATCCTTTAAATGTGTTGCCTCTACAAGCCTGTCTTCAGTCACCTCATTTATTATTTGCCCATTCTGAATACCTTCAATTTCTGCATAAATTCAACAGATTTACATAGCTGTCTCTACCAAAAATACCACTAAAATAAAATTATACATTTTATCTATGGATGCATAAATGTTCTTATGTCAAAATATAACTGAACATTTATGAATTATATAATCTTTATCATTTAAGCCTTTAGACTAGCTAACAGTATTCCCTCTTTCCCTGCATTGAGTATATAAATATTTAGCCAGATCCTTTAAATACATTATCAAAGTATAGCCTGGAAATTCTTTCTTATTTTTAATTATATTTAACACTGAGGTATTTGAGTCACAAATATATAATTCAGCACGTTAAAAACTAGTCATACTAAAGTTTCATGCTTTATATGTGCAGTCATGAATACCTATATTTGTACTATAATTGAACAAGTCTTTATAGAACTTGGAATAAAACTGCATAACACATTATATATGTTTAAACATTTTATACTACACTGATATGTCTGCGTAACCAATGATTGCACTTCCTCGGGTCTTTCTGTAGGGCATAACATACAATGATATTGGAAGTGACAACATTGGAAGTAAACTTTGAGCAGGTTCGTCTGACATAGATTACAGGAAGTATTTGTAAAAGAATGGAAAACAACTCATTATTCTGAACCTTTTTTTTCTTTTTAAAAGAATGCAATATCCTGCTAAATAGAATAGAAAACCATAATGGAGTGTATCCACATCTTGTTAATTTCTGTAACTAAAACAAAAGCTATTGGTGTGGAAATCCCTGCTGCACTGTATTAAAACAGCTCATCCAACAATCTGTGCCTTGTTAGGAAAACAAACATTTTGTTGGATACTTCAGTGCTCTTACAGCTGTTCCAAACTTAAGTCTTACTTTTTGGTGGGCAAGAAAAGCCTTTTACTTTTGAACATTTACTATTTTACCAGATTACTGTGGTTTTGTACAGAATCCATATGTTTTTGTCTATTATAAATTATCTGTACAAGACTGGCTCAGACAATAAAAGTCATAAATATTGTACTTTGTGGCAATGGATTTAAATATAATTGCACATAATCACATAAACACAAGGGTTTAGGGCACGATAACTAAGCGCAAATTTTATGTTATTTGATATCTTTGTCAACAACTTAGAAAACATTTGTTTCACATGGGCAGTGCTTCTCAGGAATTATTTTGGGAGTCTAGAAATATTTTGTAAGCAAGATACTATTGGCATGATTCACTGGAGAATATTTTACCTTTCCATCTCATTTCTCAAAACAACTTGTTTTGAACAAGTCTCTGCTTCAATTGCCATTATCTTAAGCTAAGACTATACTGTTTTAGCTAGGAAAATGATTTTAAATATGCCCTGTTTGTCAAAGTACTATCCCATTTTTTCACAGTTTGCAAGAATCACTTGTGAAACCTTTATTCAAACTTAAGACTTCAAAAAAAGCATGTAATCAGCTACTTGGAAAATATCCTGAGTCAGAGAAGATGGAATGCCCTAGTTTTAGGGATTTAAAGACTATTATAAATGGTTTCCTTAATTGTGATATATATATATATATATATATATATATATATATATATATATATATATATATATATATATATATATATTTCACGGCTGGTTGTATTTTTCCGAAAGGGCTTGTCCTCTGTAAAATACTTATTTAATTCTTTGTGGTTGTGTTTCTATTCTTTTTCTTGCAATTGCTCATACAAGAAGCATGGTAATCATGATTTTCCATTTGGTACCAGTTAATTTAATTATGGCTGTAAGACAAAGATTTGTCATACAGTAGTGGGTTTTTTACCTGTTGCTGTCATATTCCTCTGTATTGTTTGTTGGACTATGCTAAGTATGAATGTTATGAAGCTTAGATTGTGAGCGAAGCTACTGGATATGTTGCTGCCTGCTTGATGCACTCATTTTTTATTAACTGATTATAATATTATATAAAATCAAGGCTACGTGCAAAACTATCACAAATAACTCATTTTGGAAGCATTTTGTGGGGAGGGTATTCTCTACCCTTTTATTTGCATTTTTTAAACTTTCAATATGTTTTAATTGCAGCAATTTCTAGAAAGTAATTGTTGTGCTTGATACAGAAAGCTAGTTTTCTTGGCTATCAGTATAGTCTCACAAGTTAGAGATTATTAGCCATCTCTTTATCATACTGTACAAATTAGCCATAACATGTTTTAAACTCCTGATGCTTTATTCAAGGTGTACATAATGTGATCAGGGCAATTGTAATATTTTGGGAGTGATAATGATCTGTGTCAAAGGGATTTATATCCTTTTGTTCTGCTGGACTATCCAATGGAGTACACATTCCTTACCAAAGTTCATGGACAAGGCAATGTAATTAACATTCATGGCATTTTGGTTTGCGGGACACATTTGACAGTTTATTCTGTAATTAAGTGTAAACAAGAAATAAAGTCTTCCTAATTAGATCTCTGTTTCTTTCATGGAAAATACATACAGTTACATGGTTAACTGACTGGTAAATGCATGTGCCACTATGCAAGTTATAGTAACTTCTCACTTTCCTCCATCATCTTGTCTGTGAAAATAGATACCACACAGGTATGCAAGACTCCATGAAATACAGTTATACAGAGCTGAAAACCTCCATAAAGTTCTCAGTAAAGCCATAATGTACATCATTTTGGAAATGTAGTAACCCATGATATAACATATAACTTTTAACAGAAATTCATAATGATCAGGGCCTGAAGATACTCACAGGATATTGCAATAGAGTCTGCTGGTATAGTGTCTTTTGTGAATCAATTTCTGCACTTCTGAATTTTATGACCCTTTCCAGATACATCTCTGACTAGATAGTCAGCTGACATCTCCATGTAGATTTCAAAAGATAACTACCATGTAGTGTATCACTCCTCCACCTACATGGGCAGTAGCTTAAAGAATATGCACAGTGTATATGCATAGACTGAGAAGTTTTAGAGTCATTCTACACTATGTGACCTTCTGTACAGTATACTTTCTCAGACACTAGACTCCTCCTACAGAGTATGTAGAAGTGGATGTTGCTTCAATCACCAGTGCTGCTCTTCTTCAGTACACAGAACTCAGCTCTTACTGAGCAGCTTTCCAGTTTAATAAGTCATTCATCCTTTCCTTTCCTTTCGTAGTATTTGACTAGACTTCTGCAGAGAAAACCCTGGCTGCGATGTCATCTGTAAATGTAGACAAGTGAAGATCACCATCCAAAATATAACTAGGGATATAGGGAGATCTATCTTTCAATGAAAAATATCTTGTTGGGTTTAGTGCCCGATACTGATTACTTGAAATCACTACATCTCATATTCTTTCACTGTACTCTGAGACTGCAGTTTGTGTGAGCAGTATTTTCAGTCTTGCAGAGTGTTTCTCTTTTTGTCATGGCTGTACAGCGATTGAGTTAGTACATTTAACCAAGAGTGTGTGGGACATGATGCCCCCAACTAGGAAAGTACGGCAGAGTTACACTTTTCAAAAAATGACTTGGTTATTTTGCTTATAATATTAGCAGTTATTTTGCTTATAATATTAGCACGTTAGTTTTCAGACTTATTTTGGACTGATGAGATCAAAATTAGTGTGATATGTGTCAATTGCTCATTGTGGATTAAAGGATTGCATAGCTGAACACCATAAAAAATATATAGAAATGTGTACACACCAGTGTTCATTATTGCACCATATGCCATAGAGCAATGCAAAAAAAGAAGTTCAGTTTACAGACTATGGTGAGGTATGTCAAAAAAGTTCAGATATTTGAAGGAATACTCACTTTATTCTTAAATTAAGTAAAAAATAGGTACTGCTTACACTAATAATAATAATTGGCAGTTTGTTTATATAGAGAAAGTAATCAGAGATATGTTGATATAGATAATTGCGGAAGATGGCTTTATAACATTAATACCAGTATAGTGTATTGCAGACAGCCTGTAGGATTTTAATATTGCATGTTCATGGTTATGGAGCTTTGTTACACAGGTTGTACTGGATGAGACTTATCAGCATTACTCCAACACTTTCTGGTGTTTATGGGTTATCCGTGCCATATTTGCAAACATATGGTTTTGTAAGGTATGCTGTTTGGGCATAGCTGATTCCTCTAAAAGGACATTTGACTGGCTTTGTGCATCTACTCTATATACACCTCATGAGTATGGTAGCATTTTGACTCATATTAAAGGTAGCAACTAAACATTTAGTAATAACTTTATAAATAAACCTAAAAGATTTGAGCATAAAATCTGAAGCTCTGCGTACATTTTCTTACTGTTTTCTAATAACAATGTGCAGGCTTCAATTATTTTTGACCTGTAGCTTCATCACCTCCTGTTCACTCTGCCATGATAACAACCACTCAGTCTGTCTGCAATTATTACAAATTACATTGTATCATATTCATTGTGCTGTAGAAGTGTCTGCTAGGCAGTCACATGAAATCTCAAGATACACAATCAAACTCTAATATGACTATTATTTTACCAGACTGAAAAAGAAATGCCATTGAATTTCTTTTATATTAAGATGAAATTATGTTCATCATAATCTAATAACTTAATTTAAAGCAAGCGTAACAGGCATAAACATTACTTTTAGTACTGTGAACATGAACACTGCTGGATATGTCACTGATAATCTATTCTGAACTCATATTATGGAGTCTAGTGTCACAGAACTAGCCTTGTGCCCCACAAGTTTAACACTTAATTTTTTCTATAGCTATGCAGAATAATATTCAGGGATGCGTCACAAGTATTCCATGTCATACTCACAGAGTGATACTTTCACCTTTTGCTGCTCCCCTTTAAAAAATGTGTACATCTCTCCATATCCATCAATCCACTACCCCTTTTTCCCCCATTGTTACACATAGGGTTGGGGTGGCGCATCTTTCCAAATGTTGTCACTATAATGTATTGCCTGATTGCATTATTTTCATCCATATCACAACATAAGGGGTAATCCTATTTCTATTTAACTAATACGCAAATCCATAATATGCATATTTGAGCATATAATTGTAGCTGTCTTTCTTTCTCTGTAGTTTTCTGAGAGATGCTCAGGTAGCAAAACTCTGCTCATATGAGTATAGAATCCATTCCTGGCTGCACCCTTGGTCACAAATAATGCAATTCAAATAGTAGATGTTCCAAATCCTTTATTTTGTTTCTTCTCTTTTTGTATAACTGTCTAGTCAAACTGTTGTAAAATATTTCCTGTTAAACTTAGAACATATTATATATGTATTTTTTTAAAGCTGCAGACATTCTTGTTTTTTGAAAATCCACTTGAGCTGCTTCTCATGTTTTCATTAAAAAATAAATAAATAAAGGACAATTTGCTTGTAAATGTTTCCTGTAAAGATGCTCAGAACTGGACAGCCGGGCAGTGTTTGTTTGGTATAGCATGTGTGCACATTTGATGTTTATGCTATAATGTGGAGGGCATATCACACCTAGTGTCATCTATCATATAGTTAATTATTAGACATTTCTGACTGGAGACTTCACATACACCTATATCAAAGACTTCAATCTGGCCATATGCAGACGTAGATTCACTAGCAATGCATTGCCTGGATTATACACATAACCGTTTTAACTTCAGCTGCCAGGTCTTTGTTAAACTAGCAGTGGGAGACACAACAAATGGACTTTCAAGAGAATTTATAAGAAGTCTGGAAGCTAGTCAAGTCTGTGTTGAAACAAATGTCATTTCTCACTAAGTATCTTGTGATATGAACTCAATTCAACATTTTTGGTACTTTCTTAGCTAGTTGACTATCAGCAAACAGATACTCCACTCCTCTGATGTGTCATCTTAATGTACAGTTATGCCTGCTGAGTTTATCACTTCTCTGTACTGTAGTTTCCCTAATGTGCTCTAAATTTGTGTAGTGATTCTATTTATTTTTTTCACTCTATTAACATTTAGCATATGTCTATGTGTTCCTACTGTGGTGAACTGTCTGACATATTGTATCTATATCCTTTGCTCTCGGAATAATATTCTACCATTACTATTATTATTAATATTATTATTGTGGAGCTTTTCTCCATGGGCCCCTGCTGAAAATGGACATGTATCCATTCGAACTATCCCGGTCAACAAATGTAAAATAAAATAAATAAATAAATAAATATGGAGGGGTTTCAACAACTAAAGTAAGTAACATATATTTTATAAATTTGCTAAACTTACTAATGAATAAATATAATTTTAAAGGTCAGAAAAAAAGGAAATGTTTCATTTGCTTTCACTAATTTTAACAAAAAGTGTCTGTTATGATATACCTACAAGCCTTTGACAATCTTTTTTCTGGCTGACCATTTATTGAAAAGTAATCAAAAATGGTAAGCCAGATAACCTAAAAAAGCACAAATCTATGTATCTATCTATATATCTATATATATATATATATATATATATATATATATATATATATATATATTTATATATATGTGTGTGTGTGTGTGTGTATATCTCTCTCTCGCTGTATATATATATATATGTATATATATATATATATATATATATATATATATATATATATATATATATATTATTTTTTTTTTTTTTGCAGGGGGAAAGCCCCCTAGACACTTTCAAGAAAGGGAGGTAAGCACCTGTACCCCATGAAATTATATATACCAACTCTACTTTTGCACCACAGTGAAGAAAAAAAAGTGCACTGTGACATTACATTCTCAAACTTAAGCCACTCAATCACAAGTGCACTGATCACTTGTAAGTATGCCCTCTGTTGCAAATACAAGTAAGTCCCTAGTCTTGGATAAAAATCACATTCACATGTAACATTTGCCACCATGTATCCTCTTTATCAGCTCTGCTGTCATAAATGAAACACATACCTCATGAAAATGCTGTGATGTAATGCAGTGTTTAAAATAAGTTTATCCAAATGACAGTATTCACCTTGCACAACCTTGCATAGTATGCAAAGGCAAAGCAATTCATAAAAAGTCATGTCCTGCTCTGTAACAACATGGAATTAGGCAGAGTTTTTCAAGTTACATGCAAGTGCACTATTCCATAGATATAACCTAGGTGCATTAGGCCTCGGCACATCATAGGTGTCCTTTTTATCATTGAAGTCACATAGTATGATGTTAGATTCACTTCTACAAGGAGCATTGGCTCCCTAATGGAACAACCTCTAGCTGAAGAGCTCGTTTCTGTGCAGCTGCAGTCTTCTCATTGAGGGACTATCCATAGCTGATCAAACTGCCTGCAAGGCCATTTCTGGGCATTTCAGAGGAAGATTTAATGTGATGCAGTGATGTGATAATTAGGCATCTCAATGAATATCATTATAGCTGAGCAGAGTGTGACTCTGTCAAAATTTAGCAGTCCAACCTGCTTAGAGAATTTCTGTGAATAATGCCCTGTGTCCAGCAGCGTTGGGTTCACTGCCTATGTAGTTACTGCAGGAAAACAACACATTTCATCAGACATATCAGTCATATCAAAGAACATCTGACGATGGTTTCAGCTGCCACCTCATATCTATCTTGGTATATTCGCACAACATTTCCAGACTCATTTCCCGATACTATAACTAAAACCCCTAACCACCATCAGTTCAAGGTCCTCCTAAAGGGACACCTTGATAATTACTGGCTGTGCTCATGCCACTCTCCAGGCTAATTTCCTTCTCATACCCTTTACTTATACCCTGTAGGGTTCACCTACTTCACACATCCCCTAATAATATCTGCAACCCCAGTATGCTCCTCACCCTACCCAGATTTCTTATTTCATTCTCTTTTCTGGACTCTGCTATCACTGCTCTGTTTTGGGATCAGCAGATTGATAGACATCCTTAGCCACAGATACATGCTTCATACATGCAATGTGCATAACTGTTACCTACATATGATATTTGACTCTAATCAAAATTCATTATTTCTCTGCTTAATTGCATATATATCATTGTTGTTGAAATTTTACTTGAATTTGTTTTGTTCTATATATAAACCACAAGTTGCTTTGTCTATAAACTATTGCTGTATGTATTTTATTGTTCTGTATTATATTGTATTATACTGTATTGTACAATATGGAGCTTTTCTCCCCTGATCTCCGCTGAAAACGGGCCCCTGGCCTAGTTGGACACTACCCGGTTAACAAACTAAATAAATAAAAATAAAATCTCTAAAAAAATTAAGGTAGCATATATTCATGCAAATACTTTTAAATGTCATTTCCAGGCATTACTGTGCCTTTCTCTGACTATAAAGAAACTTTTTTTTTAGAATGTTCAATATATATTTAAAATCAAAAGGCACTGCAGGGCAACTAATGATTTTTTTTTTTGAAGAAAGTGTAAGAATATCCGAGTTTTCCGGGCAGAAACATTGCATTAGCGAGGTTAGAAGGCTAAAGAGCATTTAGATTCTTCATATATCGTATAAATGTGAAGCTTTGCATAAATTCTTTATTTGTCAGAAAAAAAAAAACAACCGTCAAAGCATATACTGTGTTCTGTCATATTCCAACTAAAGCACTTTAATTTAATTTGCTTATTAGGTGCCAAATTCCAGTACAGGTTATAAAGATATTCAAGTGATTTTCTTTTGTTCAAAACATTTTATACTTTGTGGCATAACATGCAGCCACACTATGTAGGTTTGGTCCATTTTTCCAAAGATAATCTTCTTCAGGGGCTACTCACTGAGTTCAGGCATTTGAATCCCTGTTTAAATCTTTTGTCTCACAGTAGGTGTATGATGAACATTTTACCAATGAGACCGACTCTTTGACCACGGTGTGTTTACTGACATAGCAATTAACATTTGAAAATGGTTTTGTAATGGTAAGCCTTCCCTGCACCTCCATATAGGGTAACAAACTTGCATGCATCCATACATATACAAATGTATGGATATATGGATTCACTATATATTCTCAAAATACTGAAATATCGAATTTCAGTTTCTCGAGGTTATAAAGCCGAAAACTCACAAACCCGAAAACCAACACCTCAAAATTCAAAACCGCAAAAGCTAACAAAACACTACACCACACATACAAACACAAATACACCTACCTCCTGACACTACAACAAATCAAAACAACATATACAAACACAACAAAAGAAACACACACACACACCCTTCCTATAAGTAGGGGGGCAGCACCCCTTCACCCCCTATATGGGGGGCTGTGCCCCCACACCCCCACTACTTATATATACTAACTCCGAGATCGCACTTAACACCAAAAGTCAGAAAACCCACCACCAAACATTCTACACCCCCCTTGCACAAACACACATGACATACATACAAACACCACTACTGTCAACACTGACACACTCATACTCTTACCTAACTACCCTAACCCACAACTAAAACTCCCCAACACACTCACAAACACACAAACCCTCCCCCAAACCCCTAAAAAAATAACACTTACTTAACGCTCCATCAGTACCACGGGTTTGACATTTCCAGGTTCGATATTCTGCAGTTTCGCACAACTGCAGATTCGACAAGTTGGTCTTGAGATACTGAAATTTGACATTTCAGTATTTTGAGATTCCAAAGTGTTTCCAGATATACATATATCTACTCTGAGATGTTTGATAATCAGGACACTGAACATTGATGAACTAACTTTTTCTGAGTTATGCTGCAGTTAGATGATCTGTTTCTGATAATTTTGCTACTTCTAGTCTATGTGATAAATTCTAGACTTAAAAAAAGTTATATATGCAATCTGTTTTTCTTCCCAGAAACTACAATTAAATTAATTCATTAAATTAATTCATTGTTTATTTATTTATATTTGTATTTGATTACGAGGAACAGTTGATTGGGCCTAACAGAGACTCAGAAGAAAGTCTACGTAAGTATTATAACAGGGAAACACACTAGTTTACAGTTATGTACAAGAATAATTGCTACTTAATATACTACCAATTATAAATTGCCTAAAACACATATGAGAATTGCCACTTCCCATACAGCAGGATAGATATTTGCTAAAATAGCTACCAAAAGCTAATAAGAAGAAGTCAGTATGCAGATGGAAATAATACTTTAAATGTACATGTACAGTTATATCAGAGGAGATGAGATGATAGATATCGGTAAGGCACATATTTGTTAAAGCTGATCCATTAGTAGTGAATGTGGAAATCATGACAGGGAAGATATGTAATAGTTCTCATTATACAGGGTACAGGATATAATGCCCTGGAAATGTTCTGATAGAATACTTGTATCATACTGGAAAACTGAAGACATGTAATATCTCATATAAATATTCCTTTTTATTTGTAAACACTGGTGAGATTCATTAATACAGAAATGACAGACTTTGGCAAAGTCTGAAATGCTAGAAATTTTGTGTAATTCAAAACAGCTCATATCTTAGATATGGGGAACAGTACTAAGAGGAAAGAGCTAAGAACAAATTATTCTGTATTATTCCACTGTTACAGAAGCAGTAGGGACAATACAGTGACACCAACAGAGTCTGCACTTGCCATAAATAAATGGAAATAAATAGGGCTAGAAGTACTCTGAGTTTCACTACTAACAGGCTATGAATGGTTCTGCTGTGTAAATGCATTTTTATGATGATAGTCAGTACATAAGAGGGAACTTTAAGAATGCTTCTTTTAAAAATCTGCTCCCTTATGGAGTAATAGTTATATGCATTGCAGTGACACACAGTCTAATAGTAATATACATCACAGTCTTAAAGACAGTAGTAGTTATGTGCATGATAGAGATGCAAGCAGTGCTGATTGCATTTATCACAGTGATGCACACAGTAGTATATGAATCACAGTGATACATACAGTGGTAGCTAATTGCACAAAGTACTAGTTGTATGCACTGCAGTGAAGTACATGAAGTAGTTATATGCATCTCAGTGATGCACATATTAATATGCATTGCAATAATGCAAATAGTAATAATATGCATCACAATAATGCACATATTAGTAGATATATGGATTGCAGTGATGCACAGAGGAATACTAATATGCATCACAGTGCTGAATACAGTAATAGTTCTACGCATCACATTGATGCACACAGTAGTAGTTATATGCTTCACAGTGATGTATGCAGTGCTGGTTACAAGTATGACAGTGATGCACATATTACTTGTATGCATTTCAGTGATACATATATTAATAATATATGCATCACAGTGATACACACAGTAGTAGTTCTAGACTTCACAGTGGTGTATGCAGTGTTGGTTACACGTATCACAGTGATGCACAAAACAGTATATGCATCACAATGATACTCTCAGTGGTAGTTAGATACATTGCACTAACAAACACACTGGTGGTTGCCTATATCACAGTGGTGATCAGAGTACTAGTTACATATATCAAACTGACAAATACAGTGAATTTAAATGCTTGAAAGTTGAGGGCATATTTAGTTACATGCACCAAAATTATACACAGAGTGGCCGGTACTTGTATCATGGGATGAGCAAGCTGGTTATTAAAAGTATCATGGTAACAAATACATTGGTGTTACAATTATTGTGGTGATACTCACTGTGGTAGTTAAATGGATGCTAGTGAAGATCTATTGGTGGTTGTATGGATCAATGATGGTGATTACATGTTTCACAGGGATGAGTACTGTGGTAGTTGAATGGCTTCTATTGATGAACATAGTGGTTATTATATGTATCAGGGATGACCACAGTCATAGTTACATGTACCATAGTGATGAGCACTCTGGTAGTTACATGGATCCTACTGGTGGACACAGTTGTGGTTATGGGGATCACTGATGGCTATAATAGTATTTTTTGCATGAATATAGTTGTAATTTCATACATCATAGTACCATGTCTAGGACTACAGTCAATTTTAGAACTTTAACCATTCATATACATAGAATATGTCTTATTCATACAGTGGGGCAACATGACATGCAGGGAAGAAACTCTACTCTCATCTGCATGGTTCAGTACTGCAAGCCACACAAGTTTGTGTAGTAATTAATAATTAATAAATAAAGAAGCATGACTGAGCTAGTAAAAAAAAAAAAAAAAAAAGTAAAAATAACATGGTGCTTTATGTGAACAAAGGGAGGTTAAAAGAATACACCAGGGCAATTTGAACTTATAAACAGTGTAATTGGTTCTTTTTCAGATGACAATATCTAGAAGTACTTTTGAAACAAATCAACAAAGTGTTACTACTTATTATTAGATATAATGGAATACTAAGGGTATTAAGAGAATGGCTTCAGATTTTTGTTTCATGGTAGCAACCCACTTTTTTTCAATATTTTCTTTGTGTTACATCACTGGCCTGCATTAAGTGTTATATCCCATTTTTTGTTGTAAGTGCAAGCATTTTGAGGAGATCTCTGGCAACTGACTGAAAACGTACAGCATTCTGATTTCACTACTGTTGCACTAAGTATAAAGTTACATTTATGTCATTGGGTTTAAATGAAAACAAAAAAAATGTTACAATAAATTACTTTGACAGTGATGTTATTTCCTGTAATGTGACTAAAGATCTTCTCAGGACTGATTACAAGGAGGAATTTATATTTATTTATTTTTTATCAAGGTAATTCTTTTAGAAACTAGCAGACCTTCAGCACAATTTTGTTGTACCTTACTTTATACAATATCCGGGACAATAACTTTATTTTTGTGTTAGCTTGTTGTCTAGTTCCATTCTGACTGTACCACCTTAATAAATGTTTGCTAGGCAAACTGACTTTATACCTACTTATCTGCATATCCGTTGATCACTGACTCAATTTTCTGGTAACATTTTTTGTTAGTATGAAACTGTGTAGCTTGAAAATGTATTAATTCATCAGAATCTGACCTGTTTTCAAATTATGCAGTTTACTGTGATATTATTCCATCAAAGTCTGTGTAACACTAATCCTGCTTTTTATCTTGCCTATAGGCTTGAATGTTATTCTGTTTTGTTGACATTTTGCATTTATCATATTGGATTTATGATGGAGTTTCCAGTTGTTTTGTCATTCTGTACAGTGTCCTATGAGTTATTTTATGGCAATTTGCTAAAGTGAGGAGGGCTGATGTTGCTATTGGTTTTCTTTTCCGGTTTGCATTGACAGCTATTTTTTTCTTTTCTTAAAATGTCAATATTAGGTTGCAATTAATTTGTTAGAGGTGTTGTAGTCATTTATTTTAAGACAGTTGTACCTTATGCTACAGCACCATAGGTAATAAGTTAATTAGAATCATCACTGCTAAGTAACTCACATCTAAAGGCACCATGCAATGGTGAAGGCGTGATTAGTACTGCTTGATATGTTCATCTTGTCTTGTCTTGTTCCTAATATTTTATATTATAATATTATCTAAAGCACTGGTTAGTAGTCACAGGATGGACGCAGGTCGTGGTTTACACTGCTAGCATCTGATGGTTGTGCATAGATGAGGCATCTGATTGGAGAGCTGTTTTACTCTACAACGGTCATTGCAGTTTTGTGCATTGAAGGCTGGCAGTAATTTTCAATGTAGCTTTATGCTTTTTCTTCGTGGTCACTCTGAGAAGTAGTTGCGTCAAATAGTTATTAGATAACTGGTTTCCTAATGTTTTCCTTTATTCATTACATGTACTTACATATTGTGATGTTAAGCTCTTAATTTTTTTATTTGACTAATAAGAGTGTCGTAGTCTGCCTTTTGTCATGCTGCGTGTGTTATTTTGTGTTATTAATTAACGTCCAGCACTGCTAAGCTGATGCCAGGATAGTACTGTTCTTTACTGAAGCTGTGTCAGTTGTCATAAAAGGAACAGCTGTTGCACTCCATACAGAGAGCACTGTCTATTCATTACATTGCTACTTTGTTCCACATCTCTTAATGAAAGTTTTTCTATATAACTGTCTATTTGTATCCCATAAATAGGATGGCTTTTATCTGCATTATACAACTTTTACTGAGGATCTGCAGTCATACTGCAAAGTAAAAGGTGCAAATACGTTTTTTTTTTTTTTTTTCTTTTTGTAAGATGAATGGGGAGCTAACTGGTGCCATTCAGAAATATATTCAGAAAATCTCAGGCTTGATCCAGAGGTAGTAGTATGGCCCAGGAGAATAGAATGGAATTCAAGTGTTTTGTAAATTTCAGTAAGATAAAATCTTTTAGCCTAATTCTTTGACTGTTTTTCTTATCCTTTTCATTTTGCATTGTAGTAGTTTAGTTCCATTTAATTGTTGGACAGCTTTACATGCTACATCTAACTTGATATTGTCAGTGCAAGATTTTGCGGAGACCTCTAATCCTTCTCATGGTCTTTGCTGGATTGCTTACCATATGTGGACATTTGCTCACTCTGTTATTCTAAGTTACTTCTGCATGCATGCATGCATATACCAATACACTGATTTAATTAGGAGAAAGGAAATGGAAATAACTTTGCCATCCCAAAAAAGCACATTAATCTACTAGGAATTAGAGCATTCTTCACAGAGAAGCTGACTGAAGTGCAACAAATCTAGTGCTGAGCAGTGAGCTAGTGCCTGGTGACATAGAGGGGGCAGAACAATTGTCTTTAGCATGAAAAATGTGTGCAGCAAAAGCTATGCAAGCTTCCATTACCGTGGCAAGTTTATTAGTGCTTAGCTTGAATGTGATGAACTGGCAGCAGTAAACGCCACTGGGAAATTATGTACAACTGACACAGCTTATAGCCATACATATACAAAAGTACTTCAGACATAAAACAACAGATACCGACAGTGAAACAGCAATCATTCATTGCATGACTACACAAAATCAGTCTTATGGAAATTTAAGATACAGCAGTAGAATGCATTTCTTTATATTTGGTTGATCAGCAAAATGCATTTTGAGGCTTTTATCCTCAAGGCTAAGAAGTAATATGCAATGATATTTGTTTATTTTCTTTATGTCATGCAAAATAACATTGTAATACAACAGCAGTCTGTATAAGCAGTAAAATGCTACTTTATACAAGTAACTTCACCTCATAATATTTCTGATAGGAAATTGTAAACTGAAAGCTTAGTTTCTTTCTTTTAAGTGTATATTTGCATACATGTGTATGCGTGCATGTGTGCATGTACATGTGTGTGTGTGTGTGTGTGTGTGTGTGTGTGTGTGTGTGTGTGTGTGTGTGCGTGTGTGTGTGAGTGTGTGTGTGTACGTGCATGCATGCATGTGGGTGTAAGTGTGGGTGTGTGTGTCTTTTTGGAAGAATTCATTCTGTTTCAGTACTGAAAATGCACTGTCATTGCATTTGCTAATATGTTTTTGACCCAGTATGCACACATTAATCCTACTGTGTTCAAAAGAATACAGAGCTAGCCCCAGTCTAGGGCATAGAGGGATGACCATAATTATCCCAAGTTCAGCTTGCAACTTAGGCATTGGAAGAAACAGAGAGGGTAAAATGGCAGTGAGCACCTTATGTTGGCTTCCCCATCCTATGTGGAAAGAAATAGTGGCCATGGTTGCCTGGACTGCTCTTGTATAGGCAAAGATTTCCACAAAATTAATTACAGTAGGACAAGGGGACATGGGATTTGCAACCCAAGTCAGTGATGGCATCTATATATATGTCTGTATAGTAGCACACAATCATGCCAGGGGAGCATAACGCCCAACTGTCCAGATTTTTGCAGCATGTAAACTTTCTAAGCATGTAAGAGCAATATTTAAAAAGTGTCCCTATTTTTGGACCCTTTCCCCCATTATTTGTGGCTTTGTCCAGATTTCTTTCTCAAAAAGCTTGAGAGGTATGCAGGAGAATGTATAATGTCAGCACTAGGGAGCAGACTTAGAGACTTACCCATAAAACCTCTGCTAGTTGCCTTTCTTATGATTCTCTGAGATGGGCATGCTGGTGGTAAGCTGGCACTGGAACAGGAAAGTGATAAAAAAATGAATCAGAGCTAAAAGGTGGAACTGTACATGTAATTTAGACCTCATGCACAAAACTGCCAAATGGAATGTGGTATCTCTGTTCTATTTCTATCTTATTTACAATGTTAGAGATGATGACTGGCTGTCATGGTCTTATTTTTACATAAAAGAATGCTTTATGTGAAATTAAATCTTTTAAAAATTGGAACCAAACTATCTGATGCTCTTGCCCTTCCTGTTATGTAACTGTGAAGGGTATGACAAGCTAACATGATTTTGTGGACATAATGTCTCCATTATTGACATCCAATCTACTGTAACATAAGCTGCACTTATTAATTTTAAATTTCTGCCACAATGTCATGCACATATTCCTTTTTAATATTACATATATTTTTTTTAATAAAAGAAACTAGGCATGGTGAGTGTCTGTGTATGTGCATGTGTCTATGTGCTTTGGGGTGCTTCTGTAAGTAGAACTTGACACAAGAAATGTGATACAACTGTGATGCCCCAGCACTGGCCCAACAATCAAGGGGGCTCAATCCTTACCACTAGCATCAGTGGGGGATGTACATTGGGAGGATGATAGGCACATACACAGTATTTCCAGATGCAACTTTCTGCATCTAGTACAATTTCCCTTAAGAGCACACAGAGACCACAGTCAGTCTGGGGCTGGATTCTCCCTCTTTCACCAGATAAGACTCCCTAGTGACAGAGCTATAGGGATGAGATCTCAGCTGAGTGGCTAAGGCAAGACCTCCAGCACCCTCTCTGTCCAACCAGTGCTTCATGTCCCTGCCCATGTAGCTGACACACACACACACACACACACACACACACACACACACACACACACACACACACACACACACACACACACACACACACACACACTCTTTGAGGTTTGTTTTATACACACACACACACACACACACACACACACACACACACACACACACACACACACACACACACACACACACACACACACACACACACACACACACACACACACACACACCTGGGAAAGGCTGGCACAGGTTTACTAGCTATGCCCCCATTTGCCCAGACTATAAGGTAGTTATCACTGCCAATAGGCAGGTCCTAATCAGCTACTTTAAGGCCCTTAACAAAGGGTGTCCAATCTTACAGTGTTATGTTACTATTAATACAAATGGTAGTTTGACCAAGAGCAAGGCTATTAGGAGTGGCCTACACAGTGTCACCAAATAAATATACAAGTACTGTCAGAACTTAAATATGTCTCACAAATATCAGCCACAATGAAAGGTTTAAATATATTTAATGATAAATAATAAAAGAAAAAGAAAATACTCAGTATATAACTATAGTAACATCAGAGTTTAAAATCACAGGAAATATTTAAAACAACATTGCAGGACAGTCTCAAATAAAAAAAGAAAAACATCTAAATTAAGTTTTTCTATAATCCTGACTATATCTAGAGAATTACTGCATCCTAGTTAACTTACAAAATTGCATAGTGTTGATTCTCCATTAATATCTCACTGTATATATATATATATATATATATATATATATATATATATATATATATATATATATATATAGTCAAACTGTTATTTGAATTTATATCTTCGGTATCCTTATATTTGTCTTCTATACAATTATTATGTTTAGTATTGTTACTGTGTTGGAGCTTTCGCATTTGTATTTTCTGTATTTTGTATATAATTATTATGCTTAATATTGTTACTGTGTTGGAGCTTTTCTCCGTGGGCCTCTACTGAAAATGGGCTCCTGGCCCAGTTGGACATCACCCAGTTAACAAATGTAATAAATAAAGTTACTTACAGAGTAACAAGGCAGATGTGGTGAATGGATCCTCTTGTCAGGTCAATGATGAAATACAGAATACCCAGTCTTTCTCACAGAATTCTTAAATTAATATCTCAAATATTACTGCTGGGCTAGTTTGCAGGATGACATCACTTCTTGTCATCTGACTATCCCAGGTAAAACCCCATTGATTTAGCATCTACCTGTGAAAATACATAAACAAAGGCTTTTCTTAGATCAAAGGCAGATCCTAGAAGTCATAAAACAATTAAAACACTTCCAAGAGAATACAGTGAACCTCTAGTTCTAGGCATTGTGTCTGTTACTGCACTGAAACTGAAAGATAACATATTTTTTTATGGGAAGGCTATAAAGTAATTTAATTTAAACTATTTTTCTGAAGTTTTGCAAGTTAACTTTCTGTATTCTGGTTTCCCCTTTTAAAATATATGCATCTAAATGGTTACAATGGTATATGTACATTTCTGTTCTGTTCCAGTAGGGTACACTGTGGATACATTTTTAAAGCTTAGTACTTTACAACTCTTTTCAACACACACTTCTGTACTAGCAGTTTAATTTACACATAAAATACAGTTCTGATAGATTTGTAACACAAGCATATAAATCATGTTAATATTCACAAATGGCATATGATTATTTACAAAATTCCAGATTGCTGGGCTGGCAGTCTCTCCTTTCATGACAACAACAACAAAAGCAAAACAATAGAATGGGCATGCTAATTATACCAATGTTTAATGATTATAAATGCACACTTTAATTTTTGTATTAAATGTTAGTTATCTCTTTGTCCACTACTTACTTGATCCTGGTTGTCCTCATGCATAGATTACTCTTTTTACATCAAGTACATCTGGAATGAAAAGCACATTATTGCATTGCTGGATGATGATGATGATGATGTCAGCATCACTTGCGTCCCAAAAAATATGCTAGTTTCATTTTAGTTTTAAAATGCTTAATAAAAACATACTTATATTATTTTGTCCCCTTGGACATCATCCTACTGGAACACCTCCCAGTGCTGAACATCCACACTGGGTATACTAGATGTCCACTTTTCCCAGGACTATTCTTGCATTGCTGGGGCCAATTGTGGATCCTAAGGGCATCCTTGGAGCATAGCTGCCTGTGCATCTGTGCATGGAGATTTCTTTTGTATGCTCTGCCAATTCCCTTTCCCCTATCCCTCCCTGCCATTGTGTCAGTAGCCCAAGCCAGTAACTGAACCTTGGTCACTTGGGCTGTAGTCAGGGCTTTATCCCTCGATACCACCAGCATGGCTACTTTTACAGTATTATTTGAACAAAATTAAATCTCATGTGGGCAGTCACTTTTCACTACATGATCTTTAAAACTGAGCTATGAATGCTAGACTGCATTTGTCACTTAGCATTAAGAAGTGAATGCTGAATACATAGTTTGGTTTCCTAATGAAATCAGGACCTATAAAGCTGTTTTGCACACTAAAAGAACCGTGATTTAGCAATGGGAGCTGTAACAGTAATTTAACATAACAAGGTGAAAAACTGAAATGCACTGTAATTTTTAAAAGACGTTGGTATCTATAAAACTGTTTTATAGTCTGAAAGCTGAAAATGTATAATTCTTAAATATCTGGATCTAGAACTACATTTTATGTAACATTTTTATGTATATATTTGGAACTGGCAGTTGTTATGGGACTAAACACATAGGCTGGATGCAGAAAGACTGCAGGCATGGACAGCCCACTTCTGTTTATCGTGTTTGCGCGATCATCCCTTCTGCTTATTAATTTTGCATAGCAAGCATGGCTGCATCAGGCTTTGTGGGAGCAGCATGCAGTACTGAGCTATAGATGCAGGAATGACAAACACAAGCTGTGCTCATCCATAGTGCATGTGCTTCAAGGAGGGTCTGCATAATCCATTGCTCACAGCACCAGCAATAAGGATGTGTTTTAGAAGGCAGAATGGGCACTGATACAGGAGTGTTAATCTGTGTTTGACAGGTTTAGAAGGGTGTTAACAGGCATACAGGAAAATGTTGAAAAGGGAGAAGCAAGTAAAGAGTAGAACATGAGATGAAACCCTAAGGAATAAGCAGGATGGAGGTGAGGAAGGTGAGATTAATCGTCTTTGTGGGCCAGATGCCTAATTTGTATATTTGAAGGGAAGGTAAGCTGGGGAAGATAGTAAGGGGGGAGGGCTGTGACTGACCGAGTCACTGGAAGGGGTTCTTCAACTGCGTGATGTGGGCATCCATCCTCCTGTTAATAAGCCCTGCCCCATTAAGTCCTATAGCTGATGATGGATGACAAAGCTGTCACCTACACTGTCACTGCTACAGGCAGGTACAACAGCACTGCCATCCAGTGCACGGGTGGCCAGAGTGCCTGTTGCAGGTGTTGTAGGAGGTATGGTGGTAGTAGCAGGCTAGGACCCAAGATATACTAGAAGAGTCTGGTGGTGATAGTATAGACACCTGTGGAGTTGGATACATATAATTATAAAATAAATGGAGATAAACAAAATAAATGTATGTGATAGAAAGGATAGTGCTAATGAAGATAGGAGAAAGAGGAGCATAGAAAATATGAAAACATGCACCTCCTACACATATCTTTACTATGAGAATACTAGAGGTGTTATACTCAAAGGAGCAAAAAACACCACCAACACTGACAGTGACGCCGCATTTTACAGTCAAATGGGGCATCAGACCCACAAACATTATGTCATGTGAGCCAGAAATCAAAGCTATTGAGAGTTGAACTACTTGTATAATCAGACAGAGGTCTGTGCTCAAATAGGCATTAATAGCACAAAAATATTTATATAGAAAAAACAAACCCGGTTTAGCACTCTCATCCTATATACAATGGACTTCTTTAGAAATGAATTTAAAAACTCTACAATCAAACAATGCAGACATTCACAGGTGTGCTATGACCATTATATTAAAATTCTTAAAATGTGTAGCTATCAAAAACACAGGCATACTCACTTAAAATGCAATAACATCATTATTATGTAAATAAACAGAAATGTAAAACATTGTAAAATATTACATTAAATTATATTCATAAATTGTGAAAAAGTATTTTATCTTTTTTAGGACCACTGTATAACTTCAATACAGGCTTTATATTCAAGTGTACAGCGATGAGGATTTTTATAAAATAATGATTTGCAGATACATGTAAGTTCTCACTGATTTATTTATTTGCTGATTTATAATGCTTGAACATTTGTTTAATTTTTAGTTTACATAAATTAGACTGAGTTCATGAAGGTGATTAGACTTCGCATCTGTGGCAGTTAATGTGAAATTCATGTCTTATTTCACTTTATATGCTGTCCACCTGCTTAAACACTGTAAGATAAGACTCAGTGAATCACATTCTACATGAAGTGACATATTTTGAGAAGCATCTTCCAAGACCTAACCCTTAGCTAAACTCGTCTTATGTGTTTATAGGATGGGAAATTAAAACTAAATTCATAACCCAGCAATATAAGTTGGTAAATGCTCCTGATTGTTAATGGTCTAACTATAGATTATGATTTTTTTAAAGATATATGTTCTCTGGAGTATATACATTTACTCATCGCACAACTATCATCCTTCACCATCACAAACAATGCTCTGAATAATCCACTTATGCTACACAGCTACTGCCCCGGCTCTTACTGACAACTTCATACCACCTAAAATTATTTTCCACATCCGTTTCTTTAACAGTGATCCAGTTTCCCACTCTTAATTTTATTTCTAGCACAGTTAAGTACAAAAGTACCAATACTTGCTAGTATCTGCAAAAACATCCTTTGTCTAGCAGTTGTACATAACTGCTTTGCATTCAAGGTACAAAACTCATATATACAACATACACTTCCCAACAAAATGTAAAACAAGTCGCAAATTATATGCACTGTATATTATACGTTTTAACTGACTAAGGTAACTTATCCCACCACAGCAGCTGGTAAGAACATGGGGAAGGTACAAGCCAGGGAACCTTGTTGGCTAGGCTTACGTAGGCCCTTGGGCTGATAGCCTAGTACCTACCTATGAACCTGTGCTATTTCTGTATATGTTCTAACCAACTGTAAAAGAAATGTTTTTGTCACTTTAAACTATAATGACATTTCCTAGAGGCATGAAAAGAAAATAGAAATACTTACCACAAGAAAATTAACTTATAATTTCACAGCATGTACCCAAGGCAAAAAATACATGAAATATTTTTAATAAGATTTATAAGTTGGAAGACTCCTACTTTGAAAATAAAGTTTGTTAAGCCTTTACAACTCATCATAAGGAAATGTTATATATAGGTAACTAAAATTTGTATGTGTAAATAGGTGTGCAGCATTGTAAAAGTTAAATGCATCCTATTTGATGTATACACTAGTCCAGACAATTTAGTTGATTTTTAAACAAGTTTCAGGGGTAATAGAGAAAACCCAATACCCATGTCTCTGAAGAAGTAAGTGAAAGTATCACACTGTTAGTGAGTTGCTCAGAGGGAAAAGATTAGAATTAGTAACCAGAACTAAAATGCTTCACAGCACATTTAAACAAAAATTTTTATATCCAGTGGAAATTTATTGCAAATAAATCACAATAGTTAAGCACTTCCGTTTTACTCTGTTAAAAACTTCATCAGCACTTTAATCAGTGCTTGTCATGAAACAGTAGCATACAAGAACGCATGCTGCTAGGGTGGTGGCATACCTATTTGCAAGAAAGGCCACTAATGGGGATATGTAATGTAAACTAACTTTTTGAGCAAAGGTGAGGTAGATATAAAGACTACACAGTCTCTGTATCTAAGTGTAAAAGCAGGCCATTTTGTAGTCCAATGTTTTCTAAGTGTAACTAGTCTTTATAGGCTCCCTAAGCTATGTGTCTTGACTGATTCATTCTGAAGTGAAATGTATCAGAGTTGGTATAGGAAATGGGGTACTTTATGTCCGCACATTAATAAGACTTACTATGCTGTTATGTGGTATTTTATGTCTGAATATTAATTAGATTTGCTGATGCTGTTACAGAGTCTGCAATGTAATCTGTATACTGTTATCTTCTTGGTAATACATTATGCCAGAGATAGCATTCTCTAGATACTGAAGGGCACCATCTATGTGCTGCACTATCTGCTTATCTGTAGGAGAACAAAGCTACTTAAACACAGCATCAACTCCAAAGTGTTACTGCTAATTATTTGCATAAGAATAAACTCTGCTATTCTAGTAATATAGACTGCTGCATTTATGTCCCTACAATGATAATTATTAACATATGCTTACTGAAATACAGAGAACAGCCTACTGTGATAAGAAATAAAATATTTAAAATATAAGACAACTCCAGAAAATGGTATATATCGAAGGGAGGTGATATTTGATGACAGCAGATACAATGGGGCAGGAGAGATGCCATAGCAACCAGTCTGTTGGTGAAACAATGTACTGCTACTGCTCAGGACCTAATTAGAAAAAAACAAGATATTGTGTGTGTGTGTGTGTGTGTGTGTGTGTGTGTGTGTGTGTGTGTGTGTGTGTGTGTGTGTGTGTGCACGCACGCGCGTGTATGTAAGGATACCTAATGCAACAGGGTGAGAGAAACCTTCCATACAAAAAGTTTCTTATGTTATTCACAGAAGAGAGGTTTATGAGAGAAGAGAAGTTATGTCACATTGTCTTTATAACAGGAAAAAAGACAGAACTGTGAACTGCTTCTGATATTATCCAAAGAAATTGTGCAGTCTCTGTTTGCTCAAGGTACTCAGAGTTCTGCAAAGGGGTCCTTTTCTGAATTCCAGGTTATTAGTCTAGTACACACCTATGAACTTATTATATACGTTCCCCTTTTCTTAAGAAAACTATATTTAATTTAGCAATCTCCTTCCTCTTTTCATGATTGAATGTACCCCTTTGCCAAACCCTGCTGTTGCAGACAAACATTTACAATAAAATCACATTTGAATTCCCATGAGTGTTTAGTTTGCACTGAATGTGGTTTTGGCTCACATGCAGTTACAATCTGTGGTTTTCTAGTACTTATGCTTGCCATCTGTGGTGTTGTCCCTCCTGACTGGAGCCAGGAATACGTCAGTGACAGGACCACCATGTACAAATGGTGTTTCGACTACTACCAGCAGTAGAGGTGGAATGGGAGATTCATATTTCCCAAGAACACTAGCAGTATTAGGCAATTCACTGAGATGCTGTATAACACCATGAACACCACCAGTGCAAGGGTTGGTTACTTCAAAGTATGCAGTTACATCATTAGTTGAGCAAGGGTGCAGGGAGAAGAGGAAGGGGAGGCAAACTGGGGTCTCTTTACCAGAGTTTTATTCTTGTTGATATATTTTCAACCTGTAACATGGGTAGCAAAAAATTACACATTGGAGGAGGACATGGAGCTCAATGGACACTGCCATTTCTAAGAAGAGAACTCAGCTTAAGTTTCAGAAGCACTGGCAAATTTATCTGTAGAAATCAAATAATGCTTGTACTTCCACATCCCATCTCAATTCCAGATTTTTGATGTTTTCTATTCAATTTGTCTTTAAGTCGTCTATTTTTATGTAGAGCTGTGAAATGAGCTCAGCCTATTATAATTCACACTGGCATCTTGTGTCACTGCAGCTTGCTGTATTTATTTTGAAAACTCTTTCAGTTAGATATTCTTAACTATTTTAAACTTTAAATTGCTCATTTCCTCAGAAGTTTTAGATATGAGATTTGTCAGTTTTGCTACTTAATGCTAGCCATACTGACAGAAGGAAATGATTTTTAACAGAAATGATACAGTATTAAATAAAGTTTTAACTTTCAGACAACCACTTCAACATTCTGAATTTTAACACCTATTTTTGTGCTAAAGCCATTGAAATAAAAAGCTAAACGTGTCTGTAATACGTAAAGCTTTGTTAAAAGATGATTCTTTTAGTCAATGATACCGATTATGTTTCAAATGATGAAGGATTTTAGTTAGGTATTGTATCATTAAACCATCCATTTATGCATTATAGACATAGCTTTCAATCTCTTAACACGTAAAAATCTGGACAAAGCCAAAAATAGGTACACATTTTAAATATTGCTCTTATAAACTTAGAAAGTCACTAGAACAAAAAATGGTCTTGTGTTACCATCCATTTTCTAAAAGATATGAAGTCTGAAACTCAAATGCCTATCATTATTTAGTGAATTCAATCCCTACTGGTTTGCCATGAAAATACAAAAAAATCTCAAATTTTATGAGAACAGACCAAACATTCATTTGAGGCAAAAATCGGAGCTTTCTGGGAAAAATCTGGACAGTTGGGAGGTACAATCATAGATGGGTAGAAACCGTAGATAATTCCCGTATTTACCATAGAACTGGCTTTGAATTGATAAATGTTCTACAGTATGTTTTCAAAGACAGTTTGGTAACAAAATAGTGCTTTAATCAGTGATGAATATACAGGAAATGGCAATGAAGCTTACTTCCTTCCTGAGCACCCCCCCCCCATTATCCATTTATGACACTTCTTTGAGATACACTGTTAATAGCTCCCTCTGTCAAAACAGACACTGTCTCAAATGTCTGAAAAATGACAGAAATAGTACCCTTGAGAAAACAAAAGCCTAAAGTAGGAATGAGTCACTTAGGCCCACTTCTTTTCATTTTTCTTTGTCAAAAATTCTGAGAAAAATATGGTAACTCAGATTAAAGTTATCTAAACTCAGTTTAACTTCCACAGTGACCAATAACAAAAGTTTAGAACTAGCAGCATCTGCACTGCACTAATGTCCCTTATACATCATCTCCTGAGAATCTCAGATCGTAACTATTTGAATTCCTTAATATTTTGAGATATATGTATTTCTCTTTTGAGATCATGAAGGCGCTTAGGTAAGGAATGATGCAAATTGTTGGATTTCTTTAAACAAACTATGCAAACTGGAAGTGAAACTTCACAAGAATGAACGGTTTGGAGTGAGTGATAATTATCTGAAGGAATTAAGATAGGATATTCTGTACCTTGAATTAGACTGGCATAAACAAATTGTCGAAAAGAGTGACTTGAGAGGAGTTAAGGACTTTGGGATAGAGTATAAGGCAGTCACTTTTAAACAGATAGTTGGCAGAAGGAAATGAGGTAAATCTTTCATTGAGTCTTGGATATCACCTCAGAAAAGCTTTTGGCTAGTTTGGCTAGGAAATGTAAGGAGTAAAGACAGGAAATATACATCCTAGGACTGAAAAAAACATGATAAGGACCCTTTGCTCTAATAAGGGTACTGCATGGATCCTGGAGTGAGCCTTACAATAATTTTTTTCAGGGATGCATAGCATAACCCCCTATGGTTTATGATGATTAATGCCATCAGGGTCATGGATGAGCCAATACTGCCCCATTGCCCTGATGTCAAATTTTATAAATTTAGGGAAATGAGTCAAAAATTTCTTTAACGTTGAGCGAATAAAGAAGAAACATATTTGTCACATGTATTGCTCTAACTTTTCATTGCTGAAAAGTAATACCAACCAACTGAATTTCATTACTGAACCAATTGAGTTATACATTGAAAAATCAGAATTGTGCCAAACTGGATATTGGTTTGAAATCATTCATGGAGTTTTTTTCTTTGCATCAGTGTATGTCAAGTGCTATTGACAAGATATTATACACTTAATTGCTTAATAAAGATTACTTCTAAAAACAAGTATGTGCTATTTCTCTTGGATTCAGGTACGTTTTTATTTCAGCACATGATAGAAAGTATTTTACTGAAATTCATTATCATTTGTCTTTGTAATATGAAATTAATATGGTTCACTTATCTGTTGTCCTGAGTCTGACATTAAACAGGATATTCTCTATTGCTGGTGAAATTAGCTGGCATGAGCTTTGTTGCCAGAGTTGACCAAACCTCTTTACAGAAAAAGAGCTTTTGATGGCTTTCCTAAAAGTCTGCTAGAGCTCTCCTAATTCTCACAATTCATTATTGCATAGCCAATTAGCCTCAACAAAGTATATTGTTCCAGCTATACAGGTGAACAGATATTGCTGGAATTCAATAAAGATCAAAATATTTCCTTTAGAATGGCCACAAACCTTAAAGAATAATGTCAGTGGTTAATTGGACTGACTTTGAAAGTCAGTCTTGATAAAAGAAAAACTGTTTGTTTCCCCTTTCATTGAAAAGCTGTGTGGATTTAAGAAGGACCTGATGATTTTAGATCAAAGAGTTGTTCTTTGAAAGGGAGTCAGTTTCAGCTGAGTGCAGTTTAATCAAACCATTGTTCTTTCTCTCTGCAAGTAAACATAAACAAAGCTACATCAAATGTCATTTCCTTTCTTTTTTTTCTATTTCTGTATCATAGAACTTCTAGCTTTTCCTCAAAAGAGGTTTGGTCAACTCTGGTGGCAAAAAGGCTCATTCCACCAACATTATTATATATGCCGTCTAATGTCAGTACACTAGATAAGTTAATAAAATAACTTCAAGAAAAAACAGAAACATTTTCTTCTTTATTACAGGTGCCCTATCAAGGGAATATCATTGCATTATACTGTCCAAAGCTGACGCTTTCAGACATATCAAAAGTTAAACCACTTATTTGTACTTTAATTTATGATGTTGTAAGTCTGGACAACTACAAAGCTTTTGTCACATATTAAAACTAAAAGCATAAGGACATTACACAAGTCGAGTAATGACAGAGAATAATTCTGAAATTCCATTTTTTTTCCACCAATGTTCATTCTATCATTTTGCAGTCATTGCATCACAGATTTTCAGTTCTCCTCAAGCAGAAATCAGTAGCTTCCACACTCTCCCCAGTATTAGGACGGCTTGGGAAGCAGTTCCATATTTATACAATTATTGCATTGCATTTTGGGATTACAGCATTTCTCCAGAACAGACAGACACACACACACACACACACACACACACACACACACACACACACACACGCACACACAAAGCATCAGGCCTTTACAAATTTAGCAACTGTGAGATTCTGAGAATCTGGCTCCTGCTTACATAACTATTAATTGCTTAAATACTGCAGATATAAGCTAGCACTTGCTTTCATGAACAGTCAGCATATGGTAACCTTTGATTTTCAGTCAGTAATTTCCAACAGGAATGAGGGAGGCCAATGAATTGTAAAACTGTAATGTATTTGTGTTTGTTCACTGGGGTAGAGCACTGATCTCCATGGACCTTTTTCAGACTCAGCCCAAGACAGGTGTCTGGTTAAGTCACTTGGTCAGAGTCACACAGTTAGTTAATGGAGGCTGAGGGAATCAAACCTTGCACCACTAGACCACAGGCCATTAACAGCACCTTAAACCTGTAAGCCAACTGCCAGACTTTTTTAATTATCAGCTAATAGCAAATGCACTGCTTTTTTGATATGTTTTTGATATTTTCTTTCATTCTATGTCTATGAGAGAGAATATTACAGGACTGCTCACTATGAGAGAGGATATTACAGGACTGCTCACTATGAGAGAGAATATTACAGTACTGCTCACTATGAGAGAGGATATTACAGTACTGCTCACTATGAGAGAGAATATTACAGTACTGCTCACTATGAGAGAGGATATTACAGTACTGCTCACTATGAGAGAGGATATTACAGTACTGCTCACTATGAGAGAGAATATTACAGTACTGCTCACTATGAGAGAGAATATTACAGTACTGCTCACTATGAGAGAGAATATTACAGTACTGCTCACTATGAGAGAGGATATTACAGTACTGTTCACTATGAGAGAGAATATTACAGTACTACTCACTATGAGAGAGAATATTACAGTACTGCTCACTATGAGAGAGGATATTACAGTACTGCTCACTATGAGAGAGGATATTACAGTACTGCTCACTATGAGAGAGAATATTACAGTACTACTCACTATGAGAGAGAATATTACAGTACTGCTCACTATGAGAGAGAATATTACAGTACTGCTCACTATGAGAGAGAATATTACAGTACTGCTCACTATGAGAGATAATATTACAGTACTGCTCACTATGAGAGAGAATATTACAGCACTGCTCACTATGAGAGAGAATATTACAGTACTGCTCACTATGAGAGAGAATATTACAGTACTGCTCACTATGGGAGAGAATATTACAGTACTGCTCACTATGAGAGAGAATATTACAGTACTGCTCACTATGAGAGATAATATTACAGTACTGCTCACTATGAGAGACAATATTACAGTACTGCTCACTATGAGAGAGAATATTACAGTACTGCTCACTATGAGAGAGAATATTACAGTACTGCTCACTATGAGAGAGGATATTACAGTACTGCTCACTATGAGAGAGGATATTACAGTACTACTCACTATGAGAGAGAATATTACAGTACTGCTCACTATGAGAGAGAATATTACAGTACTGCTCACTATGAGAGAGGATATTACAGTACTGCTCACTATGGGAGATAATATTACAGTACTGCTCACTATAAGAGAGAATATTACAGTACTGCTCACTATGAGAGAGAATATTACAGTACTGCTCACTATGAGAGAGGATATTACAGTACTGCTCACTATGAGAGAGGATATTACAGTACTGCTCACTATGAGAGAGGATATTACAGGACTGCTCACTATGAGAGAGAATATTACAGTACTACTCACTATGAGAGAGAATATTACAGTACTGCTCACTATGAGAGAGAATATTACAGTACTGCTCACTATGAGAGAGAATATTACAGTACTGCTCACCATGAGAGAGAATATTACAGTACTGCTCACTATGAGAGAGAATATTACAGTACTGCTCACTATGAGAGAGGATATTACAGTACTGCTCACTATGACAATAGAAGGGGAAGGATGCATGATTTCAACAAGCCATTTGGAACAGGAGGTAGGGATGGAAGTACACACTAGCTTTTCTTTATCTCTGTATATCTAATTAGACTGAGGAAATAAGCTACTTGTTTTAAGTAACCCTATTTTTTACAATTTCAGTAGTGGGAACCACAGTCAGTATAGATGTGAATCATCATACACAATACTGTCCTACCAGTAAACAATTCATTTCTGGTGTATTCATGCTCATATGAAGTCCTTTGTTAAATAGTGTTACTAACACAACTGAGATAAGCAGTCTGACAAACTTGTCTGAGATTTGATTTGACCAAAGCAAATATGTAATACAAAGCCTTTTCAGGCAAAGATGCCACTGAATATTTAATTTAACATTGCATATCTTCTGTTTTTTATGGAAATCAAACTGTATTGCTCTCTTTTAAGATCAGAATGCTACATAGCCACTTAAACTTTTTTCACAGTGGTACTGCAATGATTTCCATTTATTTATTTCCAGTTTGATAACCGGGGAGTCCACTGGGCCCAGAGGGCCCGTTTTCAGTGGAGGCCCGGGGAGAAAAGCTCCGTATTACATACAATTAAAACAAGCATAGAGTTTTACATTTAGGCCTGGGGAGAAAAGCTCCTTATTACATACAATTAAAACAAACATACATTTATGCAATTATACATACAATTATAAATGTTTTAGAAAACAAATGTAAAATTATATATGGAGTTGTATCAAACTGAAAAGGTGCACAAAGAAAGGAAGAAAAAGGAGGGACAAAAGTAACAGAGAGAAGGGAGAGAGAGCTATGTACAATATTTACATCTGACCATTCTTTAGATTCAGAGCAAGGCAGTTGTAGGGAAAGAAAACAAATAGCATGTGCATGAGAGAGTACATGTATAAGTGATATTAGGAAGCATGTGCATGAGGGAGTACATGTATAAGTGATATTAGGAGGCATGTGCATGAGGGAGTACATATATAAGTGATATTAGGAGGCATGTGCATGAGGGAGTACATGTATAAGTGATATTAGGAAGCATGTGCATGAGGGAGTACATGTATAAGTGATATTAGGAAGCATGTGCATGAGGGAGTACATGTATAAGTGATATTAGGAAGCATGTGCATGAGGGAGTACATGTATAAGTGATATTAGGAAGCATGTGCATGAGGGAGTACATGTATAAGTGATATTAGGAAGCATGTGCATGAGGGAGTACATGTATAAGTGATATTAGGAAGCATGTGCATGAGGGAGTACATGTATAAGTGATATTAGGAAGCATGTGCATGAGGGAGTACATGTATAAGTGATATTAGGAAGCATGTGCATGAGGGAGTACATGTATAAGTGATATTAGGAAGCATGTGCATGAGGGAGTACATGTATAAGTGATATTAGGAAGCATGTGCATGAGGGAGTACATGTATAAGTGATATTAGGAAGCATGTGCATGAGGGAGTACATGTATAAGTGATATTAGGAAGCATGTGCATGAGGGAGTACATGTATAAGTGATATTAGGAAGCATGTGCATGAGGGAGTACATGTATAAGTGATATTAGGAAGCATGTGCATGAGGGAGTACATGTATAAGTGATATTAGGAAGCATGTGCATGAGGGAGTACATGTATAAGTGATATTAGGAAGCATGTGCATGAGGGAGTACATGTATAAGTGATATTAGGAAGCATGTGCATGAGGGAGTACATGTATAAGTGATATTAGGAAGCATGTGCATGAGGGAGTACATGTATAAGTGATATTAGGAAGCATGTGCATGAGGGAGTACATGTATAAGTGATATTAGGAAGCATGTGCATGAGGGAGTACATGTATAAGTGATATTAGGAAGCATGTGCATGAGGGAGTACATGTATAAGTGATATTAGGAAGCATGTGCATGAGGGAGTACATGTATAAGTGATATTAGGAAGCATGTGCATGAGGGAGTACATGTATAAGTGATATTAGGAAGCATGTGCATGAGGGAGTACATGTATAAGTGATATTAGGAAGCATGTGCATGAGGGAGTACATGTATAAGTGATATTAGGAAGCATGTGCATGAGGGAGTACATGTATAAGTGATATTAGGAAGCATGTGCATGAGGGAGTACATGTATAAGTGATATTAGGAAGCATGTGCATGAGGGAGTACATGTATAAGTGATATTAGGAAGCATGTGCATGAGGGAGTACATGTATAAGTGATATTAGGAAGCATGTGCATGAGGGAGTACATGTATAAGTGATATTAGGAAGCATGTGCATGAGGGAGTACATGTATAAGTGATATTAGGAAGCATGTGCATGAGGGAGTACATGTATAAGTGATATTAGGAAGCATGTGCATGAGGGAGTACATGTATAAGTGATATTAGGAAGCATGTGCATGAGGGAGTACATGTATAAGTGATATTAGGAAGCATGTGCATGGGGAGTACATGTATAAGTGATATTAGGAAGCATGTGCATGAGGGAGTACATGTATAAGTGATATTAGGAAGCATGTGCATGAGGGAGTACATGTATAAGTGATATTAGGAAGCATGTGCATGAGGGAGTACATGTATAAGTGATATTAGGAAGCATGTGCATGAGGGAGTACATGTATAAGTGATATTAGGAAGCATGTGCATGAGGGAGTACATGTATAAGTGATATTAGGAAGCATGTGCATGAGGGAGTACATGTATAAGTGATATTAGGAAGCATGTGCATGAGGGAGTACATGTATAAGTGATATTAGGAAGCATGTGCATGAGGGAGTACATGTATAAGTGATATTAGGAAGCATGTGCATGAGGGAGTACATGTATAAGTGATATTAGGAAGCATGTGCATGAGGGAGTACATGTATAAGTGATATTAGGAAGCATGTGCATGAGGGAGTACATGTATAAGTGATATTAGGAAGCATGTGCATGAGGGAGTACATGTATAAGTGATATTAGGAAGCATGTGCATGAGGGAGTACATGTATAAGTGATATTAGGAAGCATGTGCATGAGGGAGTACATGTATAAGTGATATTAGGAAGCATGTGCATGAGGGAGTACATGTATAAGTGATATTAGGAAGCATGTGCATGAGGGAGTACATGTATAAGTGATATTAGGAAGCATGTGCATGAGGGAGTACATGTATAAGTGATATTAGGAAGCATGTGCATGAGGGAGTACATGTATAAGTGATATTAGGAAGCATGTGCATGAGGGAGTACATGTATAAGTGATATTAGGAAGCATGTGCATGAGGGAGTACATGTATAAGTGATATTAGGAAGCATGTGCATGAGGGAGTACATGTATAAGTGATATTAGGAAGCATGTGCATGAGGGAGTACATGTATAAGTGATATTAGGAAGCATGTGCATGAGGGAGTACATGTATAAGTGATATTAGGAAGCATGTGCATGAGGGAGTACATGTATAAGTGATATTAGGAAGCATGTGCATGAGGGAGTACATGTATAAGTGATATTAGGAAGCATGTGCATGAGGGAGTACATGTATAAGTGATATTAGGAAGCATGTGCATGAGGGAGTACATGTATAAGTGATATTAGGAAGCATGTGCATGAGGGAGTACATGTATAAGTGATATTAGGAAGCATGTGCATGAGGGAGTACATGTATAAGTGATATTAGGAAGCATGTGCATGAGGGAGTACATGTATAAGTGATATTAGGAAGCATGTGCATGAGGGAGTACATGTATAAGTGATATTAGGAAGCATGTGCATGAGGGAGTACATGTATAAGTGATATTAGGAAGCATGTGCATGAGGGAGTACATGTATAAGTGATATTAGGAAGCATGTGCATGAGGGAGTACATGTATAAGTGATATTAGGAAGCATGTGCATGAGGGAGTACATGTATAAGTGATATTAGGAAGCATGTGCATGAGGGAGTACATATATAAGTGATATTAGGAAGCATGTGCATGAGGGAGTACATGTATAAGTGATATTAGGAAGCATGTGCATGAGGGAGTACATGTATAAGTGATATTAGGAAGCATGTGCATGAGGGAGTACATGTATAAGTGATATTAGGAAGCATGTGCATGAGGGAGTACATGTATAAGTGATATTAGGAAGCATGTGCATGAGGGAGTACATGTATAAGTGATATTAGGAAGCATGTGCATGAGGGAGTACATGTATAAGTGATATTAGGAAGCATGTGCATGAGGGAGTACATGTATAAGTGATATTAGGAAGCATGTGCATGAGGGAGGACATGTATAAGTGATATTAGGAAGCATGTGCATGAGGGAGGACATGTATAAGTGATATTAGGAAGCATGTGCATGAGGGAGTACATGTATAAGTGATATTAGGAAGCATGTGCATGAGGGAGTACATGTATAAGTGATATTAGGAGGAGTTAGGTAGGAAGAATGCAATTACATTTCCAGTTTTGGGAGAGGTGGGAGTGGAGCTGGGATTTGAAGATTTTGAAGCTTGTAGTGATTCTTAGCAGGGGTGGGAGAGAGTTCTATTTTTTGGCTTGTGAATAGGAAAGGAGAAACTGGCCAGGGGGACATTTTGGTTTATATACAGAAAGTAGATTTTGTTGGGCAGATCTAAGGGGTCTGTTCGGAGTGTAGTAAGATATTAGTAAGAGCAGGGCATGCAGTAGGTTTAAAGATTATTTTGTGGGCTGTAGTAAGCTGAAGGTAGACAAGGTGGTTAGGAAGCTCTCGCCACTTTAGCATGTGGAGAGAGGTGCAATGATGGGAGGATTGTTTAGATTTAGTAGCAAATTTAGCAATTTTGTTGTAGCAGATTTCTAGTTTTGAGGTGATGGTAATAGAAAGATTGGTTAGAAGTGGAGCACCGTACAATAGTGATGGTAGTAAATAAGTAGAAGCTAGAGTTTGCCTTGTAGATGGAGAGAGAAAGTGAGCGTTTCTATATAACATACCTAGCTTCTGATGTTTTTTTTTTATATTAAGTTGGACGTGTGTATCGAATTTCAGGTGTTCATCAATAGTGACCCCAAGAAGTTTAGCAAAGGGACAACTTCTATAGAGGAGTTGGCATGGCTGATGATATTGAAGGATTGATTGTCAAGAGTGACAGTTTTTGAGGGAGAGAAAAGAAGGATTTTGGATTTATTGGCATTAAATGAGAGATGGTTTTGAAGCATTCAGTGCTCAGTAGTTGTAAAGGCCAATTGGGTTTTTGCCTGGAGCTCAGTGAGACTAGGAGCAGAGCAGACTAAAGTGGAGTTATCTGCATATTGCACTATTTTAGTGTTAGGAATGGCGGTGTGAAAATCATTGACAAATATATTAAAGAGCATTGGTCCTAGTATGGACCCCTGGGGAACCCTGGTAGGGGTAGGAAGGAAGGTAGAGGTACCAGTTTGCCATTTTACAGCCTGGGATCTGTTAGAGAGATAACTGTGGAACCAGGTAAGGCAGTTTTGAGAGAGATTAAGGTTAGAGAGATGATTCAGAAGGTGGGTATGGGAGATAGTATCAAATGCCTTGGATAGATCTAGGGCAATGGTGGAAACAATTTCTCCAGAGTCGCGAGCAAGGTTTATTATGTCTAAAAAAGAGAAGAGAGCAGTTATTGTACTATGTCCAGGATGGAAGCCATGTTGGGTAGGGGTAAGGAGTTGATTATTGATGAAGAAGGGCATGAGTTGAAGATGGATGCATTTTTCAAGGATCTTTGAGATTGGTGAAAGAATGGCTATGGGCAGAAGTTAGAGATGTTATTATTTTTGCCTCCTTTGTGGAGGGGCAGGATGTAGGCTGCATGCCACAATTTGGGGACATACGATTCCTGTATGGATCTATTGATGAGAATGCTGATGGGGATGGTGATACCATCTGCAGCAAGCTTTAGAAAGAGTGAGGGAATATTGTCAGGGGCATTGGAGCATGGCTTAAGTTTAGAGAGAAGCTTTTTGATGTAGGATGTTGAGATGGGTTTTAGATAAAAAGTGGGGGGAGGATTGAGAGTGGGGGGTTGAGAAGAGGAAGGGGCAGTTGGATTGAGTGGAAGGAAGGAGACCTGGTTGGGGAAGGTCTTAGTGAGTTCAGCTATAGAGTTAGTAAAAAAGGAGTTGAAGAGGGTAGCAATTTCTGTATCAGTATTTTTGTTGTCAGGACAGGGATTACTTTTGGTACCTGGATGCAGAAGAGAGTTAATGGAGTTCCAGAATTGTTTGGGATTTTTGGGGTGGGTAGATTGAAGTTTAATATAAACCTACAGCCTACCATCTAAATCATTGTATTAAGCTTGGACCAGTGCATCAAAAACTGAAAACCAGTGTTTTAATATTTGATAAATTCTTCACAACTATCTAGGACTTTTTTTAAGCAAAGTAATAACTTGCCAAGTCTAAATAAAAGATGCAGAGATCTTTGCAACATGAACTACAGATTTTTCAAATTGCTTGTGAATTTGTTGGGCAGCTTTAGCAACACAGCAGACCTACAATCACCCACTATCTAATCATTTAACTAGGAATACATTTGTCTGTACTTTAGAGAACTTAGATCTTTCAGCATTTTTAAAACTAACAGAACCTAAGGCATAATGAAGTTGTATGTGAAATTACTGTTTTTTCTTCTTCAAGAAATAAGCATATAAATGCACATTTGGTATTAAAAAAATCAGAATTGGTGCCACGTCTTGATCTTTTCTTATGCTGAGTTATCCTTTGGGACTATGCAGTTTTGGTTAAAACTGAAAGAAATTTTGAGCATGAGCAATTGTACAAGATGGGTGTCTAGTTTAGCAGCTCTGTGACTGGTGGACATTAAAGTTTTTTTTTTTTTTTTTTAATTGAGTTCTGGGGAAATTCAGAAAATTGTGTCTAAACTACATTGCATGGTAAAATAACCTTTCTGAAGCTTCAAAATGCAAATGAAACAAAAAAATTCAGTATGTGAAGGAGAGGTCTAAGGATGTCCTTACATTCACCGCTGCAGTATTCATCACATATGGGATTCCCTGTCATGGAAACCCATCATCCGGCCAGTCGACCAAAGCCTACCATTGCTTTAAGGTATGCTAAACATCATCATATTTTGTTGGGCGTTTGTCCCTAAAACCCTTCATAGTAGGCTTTCTTCCCTTTCATTATATCCTGAAAACCAGCATCCTAAGCTTCTTGCTAACGATACAGTGATGGAATTTACCACACCGAGGGTCAGTTGTCAGGGAAGAAGAAGGCGAAAAAGGTAAGACCGGAATATTCCATTGTCCATCCTCTGCCGGGTGTTTCTCCTGAGGCTGTTAGAAACCCAGAGGCTCACCTGGCTGTGTCGTCGGATTTAACTGCAGAGACTGGGTTGGAGGCCATCGAAGATCTGGTGGGCAGCACATCCGACAAGGCTTTGCAGGCAACCATTTCAGATATTCAGGGGGAACTACAGTTGATTGTTTCTGAGAGGTCAAGGGGGGTCCTTAGATTCTTCTTAGGGAAGAAGTTCCTACTACAGTTGTCAAATGCCATCCTGAATCTGAATCAGAACCTTCTCAGTTTTCGAGGGTGAATGTTCCCTTAAAAAAAGAAACAGAAAGCTAAACATGTTTCTCCTGCTCCTAGGGATGCATAAAGTGAGTGTCAGGCCTTTATTTACGGGTTATTTAATGCTTTGTTGTCATTAAGAGGTTCTTGTTTCTCCTTGCTCCTCTTCTCCATTTAAAAGGTTCAGAGAATTGAAATCTTCTGAGGAAGAGTTGGATTTTCTGATGAAGAATCCCCTTACTTATTTTATTCCGATTCCTTCTCCTTTGGACTATGGGTCAGAGAAGGAGGAGGGCTCTAATAGTCCTGATACTCCTTCTGAAGAAATTTCCTTTGGGACACACTGTGTTGGATGATGCTTTTTTTTAAGTGGGATTGTGTTCAGGTTTCTGATATTCATAAGAGGCACTATGAGTTACTGCAGATGGAATATCCTAAACCTGCAGTTATTCCTCCTGTTTTGTCTGCTTTACAAGATATTTTTTCCAGTACCTCTAAAGCACCTGATTCTCTGCCCCCTGCTCCCAAGAAGCCTGATTTTTATAGGGTGCCTGAGGATTGTACCTTTTTGTTCAAATGCCCTGCTGCTGATCCCTCTGTGGTGTATGTAGCCTCTGATAAGCCATCTCAATTGCTTCCTTTGTCCATGTTACTGCCTTATGACAAGGATAGCAGAACCATGGACAGGCTGGGTAAGAAGGTTTATACTTCGGCTACCCTAGCTTTTAGGGCAATTAATTATGAGACCCATATATCTAGGTATGTGTTGGCTCTTCTTTCTCAGGCTTGTCAGCTTTTTTCTGATTTTCCATACTCTGACAGTAAGTCTTCTGCTCTTTCCTTGCTTCCTGTCAAGTAGTTTGTCATTCTATCAAATATAATTATGATGCAGCAGATGCCTCTTCTAAAGCTGCTGCTTTTGGTTCAGTAATGAGGAGGTATTCTTGACTTAGGCTTCAACCGTTACCTGATGATATTAAGGTTAAGTTGATGGCTGCTCCTCTGGAAAATAAACTTTTGTTTGGGGAAGTAGCTGCTGGTTTGTTTAAGTATTGTCAGGACAAGGGGAAGGCCTCGTGTGAGCTTAAACATGTGTTTGTTTCTCATGTGCCTAAATTTCATAGAAACTAGGCTTCTAAGCCAGCCTTTGTTCATAGGTAATCTTGCCCTCCTGCTAAAGGTAAAAAGGGTGGTAAAAGGGCTCCTGCTAAGCCCACTTAGACTGCAGGGATGCAGAAGCCTTCCTTTCCTGACCAAACAGGTGCTGATTGACATCTGCCTGTTCCCAGCCACATTCCTCTTTTGCATCGCCATTCTCTTTCTCTTCCAAGTTGCTCCTTCAGGCCTTTCTGGTGTCTCTGGATCTCAGTGATGCTTAGCTCCATATTCTGATTCATCTCTTTTCAGGAAGTTTTTATGTTTCTCTGTTGCTTCCTGGCATTTTCAGTTCTATGTTTTGCCCTTTGCCCTTTGGCTTTTCTAATTCCCCAAGGGGGTTCACCAAATGCCTCACTCCTGTGATTACTTTTTGCAGGCTTCAAGGGAGCCAAATATCGCCTTACTTGGATGACTTGCTGAGTCAGGTATCTTCTCCAGAGATCCTTTTGCAAAATCTTCATTTGACCATTTCTCTGCTTCAGAGCCTGGGGTTCATGATAAACTTCAACAAGTCTTCTCTGACTCCTTCTCAGGATCATATCTTACTGAGTTCCAGGATTCATATGCTGCCAATGCTGGCATCCCTGCCTCCTCCAAGGGCCTTAACTCTCATTTTTTACTTTCAGTCTCTTCTTTCCTTCGCACTCATTACAGCCAGGGGGTTTCATAGTTTCCACCATTCTGATGCTTCTTCTGGCCAAACTCCACATGAGAAATTTCCAATGGTTTCTGAGGTTGGTGTGGCTTCAACATGGTCAGCATGTAGACTTTGCAGTTCCTCTTATTCCTTGTCTAAAAAAGCAACTTTTCTGGTAGATTCAGCAGTTTTCTCTGAATCGAGGGCTCCCTTTTCATCCCCCTCTTCCATCTCATGATCTGTTCACAGACATTTCAGATGTGAGATGGGGAGCAACTTTTGGCTCCCTGAAAGTACAGAGTGTGGTTGCCTTGTCAGCAGAAGGAGCACATCAACGTCAAAGAGATGAGAGCTCTAATGCTGGCTCTTCGGGACTTTCATCCTCTTTCTCTCTGTGGTTTCGCAGGGTGTTCACAGACAATACCACAGTTTTGTGGTATATCAACAAATGGGGGGGAACAAGATCCTACCTTCTTTGCTGGTTGGCACTTGTAGTATGGGATCTGGCTGTCAAGTATCAAGTGACTTGTCAGGCAGTTTATATCCTTTCAGATCAGGACATTGCGGCATACACTCTGAACAGGTCTTTCACTCAGACCCACAAATGGATGCTTCACAGAGATGTGTTCACAAGTGGAGTACTTCTCAGGTAGAACTCTTTGCTTCCCCTCTGAACAATCACCTTCCTCTGTTTTGTGCCACCAGAGTCCCAGATATTCTGGTGTAGGAGATGGACGCCCTCTCATTTTCTTGGAAGGGAATGTTTCTTTATGCATTCCTTCCCCTTCCTCTCATTCCAAAGTCCTGTTCAAGATTCAACAGGATGCTACCAAAATCTTGCTGATTATTTCCTTTTGGCACTGGTTCCCTCTACTTCTCATGTAGCCAAGGGCAATCATCACAAGTTACCTCACAGGCTGGATCTACTTCATACAAGACAAGGGATCTGTCATCCATCCCCACCTGTCAACACTTCAACTGACACTGTGGGTGATAGAGTTTTGATTCCTCATAGACACCTTTCTTCTGAGGATTTGCTGCAGGTCCTGCAGGAGGCCAGGAAACCTACTACTAGGAAATTCTACTTATCTAAGTGGAAGAGGTTTTTTATTTGGTATCTCTCTTGTTGTCTCTTATTTGTGTGAGTTGTTCAATGCTGGTTTGACCTATTTTTCTGTTAAGGCCCACTTATCAGATCTTTTTGCTTGTCTGCCTTTAACTCCACCTTTAACTTGTAGATTTGAGGCTAAGCAATTTCTTAAATGCATCTTTAATATTAGACCTCCCAGGAAGTCTGTTCCTCCTCCCTGGGATCTTAATTTTGTTCTGGAGACATTGGCTCTGCCTCCTTTTGAGCCTGCTGTTTCAGCTTCCTTGCACCATTGTTCATGGATGACAACACTTTTGTTAGCTGTTACTTCTGCTAGATGAGTGTCTGAATTGCAAGCCCTTATGGCTTGTCTTCCTTTTTTGATATTCTGTGAGGACAGGGTGTCCTTGCGTACTAATCCTTCTTTTATGCCTGAGATGGTTAATGAATTGTCACTTAATCAGTCTATTAATTTGCCTACTTTTTCCCCTCTCTAGAATGGCAGTGAGAGGGTGATGCATACTTTATCAGATGTGGGATGCCCTTGCCTTCAGCGCTGCAGTATTCACTCCCTCCCTCCATCCCCCTAGTCTTTTTCTTACTGGATGTGCAGGTTCTCTTTGGTTTTCCTTGGACTGGTGTTCCTACTGCAGCAGTCAGTTCTGAGGATGGTATGCCTGAATGTCACCTTTATGTCCTACGCTATGTGAGAAGTGTTTGGGTGACGTTCAGTGTACCATAAAGCAACGGTAGGGTTTGGTAGACTGGCCGGATGATGGGCTTCCATAGCAGGGAATCCCATACTTGATGAATACTGCAGTAATTAATGTAAGGACATCTACTGTTATGGTAAGATTTTACAAATCTGTACTATCTCATGGCCCTGAGACTGGAGGTAAGGAAGTTAGGGAAAACAATAAAAACAGCAGCAAATGTTTAACTTTATATAGTAAAAAGTATGATTGTGTGAAAAGTGCAGTGCAGTGGCAATAAAATAATAAACTTGCATGTAAGGAAGCATAACTCAGAATCACAAAAACAAAACTCCAAATGTCAATATATTAAAGTCAAAGTAAGTCAAACTAAACTTTATTGTCACTTTGATTCACACAAGTGCAAACCGAGTGAAATTATGTTTCTTTGAACTCAATCTGCATACAATACATAGACTACATTTAAGATGATGCTAATCCACAAACTTCTATAGACACAGACGACGAACACAACAATAATAAATACTTGGATTATTGCACTGATTTAACAGATTGTCACTCATTACTACATGATTAGCTTATTTTCACTGGAAAAATTGGACTTAAGTGATTGATTTAAGGCCTACATTTATATTGCACAGTAAGACAGTTCAATTTGATTACTGCTGACTTTGCTGTCTGGGTGCGGGTAAGACTTTGCTACGTATTGCACTATAGAGAGTTTTCAGTATTGTTGAATTACTGCCTTCATGTCTAGTGTTAAAGGTACTGTTCCTAGAGTTCACTAACCTGATGGCTAGTGAAAAGAAGCTGTTTCTGAAGCTCGTGGTTTTGCATCATATGCATCAAAAGCGCCTTCCTGATGTTAAATGTGAGAACAGTTTGTAAGCAGGATGAGTGCTATCCCTGGTTATTTTCCTTGCCCTGCTGAGACATCTGGACATGTACAGGTCTTGTATGGACGGGAGGGAGTTCCTGATACTTCTCTCAGCTGCTTACACTACCGTCTGGAGGGACTGGTGCTCTGAAGCAGAGCAGCTTCCATTCCATACTGTAAAGCTGTGTGTCAGTATACTTTTGATGAGGGTCTATATTAGAACACCGAACGTTCAAAATTTTGAGTGTTCTATTATGGAAGAAACAGAAAACCAATTTTTTTTCTAGGGAAATAATTTGGTTATCCGTTTCTGTTGCTTCGGTATTTTCAGCGCCGTGGTGAAAAGTTACGGGTCAGGTTCAGGTAAGTGTGCGATTGTGTGGACATGAAGTTTAGGGCGGGTTAGGTCAGTTAGGGTTAGGGCACGGGTCAGGTAAGTGTGCGATCGTGTGGACGTGAGGGTTAGGGCGGGGTAGGTGAGTTAGGGTTAGGGAACGGGTGAGGTGACTGTGCGATAGTGACAGACCTTAGGGGTAGGGTTTGGGTTAAGGTAAGTGGATAGTTAGTGGTGTATGTATAGTGTAGTGTAGGGTTAGGTGTAAGAGTTTAGGTGTATGTGTGTGGATTGCTGTTTGTTTGGTGTGCTTGTGTTGTGTGTATGTGTTTTGGAACAGCAAAAATTTTTCCCTAGGAAAAAATTTGCTGTTCTGTATGTTCGATGTTTTAAATTTTCGATTCATAGGGTTCGATATTAGAACACTCAAAATTTTGAAAGTTTGGTGTTCTAATATAGACCCTTTGATGGTGCCCCTGTAGATGGTTGTGAGAGCTGTTAATGGTAGGTTTGCTCTACTCAGCCTTCACAAGAAGTGAAGCTATTGGTGCGCCTTCTTAATGATGGCACTTATGTTGGATGCCTACAGTAATTCTTCTGCAATGTGCACCCCCAGAAATTTTGTGCTTTTTACTCTGTCAACTTTTTCTTCATTGATTATGAGTGAAGAGTGCTCTTTGCTGCTCTTCTTGTAGCCCACAATTATTTCTTTGGTCTTGTTTACATTTAGTGCAAGATTATTACTGTAACACCAGTTTACGAACTGATTCACGTCCTCTCTGTAGGCTGTCTCATCATCATTCCTGATGAAAACTGCCATATCATCTGCAAATTTGATGATATGGTTTGAGCTGTGCTTGGCAGTACAGTCGTGGGCTAATATGGTGAAAAGCAGAGGGCTTAGGACATATTCCTGTGGGAATCCAATGTTCAAGGTGATGCTCTCTGATGTATTCTTGCCTACGCAAACTTTTTGGGATCTATCTATAAGAAAGCCCAGAATCCATTTGCGTAGTATAGTGCTGATGCCCAGTTGAACCAGCTTTCTGATCCATTTTTCTGGGATGACTGTATTGAAAGCTGAACTGAAGTCAATGAAATGTAGCCTGACATAGCTATTCTTGTTCTCCAGGTGGTCCAGCGATAAGTGGAGTGCCAAAGAAATAGCATCTCCTATGGAGTAATTGGGTTTGTGTGCAAACTGGAGTGAATCGAAGTCTACAGGTGGTTTGGATGTTATTACATCTTTGACCAGTCTGTCAACGCATTTCATCACAGTGGAGGTGAGAGCTACAGGACGATAGTCATTTAGGCTAACAGGTGGTGACGTCTTTGGCAGTGTTATAATGTTTGTGTAGTTGAAACATTTGAGCACAATATATGAGCATGTATATAGTATTAAGAACAAAAATGCTAACACTTCTTTGTTTAAATACACTTTACTTGATCATTCTCGTAGTAAATTTAAGTTTGGTATATTGGAACAAGTAGAAATCAACCCTAGGACATGAGATTGGGACAGTAGGCTAGAGTATAAAGAACTGCTATAGCTGTTTAAATTAGATGCTTTAATACCCCCTGTTTGAATGATCACATATCAATTCAACCAGTTTTAAAACTTTGTACAGCTAAATTATAAAATATAAAAGTGTAATTTTAGAACCAAATATATGTCTTTAAACAGTTTAGAGTGAATGTATTTTACATTTCCATTATTTATTATTGTTTGTTTCTTTTTAGTTTATTTTTATGTGAACTTGGGTTATATACATTTAAGATGTTTATAGATAGCCTAATTGATTAATTAGAAATCTATATAAATGGAAGTTTCCTGAAAGTTATTTCATTCTGATGAAGTCCTAGAAGTGAAGGGATGCTGATGAGGAGAATTAAGGATCAAAGGAAAAAGTCTGGTTTACTTTGGTGCAAGATGGAAGGAGGTAGGATAGCCATACAAATGAGCAAATATTGGCACAATCCTGATGCTATTAATTCAAGCTTTAGAAAGGACTGACCATCACGTTACAGTGAACTATAAATGGAAAGGAGAAGTGAAGTGAGGTGCATTGAGTAAAGCGGCACAACAAAATATAAATGTGCCAATAGGAGAGGAGCAGATGATTGAGGGCATCAGCCATCTGGAGGTGTAAAGCAAGTAAGCCATATGGATACCCCATTAATTTCTTTAAAATAGTAGATTTTAAGAGGAGTGGTACAATATTAGATCTGTTGAATGGTATCATAAAAAGAGAGATTAACTAATTATGTGGAAGAGGCTACAGCAATTGTATTATACAAACAAAAATGGAGATATACAAATGTTGAAACTATCAGCGTATGTCTTCATGCAATGTAGAGGCTGAAGGTTTTAATAATATTGGAAAAGGTTCTTCTGCGAGTAATTGGAGATGAGTAAGCGTTCTTTTTATTTTATAGGTAAAACATCCATGGATCACTGGTATACTCTTATAGTTTTTGTGGAATGGGCAGAAGAAACGGGCCACAAAAAGGCAGGAATTGTGTTAATGGACATCTTGAAAGCAATTGACTGTGTCTCATGGGACTTCATGATAGATACATTGAAAGATGTCATTGGAGATTGCCAGTGGCTGAAGGGAGTGAAAACCCTCTGTATGACCTGAAGGTTGTGTTTATATATCAATGGGTGTGTTACAATAAACAAAACATTAAAAAGAGGAGCATGTCACGGTTGTTTGCTATCACCAGGACTATTTTTAATGATCACTGAATGTCTGGTGCAGAGAATAAGAGAAAAGTGGATAAGGCAGCATAGTAAATGGAAAAAGAACAACGTCAACTATTTGCAGATAACTATCTGATGCTTCTTGAGGATGTAGCTGCACAATTACTAGGGAAATTAGGGACATTTAGGGGGTAAAGTAAGTAGTGCTGGCAGAGTGTCTGGATTCTTTTAGCACACCCAAACATCTGAGGTGATCTAAGCTGGAACTAAACAGATGCAGGTATACCCCACAATTCCTGAAAAGATGGGTGGGGGAGGGTACTTGAGACATAAGGTGCATAAAATATTAACGGAAATCAGAGACTGGAGATGGGTGGAGGTGAAAATAAAAGCAAAAAAAAATGTTAGACATATGGGCACTTGGGGATATAATAGAAATAGGTTTTATAAGTTTTCTTCCACATATATTGTATTTTTGGCAGAAAATTCCATTCAGTCCACTAAGTAAGATTATAGCAGATACCCAACTAGTTTGTGACAGATCTGTGTGAAAAAGCAAAAGAGAATAATCTGCGGGCTCACAGGAAATTGGGAGAATGGAGTATGCTGGATTTCATGTGACATGTGACTGCTATAAATATTGTGAGTGGATCAGAGGCTTAGGAAGGGAAAATTTGTATTGGGTTGTCTGAGAAAAGTGGTGAAAAGTAAAGGAAGGTATTAACAAGATAATACATATAATACATAGGCTGTAAATGAGCTGTGTCCTATTGAGGATCAGTCCAGTAAGTTGCATAAAACACAGACAATGCTACATTAAGAAAGATGGTTCCCATCCACAGAATATTGAAGATGTGAGGAGGAAAGTGCTTATCAGATGCATATGTGATAGACATTTAATGTGGTTGTATCAGTATGGAAAGGCACAGGAGGAGTATGATGGAGTAATTTACTAGGGAAGAAGATACCAGATTGAATTGACTTATGCCTTTTTGAGCTATTTAATGGAATGGGATGGAGAATGTCCTCTGCTCACCAGGAAAGTCAGAAGTATTATAGCTAAGGCATGAAAAGGAGTGGGCCTGGAAGTTTATACAGAAGGAAAATTGTAAAAAGGACAGACATGATGGCTGACTAGAAGATGCTGGGGTGGATGGATAGACCAGTCAAATAATGTGAAAAGAATGTGTTGCAACAGAAGATATACAGACAAGTATACATGCATACAAATATTTCAAGCAAGGGCAATAATGCCCTTCTAGCCTGCCAATACACCAAAACATGTGTTCCCATAATAAGTGTCCAGGCTGTTCTTAAAAATATCTAAACTAGTACTAGTGTAAATGTAATTTAGTAGTGTGTTCCATTCATCAACTGCACACTCATTGATACAAATCAGACACTTCTCATTTCTATAGAGTCTTCTACATAGGTTGCTGATGACTCTCTGTTACTCTCTATCCCCAAATATTCCTAGAGGTAGTTGTCTCTAAATGTCCTATATACCTATGTCTTAAAAATCCATATGAGACACCGTACAAGTTCAGATATTTCAGTCTTTCATAATAAATTAAATTTTGCAACCATTGATGCCCTTAGTATATTTCCACTGTACTCTTTCCAGTTTACTCATGCTTGTTTTCTTAGAAGGTTTCCATATTTTTATTCCATACTAAGTTTGGGTCTAATGTAACTAATACATAATGACTTTATCATTTCTGATTTCCTGGATTTTTAAATGTTTTTATACAACCTATACGTCTATAACTATAATTAACCAATGAATTGATATAATTAGAAAAACCTCAAAGTTGGATCTACCCATATGCTAGATTTTTAAATTAATCTGCAGTTTCAATCGTTGTATTATGTATTAAATATTCACCTTTCAATTTATGTCTCCCAGATCTCATTTACTTAGTTTTTGTTGTATTTATCAGCCCATTTCTCCTGTGCTCAAATGGTCAATTTAGTCAAATGATTTGCAGGCATGCCCTATACAAAATCAGTTTACCCATTTTCAAGTCTTCAGACTGTAAAACACCTCTGATGATAGGCGTAGGACAGATCCCTATGGAACACTTTGTAACCAAGAATTTCACCTGCCCAGTTGCTGTATGATACTTCCCATGTCCTATTTGTAAATCTTGCAGCTATCTATCTTATCAAGAGTACATCAGAACCTAGTTGTTCTAATTTATTGAGCAGTGCTTTTTGTATTACCCTATCAAATGCTGAAGTAAAATCTATATAAATTAAATCACAATGCAATTTTTCATTCATAGCTGTTATTATATTGTTATAGAACATCATGTTACAGGTGGTAATAGATCTATTTTCAACATATGCATGCTTATATATGGTTTCAAGTCCCTAGATCTCCCGTTCTGCCAATAATTTATCCAGTATAAACTTCTGGATTATTTTAAAAAAGTATACTTATGGATCATTATGACTCTGGGTTTGTCTTGCCCTCATTCCCTTAAAGACAGGTTTAACAAGTGTACCGTGGATATAAAAAGTTTACACACCCCTGTTAAAATGCCAGCTTTTGTGATATAAAAAATGAGACCACAATAAATAATTTTAAAACTTTTCCCAACTTTAATGTGACCCATAACCTGTACAATTCAACTGAAAAACAAAGAAATATGTTAGGGAAAAAAATATATTTTTTTGTGTCTTTGGGCTTTTCCCAGTTAGGGGTTGCCACAGCGGAACTCTGGTCCGCTAATGATTGGCAGTTGATTTTTACATACTGGCTTGCCAGGCCTGATGCACAACCTTTAACGAAGGTATGCCCATTCATGCATGTCTCCACGCAGAAGACGCTCTAGCTGAGAATAGAACCTGACAGCATCTTACTGTGAGGCGACAATGCTACCGCAGCACCACCACCACGGGTCGTTAGGGGAAAAAAGCATACAATAAGGTGGTTGCATAAGTGTGCACACCCTTAAACTAATACTTTGTTGAAGCACCTTTTGATTTAATTACAGCATTTAGTCTTCTTGGGTAGGAGTCTATCAGCATGGTACATCTTAACTTGGCAATATTTACCCACTCTTCCTTGCAGATGCACAAAAAGGCAGGAAATGTCTCCAGTCTTGAGGAATCTCCCCATATTTATAAGACCTAGTAAATAACAGATATAATGGTGCTGTAAGTTCATGCCAGTGTTCTCTTGTCTTTACTACTAATTCTGTCCCCACCCTGTGCTTTGTGTGTATACAGTTTCCGTAATTCTGTTTCAATACAATCTAATTTGCATTCAGAAATGGTAGTTATAGTGGAATGAATGTGGTCAGTCATAAGTGCAGGTATAGCAGTTGCTGTAGGCCAAATGGGGGTAACTGGGATATTTTTCAAAAAACGGAGAACAGTCATACTCAGTACTTTGAATATGTTGACTGATACAGTTTGAAATGTGAAAGGAGGGGAAATTTAAGGGAACAGATCTCTTACCCAGTTGATGATGGGATGGGGGTGGAGTTGTGGCTTTGCTTGAGTTATTAATAAGTACAGAAATGAGCTAATTATTGTCTGGTGAATTAGGATATAAATGACATGTCTTGGAGTTGACAGTATCATGACAAAATGGGTACATAATCAGGTAGGTAACTATGAAATGTATATTATATGTGAAAACCCCTATGTAAAATAGTATTGCTGAAAACTGTATTACATAACAAACACCAAAAATGACAAAGTGGAAAAGAAGCTGAGTTTTAATACTACATGGTAAAAGGGGAATCTTCACATATGTGCATGTGTAAGTGTATGTATGCCATACTATGCATTTTGAAGCATGTGTAATTCTATGCTCCTATATGAACTAGGTTATTGAAATTGTATATTGGAATACCCCTTCCTTCAAAACAATTGTAATAGAAGTTCCTGTTAGCTTGTCACACAGCACTAATACCAGATCATAGCACTATCTAACATCTAGCCTTAACCCTGGACACCATCAGGTGATCCCTGTAAAACCAAGTCCCTAAACCATAGTAGCGCAACTCTATTACAGGTTCTGACAACATGGAAACGTGCTTTCTTAATGTCTCTGTGCTCAACTTAGAATTTATTAGCAGCCTGAGACAATGTAGCAATTGTCTCATGTACTTAGACAACCTTTAAATCCTTAAACAAACTAACACAGGATGCAAGAGATGTACATACATGACTTCCCTGGAGCTAAAAATCTTGCTTGCAAACACAGCTGTCAAAAACATACACACTATATCCCTCACACATTCCTCTCGCCACATATATAGAACTCCTTGGGCTGCGGCTCTTAAAAGAAACCTGTCCAAACCTCAAAGACCTCCTAAGCCATCAAAAAGCAATGCCTATCACGCGGTTTACATGGATTTGGTCATACTGCCAATTGTCGAACAGGGTGTTCTCCGAACTTAAATGTCAAAAATTTAGATGTCAAATGGTCAGAATGTCGTATAAAATTCGACATTTATGACTGCTCTACCACCTAAACAAGCACTACCATGGGTCAAAAAGGGGGATGTTTGGCATTTTGACATAACTGCGTTCGCAATTATGCCATACTGGGGTTCTGCAGTTCGACATGGTGCATTCGACAATTGGCCTTATGACCAAATCCGTGCATACCCTATCATGCATATCAGTTTAGAAATTACTAAGACACACACCAAACCAACACCTAACACCACACATAACCCTACACTCAATGACTCTCCAAGAACAAAACCCATAAGGCAAGCAAACACTTTACCTTGTACTCTTGTCATATAGGATTCCATTGTATGACACACAGATGCCCCTCTCATCAGGCTGGACAAGGAGAAGATAACAGTTATTTGTCATTTGGGAGCTACCACTTGCAATATCACACAAGCACTCGAGTCACTGCACGACAGGTACCAATATGATTCTATCATAGTCCATATGGAAGTAAGTGAACTGAGACATATCTCACTGGATTATATGAAAAAAGACATTATAGATCTTTCTGAATGTGTGTCACAGACAGGTATGTGTTTTGCACTGAGCAGCATTCTACATAAGATGATGGCATAGCATGAATAGAGAATAACTGGTTTTAATTGACTTAATTCTGGTATTACTCAAGGGGAATCCAACACAAGACAAGATTTCTTAGCAAGCCTTGGCCAGCTCTGTGACCCAGGAAGCCCACAACTCATACCTAGACCTGCTAGAGGTATTCACCATCAAACCAAATACCCTATAAATGGCAGGCTTTAATTACCACTTTATAGACTGGGAAACATACACTGCCTATAACTCATAGTCAGAATGTTTCTGGGTACTTGTGTACACAGTAATCCTGCCTTTGCTCAACATATAGCCAGGATAAGCAAGAATATGGCATCTGAGTCCCCAAGGAATTATAGTACCACACTGCTCAGCCCTTATCAGACCCATCATTAAGTACAATGCCTCATTTGGCATGCACCTAAAGAGGCACTTGCAACATGTGGAGTGCCCTCAAAGGTTCCTCACCAGGATAATCCAGGATCTGACTACCATATCCTACAAAGATCATCTTAAGACCCAAACCCTGTCCTCAGTCTCCTACAGGTTAATGAGAGCTGATTTACGCCTGGTATATAAGGCATCCTCAGATCCAGCTCTGACAGATCTCTTACACATCCACAAAATAAACAGCATCAGAAGCACTAGATCCTGCTGCGGTAGCATTGTCGCCTCACAGTAAAATGCTGTCCGGTTCAATTCTCAGCTAGAGCGTCTTCTGCTTGGAGACATGCATGAATGGGTGTACCTTCGTTGAAGGTTGTGCATCAGGGCTGGTAACTTGGCATGTAAAAATCAACTACCAATCATTAGCGGACCGGAGTTCCGCTGTGGCGACCCCTAACCGGGAAAAGACACAACAACAACAACAAGCACTAGATGCAGGGACCTAAACTTTGCCCACAACATAAACCAAACTTGCTGGGGAGACCAATATGTGTCTCAAAGGATCCTCACACTAAGGAATAAGCACCCCATCAATGTGAAGGTTCATCGCTGACCATATTCAAACAAAACTTTGACCAGTGGATGGAAAATTACAAATTCGCCAATAGTCTGTCCCCATGTCCCTGATGGACAGAGGTCAACAGTAAGTAAATTAATCCCCAACTAACATACCTTCCCCACATAACACTTAGCTACCTCCTTACTATCATACGCTATTATATAGGCTTCCAGGAAGCTCAGGGACAAAACTGGGTTGGGTGCACAGCTGGGCTTGTAAATACCCAGGTGGTCGTTAGTCTAATATAAACCGATGAAGCTTAATGTTTAATGACAAATGTACTTAATTTACTTTATCATAGGTTCATAGGTAAGTACTAAACCAACTGACCATGTGGGCATTTTAAGCCTAACTAATTTCCTGCAGTGGTTTGAATCAAACCCTGCACCTTAACCATGATGCCATCCCCCAACCCCAACTTTTGCTATGATTTCAAAATGACAAGCAACTACTGTTATCTGTGGAGTATTCATTGGTTTCATTTTGGCTAATAATTTAAGAATGGATTGATTATGACTGTGAAATAAAATGAAATAATGCTTTAACCTTTCTCATCTGATTCAAAGATTTTGAATGTGTTGCAATTTCAGTTACATTTTCTGAGATGTGTTGCATGATAGGCTATGTTGTTTCATGTTCATTATCCTTTGCCTTACCTGCTGGAGGGAAAGTTTGTATGAATCTGATTACAAGTGTTAGAGGTTTGCAAAACAAACTTTTCAGA
>NC_056744.1:1235073775-1235278775 GCF_019279795.1 Protopterus annectens
TTTTTTTGAAATAATTTTTTTTTTTAAAATAAAATAAAATTCAGGCCTCAGAAAGATTTAACATTTTGTTTGAATATGAAATTCAAAAATTTCCAAAAGAAAAATTTTTTTCCTTTCAAAAAATATTTTTTTTTGGTCTTTTCATAAATGGCAACTATTTAAAAATTTTTTTTTTTTTTTTTGGGTTTTTTTTTGGGTTAAAAAATTTTTTTTTTAATTTATTTAACAAAAATCAAAAATTCGTTTAAAAATTTAATTAAAATTTTTAATATGCCTTTTTAAGTTTAAAATTGAATCTCCGGTTTTTTTTTTTTGGGTTTGTTTTTCAAAGTATTTTAAATGTTAAGAATCCGGGGCAGAATTTTATTTTAAAAAAATTTTTTAATTTTTTTTTTTTTTTGTGTGTGTTGTGTGTTTTGTGTGTGATTTTTAATAAATTAAAATAATTAATAAAACCCAAAATTAATTTTAAAAAAAAAATTAAAAAAAAAAAAAATTTGGTATTAAAATTATTAAATATAAAAAAATTTAAGGGGGGTTTAAATTAATTTAGATTTTTTTATGTTAAATTAATTTTTTTTCAGGGGAATTCGTTTGGTATTTTATTTTTCTTTAATTTTAAAGATTTTCAAATTTCTGCAAAGGGTTAATTTTTTAAAATATATATATATATATATTTTATATATATTTTTTTTTTTAAAAAAAAAAAAATTAAAAAGAATTAAAAAAAAAATAAATAACCCAAAAAAACTATAAATAAAAAAAAGTTAAAAATTTTAAAAAAAACCCTTTTATTTTAATGGTTTTACTTTAATTTTTTTTTCCATTAAGTTTATTTGGGCAAATCCGTTTCCTTTAAAAAAGTCTCATTTTTTTTTTTTTTTTTTTTTTTATTATTTATCTTCTTTTTTTTATTTTTGTTTTTTGTTTTTGGGAAAATTTATTTTTTTTTATATTTTTTATTTTGTGTTTTATTTATTAATATTTTTATATTTTTTTAAAATTTTTTTTTTATTATTTTGTTTGTTTTTTTATATTATTTTTTTTTTTTTTTTTGTGTGGTTTTTGTTGTTTTTTTATAAATATATATAAAAAATTTTAATATAAATATGTATATATATATATATATATATATATATATTTTTGTTGTGTGTGTGTGTGTATGTGTGTGTGTTTGTGTGTGTGTGTGTGTGTGTGTTTTATATATATATATATATATATATATATATATATATATATATATATATATATATTTATTTTTTGGTTAAAATATTAAGAAAATGCACTTTTAAGATAGAAATATATAAAAAAGCATAATTTGATATTAAAATCAATATGTGACTGTACACAAATGTACAGGGTAAAAAATTTTTTTATGTTGCTAAAAAGCAAGTATGGTGTCAAAAAGGTCATTGTACCACTGTTCTTATCATTAGACATCATTGAGTTTTAATATGTACCAAATCAGATGCATGCAGCAACTAGAACATACAAAGTTTCCCTTAAAAAAATACATGGCAAAAACACAATGAGGGATTCACAAAGGTTTTCAGTGTAAGGGGGTGCAACACTCCATGCAAGCCCCCGGATCCAGGAACAGCCCTTCCTTTAGAGACCAGCAAAAACCCTCTTACACGGTGGACTTTAAATACCTCACTTGCATGGGAAAGGTATGCAAATGAGGTAAAAGCGATCCAAAGCAGAAACCAGTCCGTGTAGGGGCTTTTTAGCTGCAGAAATGTACTCAGTTGACAACTGAGTACATTTCTAAAAAGCCATGTCAGCTCCAAAAAGGTTTGCTTTGCCCAGGCAGCATGCCAATGGCCAAATATGTGGCCATTGGCGGAAGTAAAAATAAAATTTTAAACCCAGCCCAAAGGGCTGCGTGTAAAAAAAAAGAAGGTTATAAACCCACAAATGTGGGTTTATGCAATACATGGAATGACAATGCAGGGACCAGCAGACCAAAACAACATGGCCCCCTTTAGTGGTTGCTAAGGGGAAGCTGAGTCTAAGACATGTAACTAAGCATTAGTAGCTAATCTGATGTAAATGAGGGGGATACTGAACCCACAGTCACATAGCAAATGAGCACATTCTGAGTAGTGTAAGAGATACATAAGGGGGAGGAATAGAGTAGGAGAGAGGTGACAGCACGGGGGGGAATGGTAGAAAGAAATGCAGTTCATTGGAGGCCAGTGAAAATGACAGATGACAGAAAGATCATGGAAAGAGGTGTGCCACTAGATAAGTCATGGAAAGTCAAGAAATGGAAGGTGTACACTGTTACTTACACCAAAGTTTCTTGCGGGGGTGACGCGGTGCGCATCAGGGCGAGGACAGTGTCCCCTGTAAGGCAGTCTGAGCATGGGGGGCATGTTGGGAGATGTTTAACACTGTTTGCGGGTGCGGTGTAACAGGCTGAGCATGTTGGAGGCTGTTGGCAGATGTAACAGTGTTTGCGGGTGTGCGCTTTTTAACCCAATAAGTAGATTCTAAACCCGTGTAAGCATGGTGGGGTGTAAGCCACTGGGGGTGTTTCTGATAGTATGCATTCCCCCAGGAAACAGAGGAAAAAGGAAGCAACAGAATTAATAGGAAGCTAGCAGGGAGAACTGCTGAAGCTAGCAGGTGAAAACAATTAGAAGCAGGCAATTACACAGGCAGAATAGTAGCCCAGCCCAGCACTTAAAACTCTGCAAACAGTAGTGCAGGATGTTTCCCAAGAGACACTGCAAGACAGGGGGAAAAAAGAAAAAAGGGTTAGGGGGGGCTGCCATAGCTGTCATAATGAGACATAGGCGACTTGCTGAGGGTGGTGACAATGCAGATGGTGCCAGACAACCCACAGTGTGGAGACAGAAGAGGACAGGCCCAGGGTCACCTACCAGGGTTACATGAGCTGGAGATAGTAGGGCTATAGAGTGGACAGAGAGCTCCTGCAGAAAATTTGGGAGCTGTGCAGGCCACCTCACAAAAGAACCAACAGAGGGGAACCCATCCCAGTGGAAACCAAGGTATGTGTTGGCCTAAGAATACTAGCAACAGGTACCTTCCAGAGACCAACTGGCGATATGATGGGGATAGCACAGGCATCAGCCTCCAGGGTACTGCACCAGTTCCTGGATGCCATGTCAGCACATGTCGGTGATCATGTATATTTCCCCAATGCCCGTGAGGTATTGGCCAGCAATATGTCTCTTCCAGCAAATAGCGGAATACCCTGAGGTATGGGTGCAATAGACTGAAAGCACATATGCATCAAAGCACCAGCCGGTGGGGGGTAGGGCCTACATTAACCGCAAGGGCTTCCCCTCCATCAACTGCCAGGTCATGGGGATGCCCAGGGCATAATAATGAATGTGTGTGCTGGCTGCCCTGGGAGTTACCACAATTCCCACATCTGGCATTTGAAAAGCTGTACCAGACATTTCCCAAAGGGGACATCCCACACGGACACCTAGTGGGGATGCAGGTTATGCACACCTGGCTGATGACACCCATCAAAAAGCACACACCCTGAACAGGACCCCATAATGGGGGCCCCACAAACACGAAATTTAAAGATGTTTTTGGGCTGAAGCCCGGTTCCCGGTGTCTGGACACATCTGGTGGAGCCTTGCAGTACACACCAACTACATGTACCCAAATTGTCATGGTATGTGCTATGCTACATAATATGATCTTGGAAAACAGCTGCAGCAGGACCAGCATAGGGCCGGCCAAACAGCCCCCACCATTGCCAAGGCCATCACAGGCAGGGGACTCAGGGAGGAACAACCTGAGCCTGCCCCAGTAGGCAGAAGGAGGCGTGCCCAGTATGCCCTGGCCTTGGCAAAGAGGAAAATAGCACATACACTGGCTCAGTAGGAACCCTGGGAATGATACCCCTCTGACTCACTCAAATAATAACAGGATGCCTAAAATGACAACCTGCTCACAAACATGTACAGGGAAGTGTAAATGTGCACCCGACAGAGGCAGCCCTGCAGCCCCCACTAAATGTGTTTAAGTAATGTAACACCATGTACTATATGCACACCTGAGCACCTTGACTAACATCCACCCTCACCAAGCATGAAGCCACAAAATGACGAGGGGATGATCAATGCAATAACTGGCTGAAAATGCAGTAGTAAAAGGGGGACCAATGTTTTTCAGGCGGGGAAAGACATGGGGTGACATGATGCACCACCTGCTAGGGTGGCATGCACCTATCATGCCATGCCCATGGATACTGGAAAAGGCTGTCAGACCCACAGCATGCCCTGAATAGGTAAGTCTCAAAACACAAACCCACCTTCATAGGTTCTGGGGATAGGAACCTAGATGTAATGCTACCCAATGGGTGTATAAAAAGCAAGATTTTGCAGTGTAAAGCACAGTATGGAGAATGTAGATACCAGTCCTGTAATAGAGAACTGGGCAAGGCTCACATCAGCACCCTAACACTACCAGGTACACCTCATACTGTGCTGTACAGCTGCAAAACATGGAACAAGCTACAAAAAGGGGGGTGACTAGCAAGAAATGGGGGTAACCACACCCCCCTGTTGGTACCACAACAAGAAGCAGCATGGAATAGCCATGGTCAAAAACCAATGGCTAAAACTGCCTCGTATATAGCCTGCTGCAGACTACTGTCCTAATACCAGGAACGCACCTGGCCTATGTGAATACATGAATATATCAAGCCCCCAAACCACATTATATTGCTTGACTGAAAATACCCAGACATACACTGGAGCATTTACTAGCACCAACAAGTAGGAGAAAATTCCCCGATTCCATAAACCAAAATGCCCAGGAACAATGTACCACTCCCACAAGAGGGGAAAGCATACTGGATGTGATAATCAGCAAGATGGTACTGGATGGCAAGATGAGAAGTGTATCCCTCACTGGTAAGACCAGACCATAGAGTAATCACACTGGATATATACATCCTGACCCCAGTCCCTGGCCCGAATACCACAGTGAAAAAACATGTGTAAAGATAGGTTGCAGCCCTCAAAAACCCATGTTGAATCCACAAAAAGGGCCCCGTGCAAGTGCAGAATATGGGAAAAACAGAACATGTTATACAGGCATTCCATGAAAACCCGGAATGCTTGGAATTTTCAATCACAAATAACAACAAAACAATCCATAGGGATCTGGCATGCTGGACCCCAGCCATTACCAAACCATGCAAGAGAATGAGGAAGCTACCACATGATAGAGCAAACATAAAAAGGAAGTACTCACTGACCAGTAGTATGGCAACAACATATGTCCACATATACAATCCACGAAGTCCAGCCACAACAAGTAGAATCTGTGAATCCAGAGGCAATGTGACAGTACCAAGTACACAGACAACCCAAAACCCCAATAAATACAAATATATGTGATAGATGCATCCATGTATCCAAACCAGAGGTTGAGCTCCAACAACTCAGTACTGTCAAAACTAGTCAGGAGGAGAAGGTAACCACATACACCACAAACCCCGTCCCCCATAGACCTACCACAACTGTAAACCAAACACATAAACACAGACAAATATTCCCCGGGGGCCTTAATTACAAACACACCACAGAAGCCTCCAAAGAGATCACAAGCAACCACAACCTCCCAAAAATAGCACATGCAACAAATAAAAAGCTGGTGTGCCAAACAGTCACAGGCCAGAAGGAGAAACAACATGCCTGATACAGTGTAATAGGTGTCTGTATAGGCAGAAAACTGCTGTCCACTCACCAGACTGAACAAGGGAAAGGGTAGAGTAAGCTGCTTTTAGGCTGCCACAAAATGCCACATAACACAAGTCAGGTCACCCCAAAGCAAGCAGAAATATGATGCACTCAATGTCCATGCTGGTGTGAATTACCTGAGATGTACCTCCCCGGTCAACATCAAAAAAGACATGGATGGGCCCTCTGAGTATGTACCCCAGGGGGATGACACTGGCTGTGTGCAGCATCCAACCCTCACCAAGAATGATGCCACAGTACAAACACAGAATGCTCATGTTTAACAGCTGGCCCAAAAGCTGTCAGTCCAAGAGGGTCTAATGTTTTCTGCTTGAGATGTCAAGCATGACAAGCCATGCTGCTGTTCCAGGGATGGCTGCAGCTGTTACCCTGGGCTGGATACTGGATAAGGCCTTTGCCCTCCATAGAGCCTTTTAGGCAAGGAAAAAACTACCCACCACCCTAGAAAACATAAGTGGTAGGAAACATAAGGGTAATGCTGACCAATGCCAGATGTGTAAACTGCAATATGCATGCCCCCGAGGCACTTCCCATTATGGAGAACATTGATGTCTGTGCAGTGGCAGAAGCCTGCTGCAAGCCTTTATAGCACACCAGCACTACTAGGTTATACCACATATCATTTTTATGGCCCCAACACCTGCACCAAAACATCAAAGGAGGAGTATCCATATGCAGCACAGACACCCATATTGCCAGGTAACTGACAATGCACAAAACAGCGGAACCACCCATGTGCACATAACTGTAGTCAAAACTGCTGTACAGTCTGTAGCATGGGCAGACCACACTCTCCCCACAAGAACTCCCCCAGACATCCGAAGACACTGGACAGTATGAATGTCCCCCCAAAAACCAGACAAGGTACACAAAAATTTCCACATAGGTGTCAAACCATTATGTATGCAAGGAGTAATCAGGGACCTAGGGACACAACATTAATCTGTCATGTGAAACCCCCAATGCCAATGTGGCTAGGACTGTTGATACTGGACACCGTATCATGAAAGGATTCACATCAAAATCAACAGAGGTCACTGTGCGCTGTACTGTTCCCCCTTTTCAGACCCATAATCTAGTACAATGACTCATATGGGATGTACCGTCGTGACACCTGCAGCGGGTTTGGAAGACCTCATAGTTACCCCACCAACAGGATAAAGGGGGTGAAATATATGTCATATGCTGCCTGGCTGTAGACACCCCAGCTGACTGCAGTCACAGACTGCCTACACAGAGGCATTGTATGTCTGTTGTACAAGGGCCCCCATGTCCCCAAAAAAAACCAAGGGGGGTAAATGGAAAAAAAAAAATTTGGGGGGTAACCCCCCCCCCCCCCCCCCCCCCCCCCCCCACCCCCCCCCCCCCCCCCCCCCCCCCCCCCCCCCCCCCCCCCCCCCCCCCCCGGCCCCCCCCCCCCCCCCCCCCCCCCCCCCCCCCCCCCCCCCCCCCCCCCCCCCCCCCCCCCCCCCCCTCCCCCCACCCCCCCCCCAGCCCCCCCCCCCCCCCCCCCCCCCCCCCCCCCACCCCCCCCCCCCCCCCCCCCACCCCCCCCCCCCCGCCCCCCCCACCCCCCCCCCCCCCCCCCCCCCCCCCCCCCCCCCCCCCCCCCCCCCCCCCCCCCCCCCCCCCCCCACCCCCCCCCCCCCCCCCCCCCCCCCCCCCCCCCCCCCTCCCCCAAAAAAAAAAAAAAAAAAAAAAAAAAAAAAAAAAAAAGAAGAAAAAAAAAAAAAAAAAAAAAAAAAAAAAAAAAAAAAAAAAAAAAAAAAAAAAAAAAAAAAAAAAAAAAGAAAAAGAAAAAAAAAAAAAAAAAAAAAAAAAAAAAAAAAAAAAAAAAAAGAAAAAAAAAAAAAAAAAAAAAAAAAAAAAAAAAAAAAAAAAAAAAAAAAAAAAAAAAAAAAAAAAAAAAAAAAAAAAAAAAAAAAAAAAAAAAAAAAAAAAAAAAAAAAAAAAAAAAAAAAAAAAAAAAAAAAAAAAAAAAAAAAAAAAAAAAAAAAAAAAAAAAAAAAAAAAAAAAAAAAAAAAAAAAAAAAAAAAAAAAAAAAAAAAAAAAAAAAAAAAAAAAAAAAAAAAAAAAAAAAAAAAAAAAAAAAAAAAAAAAAAAAAAAAAAAGGGAAAATTTCCCCCCCCAAAGCCAAAAATTGGAAAGCTTTTTTGAAGAAGGGGGCACAGAAAGTTCCCAAACCCTCAACAAAATTAATTTAAATTAAAGGGGAAAAAGGGTGCTGGGAGGGACCCAAGGGAAAAAAACCATAAAACCCATGCCCACAAATTACCACACAGATGTTAACACAGGAGGTACCTAACATGTAATGTGAGACCTGGGTAAAAAAGGTGATAAATATCCTGCACTGGACAAACATGTGGCTGTAGTGTTAAAGAAACATGTACCATATACCCCCCCAAACATGAAGGTTGGCAGATGTAGATAAGGGGAACTCACTGTGGCTCTGCAGCCATCCTCCATCAGCGTCACAACTGACTACAATAGCCCCTGTGGGATATACAGCAGACACCTCCATCACCTGTAAAGCTCACAACAGTCCCCCACCAGGTCTACCAACGCGCATCAACAGATGCCATGTGTTGCCTGCGTAAACAAACTGCACCCCCACACACCCATCCTTCCCAGCTACAGGAAAGCTGTGGCTGATGTATGAAGCCATGTCCAACCTGGAATGAATGAACATGTTGCACCTTGTACAATCTGAATGGCAGTGAGCTATGCACATGAGAGACCTAAACCCCAGCACTGACATACATAGGACAAGCTGTACAGAATGATCCATAACACAGAAGGCACCCCCATTTCAGTAAACTCCTGGTACAGGTCAGAGGGGCCACATATCGACCCCCCTCAAGAGGAATCCTGATGAGTGTATAGGAGATGGTAGGCTACCCTGGGTATCACTGTTATGTCAGAAGAGGGGGGGGGCACAGTATACTAAGCATGACATATGGCATGGCAAACTCCAGTTACAATGTGTGTCAAAGGGACAAACACACCCTGTGACTAGCATCAGAAATGGCCTGGGGAACATCGCTAGTGTTTGCCAATGTCCACCCATGTTGTGGAATACACTAGCAATGTTGGACAGCCTGGTGTAGGTAGTCCATATCTGAACATATTGCAACATGGTCATATGTGCACAACTGGCCCCTACACAGTCTGTTGTGCTCACTATGAAGATGTAAAATAAGGACTAAAGCCCAGGATACTGTCCACCACAGTGAAAGTACTGAACCAGAACACTATACGGTACTACAGTGTTAGGTCATTATGAAAGTATGTTGTGAAGTGACTGCAAAGTATCCCCCAATCCCTGCAGGCACAGTATAATCCCTGTTGTGGCAGACACGAAGCAGTTGGCCAGTTAGTACACAACATGACACCCAACACACAATCATAAAAGGGATATTGTTTAAGTTCCCCACACCCAAATATGTGGTGGACTTCAGAGTGCAACATATGGAAAGCTCACACTGGGCATGCTCGCCCCTTTGATAAATGAGGCATATGTCAGACAACATGCCATGGAAAGGCTGAACTGGGCATTCTCACTCTCCTAGGCCATATCTCCATTTAGCAGTTGGCCACACATATCTGGTATTTTTGCGTGTCAGTCCAGGAACCAACCACAACACAGCAATCAGCCCAGTGCACACAGTAAATGACCACAGAGACATAATGATATAGTGGATTCCGTCATATGCAAACATCTTCCACAGATACACAAGTTGGTCATAGGAACAGGGAATGCTATGTCAATAAAGACCTGCAAACAGTAGAACAGCACAACAAATATTGTGCATCTGACAACTGAACATATGGGTGTAGAGGTCAATACTAGGCTTTTGCCCCAGGGAATGACAGCTCAGCCAGAGTGTGCTTGGCATCTGCATCCCCAGGATAGTAGGCTACTGTGCCACTTTTAAAGTAGGTCACAGAAGGCAACATGTGAGGCTAGTGAGCTGTGCCTCTGTCAAGCAGGGGCACCGTGGAGGTCCCAGGGATTGAATGTGCTAAGCCACAGCCATGTTGTTGGTGTGTGCTGTGAGAGGGTTGCTGAGGATCTCTGACAGTAGGTGTCCTCAATAACAGACTGGGGGAGCCCTATCTGCATTCTCTGGACGATTCCACTGTCAACACTGTGTTGTAATGAGTATGTGTGAATGAAGTGCCATCGGAACTTTTCCAGATGTCCCCCCTCTGTGGGGTCCAGGTCTGCAATGTATTAGGTCACTCTGTCTGTTGGCGATATATGGCTGGTGTACAGCTGACAGGTGTCTTGTTGTGGAGCAGTCATGGGTATATGTGGGATAGCATGACCAATGCAAACTGTACACATGCTCATAGAATGCAATTGTCAAGGATTATGCTGAGTGGCCAGTATAGTCCTCCAGCATGGGTCCTCTGAAGTCATCCACCCCAGTCTACACAAGTGTAGAGTCTGCTTGTGCTAAACACAGTTTGTGTGCAGTGACAACCTTGCCGGGGGGTGGAGATGGGATATGGATGTCCAGGGAAAGGTGGGTATGGTCAGATATCAACAATGGTGGTCTACCTCTGGTGTGGAACAGTGAGTACCCACGTTGCAGATGGACAGGTGCAATATGTATTCACCGATGTGGCTGTGGTGTGTGGTTCTGCCATAGTACATGGAGCCACAAATTGTAGTGGCTGTAGGGTAAAGTGGTAAAGGGCCCGAGTAGTTCTCACACACAATATGCCTGTACCTGATGTTAACAACTGGAAAAGGTGTATGTGAAACCTGCATATCCTGGCACTGTTCCCAGGGGAAACTAAGTGTGTGTCCTGGATGTGGGTGTGGTGTTCTGGACTGGTTGTGTTGTGTGTTACAGGTCCTGTGGTCCCAAAGCATGGTATAGAACATACCCTGCCAGTGCGATGTGCATATCTGACCCTGGCGTAGGTGGCTGCAAATGCATATATATGCTATCCCCACCTGACAGGTAGTACTACATTACATACCTCTGTAGAAATAAAGATGTCAGCACCCTATAAATACTACAGGTGCAGAACAGATGCCCAGTAATTTGGATAGTGGCTCTGCTAATGCATCTCCCTTTAAGTGTCATAATATAGTTAGGTAGGGGTTGAATCCTGCAAATGCTCAGGGGTGTGTGGTGAGTGGGGGGTGTGTGAAAGGCTGTGGGGGAAAAGTCCCTTTGGCAACTGGGAAAACACACTACAGGATGCACATTCCCTTTCTAAACACGATGATGTCAGCACCCTATAAGTACAGAAGAAGGAACCTCCCAGTAATGCGAATAGCGTGCTCTGCTAATGTCCTTTTTGAGTGTCATAACATAGTTAGGTAGGGGGTTTTAATCCTGTACATGCTCAGTGTGTGTGGAGGGTTAGTGTGTGTTCAAGACTGTTTGAAAGAAGTATCCCTTTGGCCCAAATAGGAGAATACACTACAGGATGCACATTCCCTTTCTAAACACGATGATGTCAGCACCCTATAAGTACAGCAGGAGAAGGAAGCCTCCCAGTAATGCGAATAGTGTGCTCTGCTAATCGTCTGTCTCAGTGTCATAACATAGTTAGGTAGTGTTTGAATCCCAAGTGTGTGTGTTTGGATGAGGGGGGTTTTGGGGTGTGCAAATTTGTGTGGGGAAAAGTCCCTTTTTGGGAACTGGGAGAAACACACTACAGGATGCACATTCCCCTTTTTAAACACACATGATGTCAGCACCCTATAAGTACAGCAGGAGAAGGGAAACCTCCCAGTAATGCGAATAGGGTCTGCTAATTTCGTTTCAAGTGTCATAACATAGTTAGGTAGTGGTTTGAATCCTGCAAATGGCAAGGGGTGTGTTTGGATGAGGGGTTAGGGGTGTGCAATTTTGTGTGAGGAAATGTCCCTTTTTGGGAACTGGGAGAACACACTACAGGATGCACTTTCCCTTTTTAAACACAGATGATGTCGGCACCCTATAAGTACAGCAGGAGAAGGGGAACCTCCCAATAATGTGAATAAACACCTTGCGTTTTTGGGTATTTTAAATAGTTTGGTAGGGTTTGAAACCTGAAATGGCAAGTGTGTGTGTTTGGATGTGGGGGTTTGTGTGTGTGCAAATTTTTTATGAAAAAAGTTATTTTTGGGAATCAGAAACACACTACCGGGTGCACATTCCCTTTCAAAAACGATGATGTCAGCACCCTATAAGTAAAGCCAAAAGGAACCTAGTAAAAGAATAGGCCCCTTTCTTGGGCTCTCCGTGTTGACTTAGTTAGGTAGGGGTTTTAATCCTGCAAATGGCAAATGTGGTTTTGTGAGGGTAGTAGGGGGTGTGTTTCAAGTGTGAGCATCAGAAATGGCCTAGGGAACATCGCTAGTGTGTGCCAATGTCCACCCATGTTGTGGAATACACTAGCAATGTTGGACGAGCCTGGTGTAGGTAGTCCATATCTGAACATATTGCAACATGGTCATATGTGCACAACTGGCCCCTACACAGTCTGTTGTGCTCACTATGAAGATGTCAAGCAGTCATAGGATTAAAGACCAGGATACTGTCCACCACAGTGAAAGTACTGAACCAGTACACTAAACGGTACTACAGTGTTAGGTCATTATGAAAGTATGTTGAGAACTGTCTGCAAAGTATCCCAAGCAATCCCTGCAGGCACAGTATAATCCCTGTTGTGGCAGACACGAAGCAGTTGGCCAGTTAGTACACAACATGACACCCAACACACAATCATAAACGTGCGATATTGTCGAAGTTCGCACACACCCAAATATGTGGTGGACTTCAGAGTGCAACATATGGAAAGCTCACACTGGGCATGCTCGCACACTTTGATAAATGAGGCATATGTCAGACAACATGCCATGGAAAGGCTGAACTGGGCATGCTCACACACTTAGGCCATATCTCCATTTAGCAGTTGGCCACACATATCTGGTATTTGTACGTGTCAGTCCAGGAACCAACCACAACACAGCAATCAACCCAGTGCACACAGTAAATGACCACAGAGACATACATGATATAGTGGATTGCCGTCATATGCAAACATCTTCCAAAGATACACAAGTTGGTCATAGGAACAGGGAATGCTATGGCAATAAAGACCTGCAAACAGTAGAACAGCATAACAAATATTGTGCATCTGACAATTGAACATATGGGTGTAGAGGTCAATACTAGGCTTCTTGCCCCAGGGAATGACAGCTCAGCCAGAGTGTGCTTGGCATCTGCATCCCCAGGATAGTAGGCTACTGTGCCACTGTTGGCAGGTCACAGAAGGCAACAGGTGAGGCTTGAGAGCTGTGCCTCTGTCAAGCAGGGGCACCGTGGAGGTCTCAGGGATTGAATGTGCTAAGCCACAGCCATGTTGTTGGTGTGTGCTGTGAGAGGGTTGCTGAGGATCTCTGACAGTAGGTGTCCGTCAATAACAGACTGAGGGGAGCCCTATCTGCATTCTCTGGACGATTCCACTGTCAACACTGTGTTGTAATGAGTATGTGTGTGAATGAAGTGCCGCATCGAACTGTCCAGAGATGTCCTCCCTCTGTGGGCTACAGTTCTGCAATGTATTAGGTCACTCTGTCTGTTGCGCGCATATATGGCTGGTGTACAGCTGACAGGTGTCTTGTTGTTGAGCAGTCATGGGTATATGTGGGATAGCATGACCAATGCAAACTGTACACATGCTCATAGAATGCAATTGTCAAGGATTATGCTGAGTGGCCAGTATAGTCCTCCAGCATGGGTCCTCTGAAGTCATCCACCCCAGTCTACACAAGTGTAGAGTCTGCTTGTGCTAAACACAGTTTGTGTGCAGTGACAACCTTGCCTGGGGGTGGAGATGAGATATGGATGTCCAGGGAAAGGTGGGTATGGTCAGATATCAACAATGGTGGTCTACCTCTGGTGTGGAACAGTGAGTACCCACGTTGCAGATGGACAGGTGTAATATGTATTCACCCATGTGGCTGTGGTGTGTGGTTCTGCCATAGGACATGGACCCACAAATTGTAGTGGCTGTAGGGTAAAGTGGTAGACGCCTGAGTAGTTCTCACACACAATATGCCTGTACCTGATGTTAACAACTGAAATGGTGTATGTGAATACCTGCATATCCTGGCACTGTTCCCAGGGTAGCTAAGTGTGTGTTTCCTGGATGTGGGTGTGGTGTTCTGTACTGGTTGTGTTGTGTGTTACAGGTCCTGTGGTCCCAAAGCATGGTATAGAACATAACCTGCCAGTGCGATGTGCATATCTGACCCTGACGTAGGTGGCTGCAAATGCATATATATGCTATCCCCCACCTGACAGGTAGTACTACATCTACATACCTCTGTAGAAATAAAGATGTCAGCACCCTATAAATACTACAGGTGCAGAACAGATACCCAGTAATTTGGATAGTGTGCTCTGCTAATGCATCTCCTTCAAGTGTCATAATATAGTTAGGTAGGGGTTCGAATCCTGCAAATGGTCAGTGTGTGTGTGGATGAGTGGGGTTTGTGTGTGTGAAAGGCTGTAAGAGGGAAATGTCCCTTTTGGCAACTGGGAAAACACACTACAGGATGCACACTCCCCTTTCTAAACACAGATGATGTCAGCACCCTATAAGTACAGCAGAAGAAGGGAAGCCTCCCACTAATGCGAATAGCGTGCTCTGCTAACGTGTCCTTCTTGAGTGTCATAACATTGTTCGATAGGGGTTTGAATCCTGTACATGCTCAGTGTGCGCGGAGGGGGTTAGTGTGTGTTCAAGACTGTTTGAAAGAAGTATCCCTTTTGCCAACTAGGAGAATACACTACAGGATGCACATTCCCCTTTCTAAACATAGATGATGTCAGCACCCTATAAGTACAGCAGGAGAAGGGATGCCTCCCCGTAATGCGAATAGTGCGCTCTGCTAATGCGTCTGTCTCGAGTGTCATAACATAGTTAGGTAGTGATTTGAATCCGGCAAGTGTGTGTGTTTGGATGAGGGGGGGTTAGTGTGTGTGCAAATTTGTGTGAGGGAAATGTCCCTTTTGGCAACTGGGAGAACACACTACAGGATGCACACTCCCCTTTCTAAACACAGATGATGTCAGCACCCTATAAGTACAGCAGGAGAAGGGAAGCCTCCCAGTAATGCGAATAGCGCGCTCTGCTATTTCGTCTGTTTCAAGTGTCATAACATAGTTAAGTAGTGGTTTGAATCCTGCAAATGGCAAGTGTGTGTGTTTGGATGAGGGGGGTTAGTGTGTGTGCAATTTTGTGTGATGGAAATGTCCCTTTTGGCAACTGGGAGAACACACTACAGGATGCACACTCCCCTTTCTAAACACAGATGATGTCAGCACCCTATAAGTACAGCAGGAGAAGGGAAGCCTCCCAGTAATGTGAATAGCACACTCCGCTAATGCGTTTTTCCCGGGTATTGTAAAGTAATTAGGTAGGAGTTTGAAACCTGTAAATGGCATGTGTGTGTGTTTGGATGTGGGGAGTTTGTGTGTGTGCATTTCCGTATGAAAAACATGTTAGTTTTGGCAATGAGAAGATCACACTACCTGATGCACATTACCCTTTCAAAATACTGATGTTGTCAGCACCCTATATGTAAAGCCAGAGAAGAGGAACTCTCTAGTAAATCGAATAGTGCGCTTTGCTAATGCGTCTCTCTCACGTGTCATGACTTAGTTAGGTAGGGGAATGAATCCTGCAAATGGCAAGTGTGCATGTGTGAGGGGGTAGTAGGGTGTGTGTAAATGCAAGTGTGAGAGAACAGATCCTATTGGCAAATACTACAATACACCAGATGCTGCATACTCCCCCAGTAAACACAGGGGATGTCACCACACTATCAGCACAGCCAAACAGGGCTAGTTGGCTAGTAATACCAATAGTGCACTCTGCTACTGTGTCTATTACCATTGTCAGAGTACAGATAGGTATGTTTTGGTAACCCACAACTGCCACATGTGGTTGTGTCACACAGTATGACCTTGTGTGGGTCTTTGTACATAACAATGCATGCCATTGCCTAAACCAGCAATCGCATTGCACATGATGTATGTGTGTGACACATACACATAAATACCTGTGACCTGCAGTAGTTACCATGTCTGACACATGCCTCAAGTGGATAAATGGTATTTGCAATGTATACCAATATGACTGTGTCTTACTGTGCAGGGTCCGCACGTGGTATGTCTCTATACAGTGTGGGTGTATATGTTGAAATACCTACAGCAGGGGATACACATCTGGTCTGGGCCATATAGTGTACATGTAGTCGATGTACAGGTGCTGCATGTTCCCACCTGTTGTTGTAGTGGTAACATGTCATTCCACTGCAATTCAGTGACCACATGCTGTGAACCCTTCAACTAGTGTGTTGTAGCTACAGTAATGCTCACACACAATGTTTGGCTGGATGCAGTCCAGCCATATAAAGACAGTTCTTGAGACTGTCATATTGCCAGTGTTGTTATGGAGGATAGGTGGTCTTCCTGTGTATGGGAGGTTTGTGTGTGCCAGGCTATGAACCAGATGGCAGTCCGACACACTGTTAGCTGCACATGATTAGGCCCTGATGCTTTGTGCTGTGCCAACAACCTGGAGGTGTGTGTATTTGTGGTACCTTGGGATACCACCCCCCTATCCATGTGTGTTACATGTGTAAAGGATGACAGGCATGGTATGGAGCATAACCTGTCAGTGATGGGTAACACCTGTGAGCCATGAATCATGAATCTGGTACTGCACAGACATTGCAGTTCACCGTGCTGAGGACAGTGTCTGGTGCATGCATCTTCCGGTGTACATTGCTGTTGTTGTGTAGCAGCACTGTTAGTGTCCTAACCTGTGTGATACCCACGGAGGTGGCTATGTAAACCGTGTCCTGCAGCATAAGGCAGTATGTGTGTACCAAGGAGCTTTGCCATTATACATCGGGCCATGGATGTCACGTGCAAGATGACCCTTGCACATTATTGTGGCTTCCCTGGCATGTAAGCACACATTGACAGCCAGCGGATACCCTATGAATGACAGTGGAGACTGAGCATAATGTAGACATACAACACCCTTCCCACATATAGTGGTAGCATACCTGGTGAGGGTATGTTGGCAAGCAACATCAGGCTCATACTGGCCTGTGCCACATGCTGAGAGATCCATTCTATGTTCCCTATCATGTAGTCCAGGGAGGTATGTCTCAGGCAGCCATACTGGCATGGTCAGTGAGTGAGTCATATGTGTCCATGCCTCTGACTGACCTGTATGCATGTGTTCTGTGGTGGATCATAGTGTCCCAGAGGCATATCACTGTGACCTTCACCAGATACAGCCTGTTGAGCGGGACCCCAGTGCAGCACACAAGACAGGTACCTGACATGTCTGTAGCAGGTGTGTTGTGTAGCCCTACAGGCTGTGAGTGTGTGGCACAGGGGATGTGTGTGCCATGTGTGGCATGTACTCTGTTCTGACGGAACATATGCCTGTGTGCCAGCTGCAGAGGTGTGTGATGCCCAGGCAGGCTGCTATTCTGAGTCCCCACATATGCCCCAGTGTGTTCAGCATGCTGTCAGAGCGTGTCAATGTCTGACTTGTTTTGTAGTCACTGTATTATATTTTATTTATTTATTTATTTATTTATCCTACATTTGTTGACCGGGATAGTCCGACTGGATGCATGTCCATTTCCAGGGGAGGCCTGGGGAGACAAGCTACGAGGGTAGCAGATACAGCATTACACAATACCAGCATTACATATTACAAACAGATTATTTACAGAGATTACATAAGTAAGCAAGTTAAACATGTTCCACAGGTTAATGTTAGTCCTGAGCACAAGTCAGGATTAAATTAAATTACACAGTAAAGTGGTTCACAGATCTTACACATTCGAGTTAGCCAGGCTTGATACATTGACATAGCCAGTTAAGTGACAAATGTTGTTTGAGTCTAGTGTTAAATTGACCTAAGGTGGAGAGTAGGGTAATATCAGCTTGAAGTGAGTTCCAGGATCTACTTACAGAGTTTGCAAAGAGAGAATCACCGGCTGTGTTATTAAACTTGCTAGTCTGAATTAGTAGTTTGATAGAGGATCGAAGCGGTCTAGGATTGTTATAGGGGGTGATAATATTTGAAGTGCAGGAGTATTGTCTGGATTATAGAGGATTTTATAGGCCATAATCAGTTGGTCATACTGTATTAGGCTGGGTATTGCAAGCCAACCAAGCTGATTTAGATTGATGCAATGATGTGTCCTACAAGGCAGCCCAGTGGCAAACCTGGCAATGTGGTTGTAGCAAATTGAGTGTTTGTTAAGGACAGTCTTGTTCATATTCGAGAGTAGAGGGGATGCATACAGAAGGGTTGAAACAAGGTGTGAGTGTGCTATGGCACCTTTAGCTGGAGGGGCTAGGAAGGGGTGAGGGGCAGCAGTACAGGGTGGGCAGTGTTGGTGCAGTGTGTGCGTGTATGTGGTCACCCTAGGTGTTAACATTTTGCATGTGTGTATGCACACACACAGTTCCACCTCATGGCTGCCATATACAGGGGTTTGTGGACAGCCACAGACTGCACCTGGCAGGCCATACAGATCAGTGTCTGTATGCACGGACACGGTACCTGTGCCTGGCAGGGGTGCTATGGACCGTATCCAGTACTAAGCCAGACTGGGTACTGTCATCAGAAGCGGGAGTGTGTTGACTGGACACAAGTCCCTGTTGGGACTGTCCAGAGCCACGTGCACATGGTCTCCCGGGGCGTTCCGATGACAGCACAGACCCAGCATTGCTGGGGCTGCTGCTGGCACTAAGAGGGCATGCGCGAGCCTGTTGTCGTCCGTGCCGACTGCCAGCTGCTGCTGCTGCTGGCATACGGCCATGTTGACGCCACAAACACCCACCATTGCCCTGGCTCATGGACATCTGGTTGCAGAACTGCTGTAATATGTCCCCACAACGTCTGTCTATGACATCGGTGAAGTTACGGATAGCATCTGCAATGTCACGCATACTGTCTGTCATGGCTGTGCGACATGCTCTCAGCTCCCTCAGACCCTGTCTGGTGTACCTTTCCATACGTGACTGTGCCTGCATGACAGTCCGAAACATAGCTGAGGTTGACAGACCTCTTTGGGCACGTCGGCCAGAGGCAGTACACCCACGGATGCTCCCACGAGATCCCATGGGCAACTGTCTGTGTGGTACCATCGGAGGACCCTGCCCATGGCTGCTGTGTGGGGATGTACCACAGGTACCACATTACCCTGGTCTATGCCCACTGTATCCTGTCCATCACCTAAGGACAATGGTGACAAAGGATGTACTGGCAGGATGACTGTGCGCAATGATGGGGTTGACAGCTGTGTACTGTCAATTGGCTGACCAATGGCGGACCCTGACACACCTTCCTGTACCATTACACAAATATCATCATTACCAGTAGCCGTGGCACAGGATTCAGGTTCCCTGCTGCAGGTCACCAGAGCAGCCCCAGAACCTGTGGGAGGAAGACAGGAAACACAGTTTACAGTCTCCAGACATTGTTACCAGTGATGCACTTCTACACACATGCACACATGCACACATGGACACATGCACACATGCACATGTGGACACAGGCACACATGCACAAATGGACACAGGCACACATGCAGACATGCACACGTGGACACATGCACACAGGCACACATGCACACATGCACACATGCACACAGGCACACATGCACACATGCAGACATGCACACGTGGACACATGCACATGTGGACACATGCACACATGCACATGTGGACACATGCACACATGGACACATGCACACATGCACACATGCTGCGTGGTCACATGCCCACATGGGCACATGCACACATGCACACATGCACACATGCACACGTGGTCATGTGTACACATGCACACATGCACTTGGACACAGGCACATGCACACATGCACCGTGGACACAGGCACACATGCACACATGCACACGTTGACACAGGCACACCTGCACATGCACACATGCACACATGGGCACAGGCACACATGCACATGCACACATGCACACCGCAGTATACACACAGAGCACTACTGAGTTACACTACTGTTACTAGCATTATCAGGACTATTATAGGTTATGTTAAACACACTCACCAGCATGGATGGCCTGCCTTGCTGTAACCCCGGAGGGACCTGCAGAAATGATGAGATTAATGTCAGTGGGCACAACTGTGCCATTGATATGGCATATGATACAGTGTACAGAACAGTCAAGTGTGCATATTGGCATATTACCTGCACGATCCATGTTGTGCTGCTGTGTGGAACCAGCCTCCATCATAATGCAGGTGTACTGCTGTTGGTTTTCTGGGGCTGGAGCCACAACACTTAGGAGTAGCCCCTCCAGTCTGGTGAGGGGGATGTGTGGCCACCCCACCTCCTGTGGCAACCTGTTGCCTGTGGATATCTGATGCACGCTGACAGACACTTCGGATTAAATCACTGCAGTGATGTCGTACCTGCTCATATGTCCTGTTATGCGTGCCAATATCATTTACCCTACGGACAAGGTCTTGCCACAGTGCAGCCCTCTCCTGCTGATTCTGACTGGTGCGGGAAAACAGGATGTCATACTCCCGCACCAGGCTCTGGTGGATCTCCTCGTCTTCCTCCACAGAGTAGGTGGGGTTACGCTGACACGCCATCTCCCTGGAAGAGAACACAAACAGGATATCAGCAGACCATGTCAGCAATATATGGCACACATACTATACATGATACTTATGTGTAGTGATATACTACTACTCCCATATGTTGCATGTGTGTGTGTCGTGGTGGATGCACAGGTACATGGCTAGATATCAGTGCTCAGCCAACACCTGTGCAACAATACCTGCCACATTCCACACAACATAGTAGCATGCCCCATTGGTCAGCACACACTGACAGGTGCAATGCACAACCTCACTCTGGGGGTTCATCCCAAGGTACTGTATGTGGGACACCATCCACTACTGTGATGTGGACAGAAGTTACTCGGCCTGGATATACATATCCCGCCACCACCACCAGCACAATAGACTACTTTGATATATATGTGATTAGACAGATATTCACTTGCTGGGACTGAGATGGTATCCATGCAGCACACTGGGCCAGTGGAAGCCACAAGCCACACTGCTGACCCCTTTGCAAATGCTTACCATGGACATGCCACAGATTGCATGGAACCTGCACACACATTTCTAACCCAGACCCTATGCACAAAGGTTAGGCATCCTGTCCGGTGGACCCCAGACAGAGGCAGATTGTATAACAATAGCAGGAGGCTACTGCAGGACAGAGCACATTCACATTAAGGGAAGGCATCTGTGGTCAGCACTGGTACTACGCTATGGTCCGTCATAACAATGGCCACGGCCTACTCTGGGAGGGAAATGGACACAAACACTATGGATGACCACAAGGCCTTCTTCAGTTATGTTACACATATGGACCACATGCCTCAGATATGCTCTGTGTTAATACACACCTACTTAACATTCACCAAACACACGGATATTGGCAACAATCTTGCAGACATGTTCAGTGCACGTATCCCCCCTCCTTCTCCCCACCAGTTGAAATATTTATCACACATGATATGCATAACCGGCCTGGTCTGCTAAGCTATGGAATTATGCAGTATGGCATGCATATGCAGTGATATCGGGTACCTGCAGACACTCGTTCCCAGCCAGTGTGCCTTTGTGATGGACTGATCCTGCCTTTTGAACCTGGCTGACCTTTCAAAGCAGTCACTACAGCCATTGCTGGGGCAACACACAGACAACTGCTGCCAGGATCATGGCCTAAGACTGATTGACATGTAATGTATAGTCATCCCCTTTTGGTGGAACTACGTACACACAACATATCACATGGACATACCCATGGATACAGACCTATGACACATTTGGAGGGTTCACAGTATGCACACTATTAACCTGCTGCTTTGCATTACCTGTGTTTGTCGCAGCTGGTTGCATTACCACTGCTTCTGCTTGCTGCTGCTACTGTCACTGCTGACAGCTTCGGGTGACAGAGTCACAGTGTATAATTTTTTTTGTTTTCTCTCTCTCTCTCTCTCTCTCTCTCTCTCTCTCTCTCTCTCTCTCTCTCTCTCACTTTTCACTCTCCCTCTTTCTGCTTCCAGACAGTGCAATGAATGTATTGCATGTGTGGAGTGTTAGCACTGGATGCTTTTGTAGGTATCTGCATAGGTCCATGTGATGGCCTCTGCACCAATTGTAAGCCAGCATTTGCTAATTGCATACAGCCAGTTGTGTACTGATTGCAGTTCTCACTGTGATTTCAGGTCAGTGCTATAAAAGGGTATGTGGGATAGGAGTTTCCCTTTCAGATTGTAAGGGCGGGGACCATGCTGGTATGCTGTGGACAGTGTTCTGTGAGTGTAAAGGTTAGTATCTCTCTCATGATTCAGGCTGTGTTGTATATTCACATTTCTCCATTCCTCTCTCATGTTCCCTGTAGCAAGTGTGTATGCACAATGACTCCTACAACTCTATATAGATATATATTTATATATATATATATATATATATATATATATATATATATATATATATATATACATATACATACATTTATATATGTACTTTAACTGACATTATTATCTACAAGCTACCAACTAGCATGGCTGTTTCTGTTCACACACTACTATTATGGAAATCCAGTAGTTTTGACAGTAATTCTAAATTACATGCTTTGTGTACTATACATCCTATATTCCCTTTACATTCATCCCTACTATTACATGTTATATTTATTTTAGCACAATGTTCTTGTATAAGAGTCATGGCTTAGTGGTAGGTCATACAGACTAGTGTTTCCAAGGTCCTGGGTTCGGGACTGACAGTGGGATTTTATTTTGCTTTTGAACTGAGTACAGGACCTGTCAATCAAAGTGACTAAGGCACTTTTAAGCAGTTGTAACTGGGTTAGCGCTGGTTTGCGCGGAGCTCACGCGTGCACACTGGCGGTTAGCTCTGCTACCTGGCACACCCGCTTACAACCGCTTAACGGTGCTTACTCTGGCGCACACCCGCGATATTTACTTTGAAAGAAAAGAAAATGGGGAGACATGAAAGTGGTGAAGAAGGCGTCACAAAGAGGGTAAGACAGTAGGGAAACAAGCTTGGGATTTGCAGGAGGGATGTAGGTAAGGCCCATAGCTGCCCATTTCTTCATCAGCAACAGCTGTGCATATGTATGTGCATATGAGAGAGGTGTCAGGACAACAATAATACTTGTTGCACAGCCAGTTGTAATTGATAGATTCCATGTCCAGCAGACATGTGTGCAGAATGGGCAGCCATGTATGGGGCGTAATTTTTTTGTGGGTACAGAGTGCCCTTTTTTTTATTTTTTTTTCAGGTGAGAGTGGTATGTCAGGTGAAGGAAGTTGGTACAGCTGGGAAGGTAGGTTGGGCAGGTAAACAGACAAGACAAACAAGACGCATACAGGGGCGATGTATGACACATGTGGAGGGGGTTACACAATTGACGGGGATGGAGGTTTGGATATCCAGAGCCCATGAGCCCACAGATGGCAACAGTGGAACTGATATCCCCACCCATAGGCAGTTGCCACTGTTCCTTCACTGCCCAGGATGGGGCTGTGCTGGGGGCTGTGTAGGCCGGGCAACAGGCATGCCCATTAGTTGCGCCACCCGTGCCTCAAGCTGGCATAGGGGCTCGAGAACAGAGTCCTGAATTTCCCTACGCACCACAGTCCGGATGCTATGGAGGGTGAGTGGTGGTTCTCCTCCGGCCACACTTGCAGAGGGGGGGCGAGCCCCATCCCCTGCAGCGCTTCCACCCACAGGTGGCACATGGCCACCGGAGGAGGGTCCGGACGTGGCACTAGTGCCAGGTGCACTCGCCAGCTGACCCAACAGGACAAACGTCCAGGGGTGTTAATTGTGATTGCATTTACCATTTTCACGTGGAATGGGTTATATGTGGTTATAGGGTGGGGTGAAGAAAATAATATTAACACCTTTGAATACCAATACATATGCTGTACATTTCTAATAGCTACAGTTATATACACACTACTGTTCTAACTACAGTTTCCTATATGATAACTGTTTCAACTTGGTGATAGGACTGTTACTGCAACATCAATATACATTTTATTGTTCTTCATACACATTCATATCTAGCTTTGTTCACCTACATCATCCTGCTACATTTGCTTTATATAGCTGTAGACAAGTGTGGATGTTTGGTATATCAGACAATCATCCTATCTGCATATTGCAGACTGAGAGCAACATATCCAGATTTTGGGATACACATTCCAGATGCAGCAACACTTTGAACAGATTTCACTGTTTGGTTTTGATTCTCACATGCATTTCATTCTGTCTTGACTGTAGTATACTTTATTCAGGGGTTATTACTACTGTATTGCTGGATTCATGACACTTTCTCACACTCTCTCACTTGCTTTCATTTTACTATTCAGGATGGTACTTACTTCTAGGCTTTATTGACATGTTTTACCTGTAGTTATTACAATCCTTTCCAGCAGTCTCACTTCTGTCATGTTTCAGAATTTCAACAGGGATATATTTCACACATGTGATTTCATCATCTTCTGCAGCTATACTTTTCAGCCTGCTGCAGGTTGTGTACTATTTCCTTACAGGTAGGGCATTTATATTTCAGAATATATGTCAGACAGTTTCATTTTTCGGTTTAACTTACAGGCTGAAACACACTTTTGTGATCAAGCAATACTTGCAGATACTTTCACACTGTTACTTGCACATTTTATTCCTTACTGACTACACTGCACTCTTTTGCTGACTGTCATACTTTTATATTTCTTTACAGTTACTGGTAGTGGATTACTGACCTGCCTGGTGGCAACCGCCAGCCTATCGCCATAGGCTCTGCGGTTCGCAGAACGGACACCTGCAGCTGTAATATAAATGAAGTAATATTGAAATACACATCTCCATAATATCAGCTAGTTTGATTTCTTACATACATAATTAAATGTAACTTACTCAGTAGTGGGGCGTTGGGTGTTTGCCGGGCCTCCTGGATCCAAAGGTTCAGTTGGTCCTGCTTGCATCTCTTCACGTCCGCATGGTGGTGACGGACCTGCTCACCAGTCCTTGGAATCCCTATGGCACTGGTGAGAGCATGAGCCAACCGGTCCCACGCCTCAGCCCTGTATGCTCCCCAGAGGACCTGGCCCTGCATGAGTTGGGCCTCATGATTGTGGACTAGGAGCCAGACCATGTACCTGGACTCCTCAACTCCCCACCTCTGTGCTCGAAAGCAACTACCCTCTCCTACTCCTGTCATTCTGCCTGCAGGTCAGTTCTACAATCGTTTATGCTGTGTATTCCCTTCTATGGGGCTTATATAGTCCGTTTTTCCCGCACATATCTGTGATTGGCCATTTTGGAATTGTATCAACTTCAGTAAACCTGCATTGTCATGCTCCAGTTTGTATTCATTCCTATATATTAGCTATTATTGCATTTCTAGGTACTGCTGTCATGGCTTAGTGGTTTGGTACCTTGACTATGGTGTATAGTATCCTGGGTTCGAACCTTGCCACTGCTTTTTCTTTTTCATGACTGTCTAGACATGCTGAGGGGTGTGTCTGTGTAAAGGCAGTTTTGATACGGCTTGCTCAACTTTGCCCGTCGGTTAGCTTGTTTGCACGGTGCGCAGCTCCGCGCAAATGGGGTACGCTGGTTTAAGCCTCATTTGGCTATCAGCACGCATATTACGCTCAGCTCAGTTAGGGGCACATAGATTTAGCATGTTAAACCACTGCTCAGCTACGGGCACTCATTGTTCACCAGTTAAACCACTGCTCATCTACTGGCAAATGCACTCACTCTGTTAAACTGTAGCTCAGCTATGGGCACATCTGGCATTTTTATTCTTTTGTTACCTCACATTTCTTCAATATAAATGGGCTATTTCATTACATTTTACATAAAATGTGGTTTTATGTGTACATATTTGTCAGGGACTTGTTTCCTGCTTATTTTGCTAAAATTAAAAAAATTGGTGTTGTGGGGGCTCGAACCATGAATGCCTGCTCTTCAGCCAACATCTCTACCACTACGCTATTGCTTCCTGGCTTATTTTGCATATTTAGTTCTTATATGCTTTCCCACTGACTGCTAACTGTAGCTGCTCTACGGGCACGCCCGCACAAATGAGCGCACTCACGGTTAAACATTTTTACAATTTAAAAAAATATATAACATGTTTATTTATATGTTTTCTGTTCATAGTCTGTGGGGACATGTGTTGTGTTCTGTTTATTCACATTTCCGTGGACTCTGTCATGGGTGTTTACTTTGGGAACTTTTCCTCTTCTGGGGCGTGTCCGCTTACAGGGCTCGGCCTACGGACACGCCCCCTACTGTCTTCCACGGACTGTGTTAGCCTTAGGTGTGATTCAGCATGCTCTCATGAATATGTAGAGCATGCTGACATCACTCCATTTAGCTGAAGCCTCCGTGTGAGAGTTATAACTCTTACATAGAGGCTTCGTGAATCCTGCCCAATGTCTTTGGCTGATCACCTCAAAGACCTTTCTCTGTACTCGATCTCCGACAGATCACTGGCATAAAAGGCATCCCTGGACCCAGCTCTGATAAACCTTTTGCATATCCACAAAACAAACAACACCAGAACTACTAGATTTTAGGACCTGAATTTTGTTTGCAACGTAAATAGGACATGTTGGATAGACAGATATGTATGTCAGAGAATTCCCTTCCTCTGGAACAGGCTCTTCATCCTTGTCAAACAAAGTCCTTCCCTAAGCTTATTTAAGTGTTGCTTGGACCGTTGGATGGGAAATCAAAAATTCACTTCTGGTCCGGCGCCCGTATCTCTGATGGACAGAGGCAGTCAGTAAATCATGTCTTAACCAACAATATCTCCTACATAAATGCCTAAAACATAAAACTTGTTGGACATTTGGGTTGCACAACTAGGCTTATAATGGCCCTAATGGTAGTTAGCTTAGTATATACCTATGGCCACCACACCAGAATGATACTGGCTGAATAATAAATTGACTGTTCCATAAGTAATATGGTTATGGAATTGCTGAGATTACATGTACCTTTCTCTCACTGACCTTTATTTTATGGATATCCATGATTTTACTCAAGAATTCCTGTGATTTGCCAAATTCCTCTCAAAAACAGTCAGTTTAGGAATAAAATATAGTGAATAACATTTAAGAAATAATAGAGTTATAGACTTATTTTACTTCAGAAAATGTATATAATTTACATTTAATTTTTTTCTATAAATGTCTAAGTTAATAAAAATTATATTTTAATGTGTCCTTTATTCTGAAAGTAAGGTGTTGAGAGCTTTGATTCTGGTATAAAGTAAATAAACAGCCATCTGAGGAATGACTTGTAAGTATTGTTTATTTTTAGTCAATAAGAACAATAAATATTTGTAAGTAAAATGCTCCTAGTGTTAATAAGTTTATTATAAATATTGTTACTAACAGCAGGCTAAGATGGGATGGCTTTTGAGCCATGTTAGACTATTTATTCATTATTTATTTATTTATTTATTTATTTATTTATTTATATTTGTTTATCAGGATAGTCTGAGTGGGCAGAGCCCCTTTTCAGAGGATGCCCAGGAAGAAAAGTTCCAACCAAAGAGACACATTTGATGTTTTTATATAGAGACAATTAACAGTTTTGCAGTTGGACAATTGAAGTAGAACATACATTATAACGTTAAGTACTGTATACTTATATTTCAAATATAAATTCATGTCGACATTAGACATAGTACTATTATATAATTCTTTGGATACATTTATTCTAACGGATAAAATTATAGTAAAGGACCAGCAGCTGCTATATTTAGGGAGAGTAATATCAGGGTCAGGGACAGGCAGTAGTTGAGGGGGAAGGAGAGTAAAGAATAAGGGGGGAGAGAAGAAGAAGTTGGAGGTTTGAAGATAAATAGTGAGATGTTAGATAGGGAGAGGCAGTGAGGATCTTTTAACCAGGGGTGGGACATGACCAGGACCAGTTATCCATCATATGTTGCTTAAGTTAATTATTAAAGGGATTACTTTGCTCTTTTACTGAAAATGGGATGGACTGCCATCATTTTGAAATGTGACATGAGAATGCAATTGATTGCTGGGTCGCTGTTTCTAGTTACTCTGAGTAGGTGCTTCCTCCTGAGCAGGGACCTATTGCTGGAGAAGAGGCATTAGACTAGGTCATTTTTCAGTGGTGTAGAAAAGGTTATGAGTAACCACCATTTGGGTGAAGGCCAGGTAGTGAGGAAATTTGATGAATTAAGAGTTGTTTAAGGGCTATGCACTGATGAACGCTGTAGGGTAATTTAGAGGCAAATTTAGGTACTTTATAGTTATTTTATGATAGGATTGTACAAGTAGATGAAATTGAGAAGTATATAATAATAAGAAATAATGGTACTAATCAGGGCTATGTGCTTCATCTTTAAATGCATTGCATCTCTCATGCTGTTATACTGTCAGCTGGCCAGGGATGTAGTAATAGTATAAATGTCCCATCGTGTACTCAGATTCATCCCCAAATGTGGAGGTCACAAGTCTGGCTATTGTATTATTCCTGGTATTAACATTAAAGTCTGATAAACTATATGTTTCAGTGTAGCACAGAGCTAACATAATAAACTATCCAGGACTGGGTGTGCCTGCACATGCACGTTGACACAGTAAGATAAACACTGCCGGGATTGTGGAAGCACTGCATCAGAAAAGTGCCCAGACAATGGTAACAGCATGAAAAAAATTATCGGTAGAAACATTCATTGCTAAGGTACCAAAAGCTGTACTGTAGCTGATATTGAACAAGAAGGAAGAGCTCAAGCCAGAGAATAACAACAAAATCTGGAATTACACAGGCTGCTTCTCCTTTACAATTCAATATGTATAGATTTTATAGGTATTGTATTGCCCATACGAAATTTGATGGCAAACAGTCACCTGTAGAAAATACCTGCATCTCCACACTTATGTACCAGATAAGCTGTAACTCATGAGAAGAACTGTCACCATAGACTGGCAAAAAGTGGTAAAACCAAGACCAGTTTGTCAAAAGACCCCAATACCAGACAGTAAACTAACCAAAAAGTCCACAGAAATCAAAAGGACCAATTTTAACTCCTTCTACCCCAGAAACCTCTACCATGACTACAGGTCCTCAATATACCCTCCAAGGCCAAGAACACCAATTAATAGACCCTGATAATATCCCATGATGGTTCCTTAACAGTATGAAACATGACCTACCAAGACAACTAGAATCACTATTTAAACATAGCCTTCAGACAAGTTTTGTGCCATGTGAATGAAAGACTGGAGCTGTAATCCCTCTGCACATGGGAGGGAAGGCTATCTATAGTCTTGGCTAACTTTAAACCCAGACGTCTGGCTAGTCTCATATACAAAGCATAGAAATGATAAACAATGGCATAGAAAACATTCAGACACTGGATTCATTTCACCTTGGTTTTGTCAAGAGCAGGTCTTTTCTACTTAATCTGGTGGACATCTTTGAGAAGGTCACCAAAGCAAAGGACAAGTGCAAAATGGTGCATACTGCACACCTTGACTTGGTTAAAGCATTCAACGCAATAACCACATGAGCATTGTAGACAAGCACATGACATTAGGTATAAACCCTTGTGTCACCTGCTGTATAGTCAGATGGCCCACAAATAGGACCTAAGAAGTTAGGGTAGGGAACTCTTCCTCAACAAAGAGGAAAGTCACTAGCTGAGTCAGTCAAGGCTTGGTATTGGAGCAACTCTTTGCAGCATCAACTTCTCTGGCTTGCATCTAGTGCCTCTGGATGATGAACTTTGCAGATGTTTGCAAACTAAGCACAGTGATAGAATCCCTCAATGACGTGAATACCCATCAAGGAGGCTTGACAGCAATGGTCTTAAACTCAATACCAAGAAATGCATAGTAGAATTCTTGAGAATATAGCTACCCCAAACTACCACATTGACAACACATCTCAAAGAGTAGACTCAGTGGTTAGGGATTTGGGAATGCATGTGGACAGTAACTTGGCCTTTGGCCACCATGTGTCTTTAGTAGAAAGGATATCATTCTGTGTCGCCGACTTATACTCAAGGGCATGGCATCTAGGTCCAAAGATATCATTATTAAGCTGTACTCGACCCTCTTTTGACCAATTGTTGAGTACAGTTGCTCCTCAGGATGTATCAGACCAGGCATATCCAACAACTGGTGTATCTACAGAGATTCTTCGCAAAAAGAATATAGGGCATAAACAACATGTCTTATGCAGACCATCTCAGAACTTTAACCCTGCACTAAGTTTCCTACAGACTGTTGAAAGGTAATGCATGCCTAGCCTACAAAGCATCCTATGATCCTTCTCTGATGGACCTGTTGCACATCTGCCAAATAGCATCACAATTACCCGATCTAGGGACCTAAACCTTGTTTGCAACATAAATAGGACATGCTGTTAAGACTTATGTGTCCTTACACAACAACAATAGATGCATTACAATTAAGAAAAGTTGCCCACACAATAATCCCCTGACCAAGAAAGGTTAATGGTACACTAGTAAGCTAGTTACGAAAACAAAATTGCCACTGATTCTAAAGATAACCACAAAGCATTCTATAGCTATGTCAAGAATCTCAATGGCAAAACTCAGATTACAGATTACTCAGATTAAGTTACAGCACAATGGCACTAAATATACAGACCCAACTGATATTTACAACATCCTGGCAGATAGGTTCAGTGCTAACTTTATCCCCCTGTCACCCCCTAAAGAGCCCATCTCTATACCGGAAGAATGCAAAGTTCCTGTAATCACGGCTGCACAGGTAAAAACCACACTCTCCAAAGCCAAGAACACAGCATCCATGGGACCAGACAACATCCCAGGCTGCATTCTACACGAACTACAGAATGAACTGGCACCCCACCTAAGTACCATGTTCAATCATAGCCTCACCTCAGGCTTTGTGCCTGCTGAATGGCGCACAGCAATGGTTATCCCACTCCACAAGGGGTGAGCCACCATGGACCCCGGGAACTACCGCCCCATTAGCCTGACGAGCCTGGTCTGCAAGGCCATGGAATGTATCATCATGGAACTTACAAACAAAGACATTTGTAATCTCCAAACTCTGGATCCCACCCAGTTCAGGTTTGTAAAAGGCAGATCATGTCTCCTAATCCTGATAGACAAGGGTAAGGTGGTTCACACAGCCTATCTAGATCTTGCCAAGGCTTTCAACACCATCCCACACTCTGGAATTATAGATAAATTCACTAAACTAGGTATAAATCCCTATGTCACAAGATGGGTTGCCAACTGGCTCACTGACAGAACCCACACTGTGAAAGTAGCAGACTCCAAATCCGATTTCAGACCAGTGACAAGTGGAGTACCACAGGGTTCAGTCCTGGGTGTTCTCCTGTTTCATATCTACTTCTCTGAAGTACAGGCTAACACAGATGACTGCAAACTAGGAGCCATAATCAAAACTCCTAACGATGTGGACATCCTACAAAAGGGCCTCACTGAGACGGATGCCTGGTGTCAAGGCCATGGCCTCAAGCTCAATGCCAAAAAGTGCATTGTCATCCCCTTTGGTAAAAACTCTGTACCCATGAACTACAACATAGGTGGTAGTATACTTAACACCGAAAGTGTGATAAGAGACCTTGGGACACAGGTTGACAGTAGTCTCTCCTTTGATAATCACATCGCCACAGTAGTCAGGAAATCCTTCTACGTGGCACACCTCATTACAAAAGGTTTCTCATCCAGAAAAAAAGAGGTCATTGTTCCCCTCTACTCATCACTCATTAAACCCATTATAGAGTACATTGCCCCTTTTGGTATGTACCTCACAAGACATCTACAACAACTGGAAAGGCCGTAGAAATACCTCACAAAGAGGATTACCAGCCTCAAACAGATGCCCTACGTAGACCGTCTCAAAAAACTCCAGCTTTACTCCGTCGCATATCACCTATTCAGAGGTGATCTCTGCCTATCATACAAAGCTATGTCAAACCCAGAGCTGTTGGACATGTTCCACTTAAAGAAATCCCAATCCCTCCGAGCTACATGCTCTAGGGACCTAAACCTTGTCACCACAATAAACAGGACATGTCGGAGGGATAGATTCCTGTCCCAGAGACTTCCCATACTCTGGAATAAACTACCTATCTATATCAAATAAAGCTCCTCATTAGTACTCTTCAAGAAAAATCTTGATGATTGGATGGGAAATAGGAAATTCACCCTGGGGATCACCTCTATGGCTCTGCTCGACAGTGGCACAGGAAAATAATTTTCTTGGGTGGAAAACGCCAGGGTACCTTTTTGGCTGGGCTTGTATAGGCCCCAGGGCCAGTAGCCTAGTACCTACCTATGAACCTATGAACTACGTCTAAGTTTAACTTAAAGCAAGAAAATTTGCATTACATCAAAGGTAACGACCTGACTATGTTTGTTGCCCTGCCTACTTCACTGAATGACTGAGAAAAACAACTTCCTTACCCAGCCACAATAGCCTTTGGCTAAATGACAGCCTCCAGAAAGTTCCTGTACAGAGTAATGATAAGTTAAATGCTGATCCTGAAAACTCCCTAGCTAGCAACATGGTGCCTCCTCTCTGAACCAAAAGTAAATCTTAACCACAACTTCTACTAATATGACTTATACCAGACCACTGAGGGTGAGACATGACACCTGAGATCAGATAATCACTCTTCTCCTAGTCATCTGAAACCAAACCATACCTCTCAACTGTCCCTGATTTTCAGGGACGTCCCTGATTTTGACTCAAAATTTAGCTCTGTCCCTCTTAATCCCTCCAGAACTAGTGACTTTTGGAGGAAAGGTGGTGAATTACACTTATGAATAATGACAATAATTAAGAGTTACAGACTTCTTTTACTTCAGAAAATGTGTATTAATTCATATGCTCTGATTCTGTCAATGTTTCAAGTTAATAGCACTAATATTTTAAAAGTGTCCCTGATTGTCCCTGATTTTTTCTTGACTTGTCCCTGATTCTGCTGAAAATTGTCCCCGATTGGCTGAGAGGTCTGAACCAAACCCCTTTACCTGATGACTTAGCAAGCAGTGTATGCAAATAAAAGTTCCTCTGAGCTGCTCTGGTGAACTGGCACTGAAACACTTCTACTCCTTTTTAAATATCTGGTTTACAGCTAACACTCTGCCCCCTTATCGATTCATAGTTTGTCACAAATAACTCTGCATGCAAAGTTTATTTGTCAGACTGTAGCAATGGATACAGAGTTGTTTAGAACAACTCAAAACAAAACTTCTTATTCAATTTTCAGTAGACAACACAGAATCTTATGAACTCTAATAAACCAAAAGCCTTAAGATTTAAGTTTGAGAACTTGGGCCTGAAATTAAAATTACTGTCTTAGATCTTTAAAACATATCAGCCTCAACTAAAGACTGTAAACCAGACTGTGTAAATAAGATTCTGGGAATATATCATTTTCCATGGGAAATAAGAATACCTGTACAGACTGTATAAAGTACAGAAAACATGTAAATGGACTTTCTGTAACACTTTGCCATAATCATTAAGAAAAATCTTAGTTTATTACATAGTGTATTAGCACAGGTAAGGATGGCCACTTTTCCCAGAAACTGGATAAATAAGAATGTAGAAATATTGTAAAAGTGAAAAAAAGAAAGAAGTGGCACACTTTTTAGAAATCAGCATCAGATAAAGTTCGTCATTATACAAAACTTTCAGAGCTCTTATTTATACAAAATTCTAAAGTGCAATGCAAACATATATGTCACTTATTGTACCACTAATGCAGTTTTTGATATATTAGAAGAAAAAAAAATAGAACTATTAAAAAAATAAAGCTCACAGTCCAAATAATTTCCCTGAAAGTTTTGATAAATAAATTCATTATCTAATCTGCTAGTAACATTATACAGTTCATTACAATGCTATTCTAAAATACATAGGTCGTGGTAAAAACAAGATTATAATATAGAGTAGTCACGGGTCATGAATTTGCTACCTCCTACTGTAGTAGAGGTTTATGGAGTGTCAGGGATCCTGTCTTTCAGTGTTGGAGTTGGGCTCTTTTGTCATGACTGGTGGTGTGACGTGTCCACTGGGTGCCTTTTAGTCTCAGCACTGGAAGTGGATTGTGGGAAGGAAGTTGCAGTAGTAGGGGATCAGGTACATCCAAACTGTATGATAAAACTCTAGAAAACTCGAGTTTTATTCACCATACTATTGCATTTATCTGCTTAGCACTTTTTTGTGCTTGGATTGGCTTGATACTAGTGGATTTGCCTAACGTGGTACATGTGGCACATTATTGTTCTTTGAAGGGGTTGTTAACATTGGGTTTTCTGTATCTGCAGCTTTATTGTCCTTGGACTGGCTTGTTACTATTGGATTAACCTACGTGGCACATTATTGTGTTGGAAGGTGTTGTTAACATTGGATTTTTCTGTATCTGTAGCTTTATTGTTCTTGGACTGGCTTGTTACTCGTGGATTTCCCTACTTGGCACATTATTCTTCTTGGAATGGGCTGTTAACAGTGGATTTATCTGTATCAGTAGCTTTATTGTTCTTGGACTGGCTTGTTACTAGCAGATTTACCTACATGCCACATTATTGCTCTTGGAAGGGGATGTTAATAGTGGATTTATCTGTATCTGTAGCTTTATTGTTCTTGGACTGTCGTGTTACTAGTGGGTTTACCTACATGGCATATTACTGTTCTTGGAGTGGGATGTTAACATTGGATATTTCTGTAGCTTTATTGTTCTTGGACTGATGTGTTACTAGTGGAAGAACTATTAAGGTAGCTTTCAGAATCTTACTCTTCATAATTTAAATATTTGCTTTATTCAGCTTGTATCATCATTTTGTTAATTTAATTTATTTGGGGAGATCCAGCCACCACAAAGGTCTTACTTCTACAAGTGTACCCCCTCGAGTGCAAATTTATGCATTATGCCTTCACCCTCTCCCAGGGGTGCAAGTTTTGGGTGTTATGATTTTTCAACCGTCCAATAATTTTGATGGTCCATTGCTATGATTTTGAAAGCTGAAAGGCTGAGCAGTATAGAGGCAGACCACAAGGCAGTTAACATATGTTGCATCATAGCACAAATTTAAGCAAAATTTGTCATTATAGACTTAAGCATAAATGTCTGCTCCCTATCTCTGTATGCCATGTTAAGGGCAGATGATGCATGCCATCAGTCAGCTACAAAGCATACTCTGCATCTCCATAATTATGTTTGTAGCTGCTGCCAGTGTCTAGATCACTGACCTGTGCATCCACTGAGTTAGATGCAGTGTTGTATCCAGGTACTGGAGATACCTGGAATCATGGTGGCATCATGTCCACCCATCTCTCCCCTCGTATGTCAAAGGCAGTGCATGATATAGATTCTGTGTGGGCTGGGGTGTCATGTTAAGACTGGACAAGTATTATGGTCACAGGATAATGCACCCTGCAACAATGAGTTTGTGTGGTGAGCATTTACCTCCTCAGGAACCTTTGACATGGGAGATGTGAGTAAGCCCTCTCACAATAGTCTTACAGACAATGCAATAGTGTCATTAAACTGTGCCAGCTCTCAACCTTAGCACAAAACCTGGATGAAGCCAATAATGGGGGAATACAGTCCCAAAAATAGGGACAAATTTCAAATATCCATATTATACACTTAGAAAATTGCTAGAATAAAAGCTTTTGTGTTACCATGCACTTTCTGAGGAATATGGAGTCTGATATTCAGATGCGTGTCATTTTTAACATTTGTTAACCAGGAAAGTCTGACTTGGAACAAAAGCTAATTTTTAGCAAAGGCCCAAGGAAAACACTCCAGACAGACACATGTCTTTGTAAGATGGGAGGACACAAAAACAGGAAGGGCATACAGACTCCACATAGAAGGTGAGGCACCCCAGCCAAGAATCAAACCAGAGAACATGTAGTTGTCAGGCAACAATGCTACCACTGCACCAATGCACTACTGGCTTTGCGAGGACACAAAAATACAGAAACCACAGATTTTATGAGGAACAGATCAAGTATGAGTGAAAAATCTGCAACATTTTTACAAATGGTGGTGGGTAGGGAATTCAGGCTCTTGCCACCTGGGACCAAGGTACAGGGTTCAAGCCTTATTCTACTCACCACCATGTAGCACCTGGGGCATTTCACACATCCACAGACCCTACCTGGGACAGGTCCATTAGTTGCAGCACTAAATCCTTCCATAGCTTTGTTCGTTGGAGCACTAGAAAGCTCCGTGAGATGTTCTTCCCCGATGAGACTCCCAGCCTGCTGATGTTGCAGTCCAAGTCCGATCCCTTTCCTTCTGGGATCTCTCTGCACTTGAATACTTCTTAATCCGGACTGCTGCTTAGACAGTCTGCACATGCTCCAGACTGGTTCAGCAGCAGTCTGAATATTGGAAATGCTGCTAGTGCGTATGCGTGAAGGTCCGCTACTTGTGATCATTTTTTTTATTTTCTTTCTTTTCATTTTATTTTATTTTATTTTACTTTCTATTACTTTCTTTCTTTCTTTACAGCTGGGGGGGGCTGCAGTCTGGCAGTCCAATAGCATGGGCTGCCTCTGGGTTTGATTAGCAGCTTGGGTGTTGAAAGCACAGCACAGGGGGATAGGTGTGACCATCCTAGGGTGGTGGGTGGTTATGCGGCTGTTCCTTAAGACAAAACATGGTGGGAGCTAGGATGTGGAATTGGGGGCAGTTGTCTTAGGAGGGGAAAGGTGATAGGCCTGACTGAGCTGCTGCAGAGGCATGGCCATTTGCCATTCCCCCATTGCATGCCTACCCCTGGGTCACAACCATATAGGCTGCAATGTGAGGTGCCAGAGTAACAGGGTAGGCCTAAAGTATAAAAAAAATAATAAAAAAAATAATAATCTTCTGATGCTGGCAGCTAAATGCCCCCGCAATGCCCTTTGGTTCCATGATTGCCTTCAGCTATATCAAAGCTATTCCAAGGGGCACTGAGAAGCTGGCAGACCTGGCACAGATGTGAGGCACTGGGCACAAAGCCCATATGATGAAACATGGGAGAGAAAAAACTTGTATGAGCAAGTGGGTTATATATATATAACCAGCTGCATCCGCAGCATCTTTTATATGATGAAACATCTAGGGCCCTTACAACAAGAATTATAGAACATTTGAGTGATATTACTTATAAGATATTAGATAAAAGAAGGCAACAAAAGCATTATTTAAACATACTTTAACACATCTATCTGTTACTGTCATATTTGCTGGTATTGATAAATGTAACTGTAAGAAGTTGAATGATTATCGAATGCATCAACAGCTTACAAGGAAAGTTTACGATAGGAGCGTTATCTTTTCAATGACTGAATGACTCATTTTAATACTTATATTTGTTTATATGCTAAGAGCATATTTTTTTTCTTATTAGTAAGCAAATGGCACTATCTAATAAACTTTATTATAATAATATTTTTTTCTTAAGGATCACTGCAGATATAGTTATAACAATTTTATTATGAATATTCTCAATATTCATTTGTTTTATCATATATTGTTGAGTATTATATGCTCATTATGTACAAAATTTATTATAAGTCAGATTATGTGATCCTGATTGTTCACATGAAATGTTTTCACTGTTCTCTATAAATCTGGGCACTAACGTGGGGCTGGATGTACCATATATATCATCAAAGCTGTGTACTGTCTCAATAAGCTTTTGGTTTGTATATACTTGTACTTAATAATGTAATTATTAATGACTCTGTTTCTTGTGCTTGTATTGTAACACAATGTTTGTACATGAGGTGGTTTATTAATGTACTTGTAACCTTTATTAATGTTCTTCTAACCAGACTACCTTGGATCAAAAAATGATGATTAATCTTGTAGTAATAACGCAAACACAGTCCCACACAAGTATAGAAAAGTGCAAAGGCCGAACTACCAGCTAGACTGAAGCTGGTGGCTACCTGGTGATGAATCATCACATGTATGGACTTTTTGATTTTCTGTAAGAGATATGGGCATAGGAGATGTTGATGAACATTTTACGGATGTTTTCTGTTTTGGAAGCTGGGACTCATAAATTGTTTGGGACATTATTTTGGGGTCTATATCAGTTCACCAAAATGGCTGAAGTTCGAGCACCATATGTTCTAACTTCTACCCATGAAGTACAAAAACATCGAAGTCTTAGAACAGCGATTTTTTTCCCAGGGAAAAAAAATCGCTTTTCCAAAAAACACACACATGACACAAGCACACCAAAAAAACAGCAATCCACACACAAACACTTAAAATCTTACATCTAACCCTACACTAAACTGTACATAAACTACTATCTATCCACTTACCTTAACCCAAACCCTAACCCTAAGGTCCGTTACTATCGCACACTCAGCTGACCCGCGCCCTAACCCTAACTCACCTATCCCGCCCTAACCCTAAGGTCTGTCACTATCGCACACCCACCTCACCTGCGCCCTAACCCTAACTCACCTAACCCATGCCCTAACCCTAATGTCCACACAATCGCACACTTACCTGAACCTGACCCATAACTTCCCACCACAGTCCTGATAATCGTGAAGCCACAGAAACGGCCCACTGAATTCTTTCCCTGGGAAAGAATTCAGTGTTTCGCAGCTTTGCGATAATCAGTGTTCGAACTTCACAGTTCGAACATCTGGTATTCTATTGTCAGCCATTTCGATGGACTGATATAGACCCATTATTTTGTATGTGCTTCAGGAATTAATATATAATAGGTACCATCAATAGCGGAATGGCCATTTTTCATTTGTGAAATAACTGGTAACAAATTGTTAAATACTTTTGTTATATCTAACAGTACCAAAAGGCCTGGATTTCATTCATAATTTTGGATTGATTTTATTGGGTCAGTTATGTTAATTATTTACATGATAATATTCTGAAGTTCACATACAGTATATATATTTTTGAGGGCCTTCATTACTTATTTTGGCAGTTTATTTCATGCTGATTTTGGCAGTTTATTTCATGCTGGTCCTCACTGGCATGTTTATGAAAGTTAGCAGTGACTTTATTATTTCAGTGGAGGCACTGATTGGGGTTTTATGTCTGATTAGAAGTGTTTTTTGTTATACTTATTTATTATTGGATAACCTTAATTGTTACATTGATTAAGGTATATTTACTGAATTAGATCTTTATTTCACTTTTGTGGAATAATTGGGTCGGAGTGGTTACCTGAAGTTAATGTTATTGCTAGTCCAATTCAAATTATGATTTAGACGTTGTTAAAGAAAAATTGAAAGATGGCAACAGGCATATTTTTGTGTTGCATATGTTTAAAGCTGCAGATTAAATATCTGGTAACTTTTTTACTACATTATTTGCAGGATATATTTTTCAGGCCTTTATTTCACTTTTGGTGGAGTAATTGGGTTGGATAAGTTACCAGAGTGTGAGATATAGCAATATATGTGCAACATCGGGCAACTATTTTAACTGCAGTAGTTGCAGTATATTTATCAATTTGGACCTATTGATTTGATATTGATTTGTTGCATTTATTTTGTTGGATTTTTGAGTATATGTTCTTTTGACATCATTTGATGAGAATTAGAATTGTATGTCTGTTTATGCCTTTGGGTATGCAAAATTAGAACTATGGTTTCTGGGCCCTTTTAGTATTGCTTGCTACTTATAGGGTGTTTTTTATTCTAAGAAATATTTCATCATGGATTTGATTCAGTTTTTGGAAGGCCTGTCAGCCAATAAGGATGATTTACAGGTTTTTGATGTAACTTATAGTAGTAATATTAATATATCACAAAATTAGACAGATAAGGAATCCTGTGTTGGTGTATTTAAGCACTTGTCATCACTTATGAAAAAACGTAGGATGCATGTTTGGCATTTGAGATTATTTAAAGTCTGTTTAGCCAAAAACATTTCTCCTAAGGGATTGCGTGTTAGAATACAACCTTATGTTAAAGTGATAGATGAAATGCTACGTCAAGAATGGAAGCAAGTTCAACAGATGGTTTCTGTGTCATTTGTTAAGATCTTGATTTCCTCTTATGAAAGGAAAATTGTAGCTTTGGCTAATACTATTACAGAGTTGTGTGAGAAGGCTAAACCTTCTAATCATGAGGCAATTTATTCAGAACAAACTGCAGCACTTTCTAGAGATTTATTAGTGGTAGAAAAAGATTTAAGATCTAGGATGATTAAAATGTTAAAGGGATGTGAAGGATTACTCTATGGGTAAACCTTTTGAACATAAAAATTGTGCAGTTTGTGAAAAGTAAAACATCCAATTTGGGCGCCTTTAGTCGTAAGAGAAAAAGATCAATTTTAAAAAATACTAATGTCTCATCTGACACTTCTGCGGATGAATTTTCATCTGCAACAGATACAGAAATGTCTACACCTTCAGAATCACTCATAAGTAAAAGGTTAAATGCCCCTTTAGGAGGATTAGAAGGGGTGGGCACAAACATAGAAACAGGGGCAACAAGTCTAGATTCAATATTACAAATGATGATACAGAAATAGGCCTTACTCAGAATATACACAATATTTCATCTGTGCAGCAATCACAAGCTGAATGTGAATTGTTGAATAAAGGATTAAGATTTATACCCAGTCATTTTGTATCAGAATTTACCTTTGCTCAGGATGTTTTGTCTTTCTGTAGAACTTTAAATTTATAGTTATTTTTGCCCAACAAACACCATCTGAGGATGCCCCATAGAGGTTTAAATTTAAATCATCCTGCTTTATTCCCCCTATGAATATGAATGTGAGAATTTTTCAGAGTCTGGTTTTAAAGGATTTACATTTTATGTATGATTCAAGTAAATTTATACATAATAAAAACTTATCTGGATTACAATGACAGGCAGTGTATAAACTGAGCCAGAATACAGATATAATTATTAATAAGGCTGATAAAAGAGGTACGGTGGTGGTGAGTGATTGGTGTATATATTATAATGAGGTCATTAGTCAATTATCTGATCAGAGATTTTATCAGCTGATGCATTTGGATCCTGCATCGATGTTTTAAAAAAGAAATAGATGAGGTTTTGCAGATAGCAATGGGGGAAGGTATTGCTTCTAAAGCTACAGTTTTTTATCTTATGGTGTTGGACCCAGGGAAACAAGTATTTTACATGTTAGCTAAAATTCATAAAAATTTGGAAAAACCACCAGGGAGATGTATTGTATCTGGAAAAGGCTCATTGACCGAACCTGTTTCTGTTTTTCTCACAATATATCTTAAACCATTATTAAAATATGTACCATCTCATATTCAGGATACAACTCAATTTTTGAATATTATTGAAGATATGCAAATTGAACAGGGGTGGTTGTTATGTGCTCTTGATGTTTCAGGTCTTTATACAAACATTCCGCATTGGGCTGGCTTTATGGCATTCACGTTTTTGTTAAATAAGGCTGGCTTGTATCCTCCTGGTTTTAGTACATTTTTATTATGTTTGACTGAACATGTTCTTACAAAAAATGTATTTTCCTTTGAGAGCCAGTGTTATTTACAACTGAAGGGAACAGCCATGGGAGCTTCATTTGCTCCGATATATGCTGATCTCTTTATGGGATATGTGGAAGAACAGTTGATTTATGATGAATCTCATAATTTATTTTTAGATGCTATGGATATTTGGTGTTGATATTTAGATGACTGCTGGTTAGTATGGAGGGAGGACCATGTTTATCTGCAAGAATGTGTGAATTATTTAAATGAGAACAAATGGGAGATACAAGTTACTATCAATTATCACTCTAAAACTATTACGTTATTGGATGTGTTAGTTACAGCGAAGCAGGATGGTACATTGCAGAGTTCAATATTCAGAAAGTATCCCAGGTTTAATACCCTATTACATGCTACCAGTCAACATCCTAAACATATCTTCTTCTTCTTCTAAATCTCAATTTTTAAGGCTTAGGAGAATATGCTCTTTTTCCATAGATCTTATCAATTATGAACAAGATCTAGTTTGTAGATTTTGCAAAAGAGGATGTCCTTTTGATATTAACAGTCAAGCACAGGTTTCAGCTAGTCAGGTGTCTAGACCCTCCTTGATGTGTTATTAGATTAGGCATAAGAAAAATATGCACTTTACTAGATTTATCATGAGTTTTGGTGAGAATACTGCTCTGATTAAAGAGGGTATATCTAAACATTGGAATATTTTGTGTATGGAAGACATTAAGAGAGATTATACCCTCCAATTGTCTCCTTTCTTACAGAAAGGGGAAAACAATGGCTGGATGGTTTAATCATTATAAAAGGAGTCATAAGGAAGTTAGGGAGAAGCATCAGTTAGGATTAGATGGACAGAGATTAGTATGTTGTTTTCCTTGTAAGCTTTGTAATTTTTGTAAATTTGTTAATAAGGATAAATGTTTTTCTTCTAGAAATAGCTCTACAGTATTTGACATTATAGTTTATGGTAATTATAACACAGACTGGGTAGTATATTTGGCTACTTGTTCGTGCTTTTCTGTGGGGCAAACATCGCATCCTTTAAAGTTAAGGATGTCTGAACATCTGAGTGATATTCAGTGTGCCAAGTGAACTAGTGCTTTGTATAAACACACTTTGAAACATGCTTCAGCTAGGTTTATGTTTTCTATTCTTGATACAATTTATTTCCAAACAAATAATAATGTGAGAGGGCACCAAAGGTTAAATTGTAAGGAACAAACATGGATTATAAAATTAGGTGCTCTGTTTGCACCAGGGCTTAATGTGCAGTTGTAATGATCAATGGGGGTTGGGATTTGGGTATTTGAATGTTATTAAATGTGATGTAATGGAGCTGTTATTATGCACTGATGAGGGCTTATAGCTGAAACCAGTATGCAGGATGTGTTTTAACTTGAAGTGTTCCTATATTAAAGTATTAATTTGCAACTTTGTAGTAGTATCATAAACTCTGAGGCTGTACATTGTGAATAATGTAGAAGGTGCTGAATTGTCAACCAATCAACACATGAGGATGAGTCGTGTCAGAGTGTTGGGGCAATGCCTAAGTACACCTGGAATCCTTACCATGCAGCAAGTGCATATTGGGAATGCTGAGTAGATGCTTCTGTATGGAATGAGTACATATGAGTCCATCTCCCACCTCTGAAGAACTTCTTCCATATGCAGTCAGATTTCATGTACATGGACTGTGGATAGATTCTGTTCAATATCAAATCAGAAGAGACAGGAAGGGAACAGCTGTGACAGCCCAAAAAAAATGCATTGAACGAGATTTCTAAGTCCATGGAGAATGACTTTCAGATGGCCTCAATGATATTCTGGCAAAGCATCATTTTACTTGTGAAGATTGGATATTTTACATATTGTGCTCATCCATGATAAAGAAATTCTCTTCTCATGTGGTGGCATTTTTGGAGGTAGAAGCAATTCTTAAGGAACTTCAGAACACAGTGTACATCCCCTATTTTGAAGAGGCAGTGCATGAAGTAACAGAGGAGATGAAGAATGTTTTGGCAGATAAAGTTATTGTGCCAGTAAACCAGGTTCTTGGTGGCAAGGCAGTAAAAATGGATGTGATCCATCTGGAATTACTAAGTGGACAAGATGGAGTGCCATCATTATTGAATGTTTCATGAAATATACTAGGGTACCTTGACCTCATTTACAAAAGGTGTGTTCAGATTTTAGCAAGCTCTCATTGTTCTAGGTTCACTGGGAAGACATATGCTGCAGAGCTAAAAAAGAGGCTTTGCTGGATAATTCAAGCACTGTTACAGGAAGACTAATGGAGATGTTGTCCTAACTGCGGAACAGTGGACCATCATTTTGTTTGTGTATGTTAATAGGGAGTGCTGGGGAACATCTGTTACAGGAAGAATAATGGAGATGTTGTCCTGACTGTGGAACAGTGGACCATCATTTTGTTTGTGTATGTTAATAGGGAGTGCTGGGGAACATCTGTTACAGGAAGAATAATGGAGATGTTGTCCTGACTGTGGAACAGTGGACCATCATTTTGTTTGTGTATGTTAATAGGGAGTGCTGGGGAACATCTGTTACAGGAAGAATAATGGAGATGTTGTCCTGACTATGGAACAGTGGACCATCATTTTGTTTGTCTATGTTAATAGGGAGTGCTGGGGAACATCTGTTACAGGAAGAATAATGGAGATGTTGTCCTGACTGTGGAACAGTGGACCATCATTTTATTTGTGTATGACAATAGGGAGTGCTGAGGAACATCTGTTAGAGGAAGAATAATGGAGATGTTGTCATGACCGTGGAATGGGAGACCATCACTTTGTTTCTGTATGACAATAGGGTGTGTTGAATTAATTGTGGGAGGAGCAAAAAGTAGGTGTTGTATGCCATTCACTCCTTGCATTTGCAAATCTAGGGTTCAGGTTATATGATCAGCATTATGATGAATACTTTCCATTTCTATTATGATGGATACTTTCCAGGTGGGCATACCACTCTACCACGGTTATTTTTGTCACCACACCTGTTAATCATTTTCATGAACAAGATTCCACGTGAAGTCAAGGACTAGAGAGTATATCATTTATGGAAGTGAGGGTTGCATGTTTTTATTTGCAGATGATGTAGCCCTCTAGATCAGAATAAGATGGAGAGATTTGTTGAGTATGAAGTAGTTTGGATGAAAATCAGAACATCAAAATTATGAGTTTCATTTTCCTTACAGAAAAAAGTACAGGAATGGTCAGTAAAATGGTGAAACAACAGCACAGGCAATATAATGGATGGTAGAGACAGGAAGAGATAATTTCAAGGAAGAATCTCAATTTGTGTAACCAGTATGCAGGAAACAAATATGTGTGAATCGCTGCAAACTAATCACTGACACTTTTACTGAGGACTTTGAGACTTAAATATTTGTCACTGTTTCCATATTAAGTGAATGGAATTGTAATCTTAGTGCAGAGACTAGGCCATTGTAATCTTACCAGCTGTACCCTCACATTGCATGATGACCAAAAGGAGCTTTCCAAGAAAAATAAGATAATATGAGGATGTCTGCCCCCATGATAGGATTCAAGGTTAAAAATACACATTTAAAAACATTTACTTATTGCAATGCAGGCAATTAGGCAGTGTGGTATTTTGTAGAACTTCATGACTAGATACAAATTATATGTGTTTTTAACTTCTGACCACAGTGATCTTTTAAGTATTATGATAGCAGTCATATGTAATGCCATGATGTGGTAGTGGTGGTGTGTGTGTGTGTGTGTGTGTGTGTGTGTGTGTGTGTGTGTGTGTGTGTGTGTGTGTGTGTGTGTGTGTGTGTGTATGCGTGTGTGTTTGTGATACCACATGTGCATGCACTTATAAAGGTACAGCCATGTATGTGCATTCATGAATGTGTATGCATGCTCTGAAGGTATTGCTGGCTTATCAAAAGTCTGTGCTTTCAACCAACTGACTATACACAGTTCTGCTAGTATACCTGTGTAATTGTGAGTACTATATTTGGCAGTCTCTGTGGATAGCCATGCCATGTAATACAGTTACCAATAAAGGGCTGCAGCACTCTTATTCGTGCTGTGTAACTGCTTTTGCCTGTACTCTGCACCAGCTGCTGTTTTCATAAACACTTACATTTCACTTCTGCAGTGCTTATTTGCAGCTGGCTGGTAAGTGGTCAAAAGCCTTCACCCTGCAGTGCCTTTCTCACTGGCCATATGCTTCTCAACAAATCATACTTTTCTTAAAGCCATTTCAATATAACAGTACTCAGCCTGTTTCTTTGGTGGCATCTGAACACTGAAAACATCATTTCATGTAAATGCTTTTGTGACCATGGTATATATTGTAATTCAAATGGACACTCAGTTCATAAAGAAAATATCAGTGCTCTGAGGTTCACACATACAGCAAGGATTAACAGCATTCATGAACTGCATTCCTAATTTTACTTATTCTATAACTGGTTGGCTGTGTTAAATATAGTTATATAAGTGTGTGTGTGAGGGTTTCTATATACATATAATCTATACTTCAGCTCCCTGTTTGCATATTCCAATTTCTTGTTGCTTAAGAACCTTGATTCCCATTCCCTAAAGCCAATTACCTCCTGCTGTTTAATTCTTTGCTGAAGGCACAGCTGTAAGTGTGGAAAATGTTTGAATATATTCAGAGTTTTCAAAAATCACCATGCTTTCATATCTCGTAAACAAGTCTCTCCTGACATTTTCTTCTTCAGTTTAACGCTTCAGAACATGATCTGATCTTCATGTAGTGTACCTCTGTCATTCATTTAGATAAACTGTGCTGAATATGAAATTCGGCAACAATGCAGGGCACAGGCCTTTGTAGGAAGTGGTGATATGAGTAATTCTGCAAACATGGCAGTAGATTCACTCTGGTGTTGATCTTCATCTACCTTACTCCTGTTTTTTTTAATGCATCTGAAACAGTGATGTATAGACTCTTTTATTTAAAATCATTACCTTTGTGATATTAGCTTTTAGTTCTCTATCTTTACCCAAATGTTATATTTCTGTGTATTTTTCACTTAGAGAATCAGACGATAATGGTAGTCATGTAGCTACATTTGATTCATTTGAAGGACATGGCCAGCTTGTGAGAAGACATGAACTGTTGAATAGGCTTTGTGACAATGTGAGGTGTTGCCATCTGTGCCAGGGAGAATGGGGCAGTGCATGTGTGGCATATGCCAGCATAGTTAGCTAGAGTTTTATAGATCACTTTGAGCCATTTAACTATCACACTGCCTGTATAGATGCTTATGTTAAAATGTATCAACAGCGTCATTATAACTGATTAAATGTTTATGCTTAAACAAAGAATTCTGGAAGGGAAGAGTAGACATTTTTGAAATTGTTCCATAATTTTCAAATACTGCAACAAGTCTTAACAAAGCTATGAATATGTATTGTACCAGAGTCAGTTGATCAAATGTGATGTCATTTTCTAACCAGCACTGAGAGGGTGGAACTCTCCCTGCAGCTTGTTGTGTTTTGTTTTCTTTGGAACCTGATATTAAAATCCATGACAGTTATTACAGATCAGTTAGTTGAGTTCAGTTGTTTTTGGTTCAGTCTGTTGGAAGATCATCACCTTGCCTTGTGGAAGTAAGCATCTCAGCATCTGATCTTGCCTTGCTGTATTAGTTAAGTTAGCGAGGGAACAGTTATTCTTTAGACAGTCAGGAGATGCAGTGGGATTAGTTTATTAGTGCTTTTCTGCATCTGTCTGAATCTGTCTGTGTTATTTTTATTTCTCCTGTGAATAAAACTCTGACGTTTATTGTATGTTGATATTTAGTATTCTCATGTTTTTTTATTTTATTTGTTATTAAATTCTATTTAATTATGGCTGGTTTTTAGACAATACTGCTTTGGTTACACTCTATCATTCATCTAAGTATTTATTTTACTCATTATAATTGGAACCCTTATAAGAGCCTGACAGTGGTTGACTGGTGGCAGCAAGGTTAACTTATAGTCCACGCAGAAGGGTTACAACTAGTAAATCTGTACCAGTCTTTCCCGGGAGTGTGTGTGTGTGAGTGTGTGTGTGTGTGTGTGTGTGTGTGTGTGTGTGTGTGTGTGTGTGTGTGTGTGTGTGTGTGTGTGTGAAAATCAAATACCCAGGTGTAGGTGTGTCAGCTACTTGGAACTGGGACACAGTGCTCTAAATTGAGTTTTGTTTGGGATCTAGAGAGACAATGAGTCTAGCCTTAGTGGAGCATATTTACTGTATGCTCTTGGGGGAAACTGTGCTTGATGCAGAGAGCTACATTTGGAAAATACTGTGCAAATTCATTCCTGTTTTTAGTGACCATCTCTCACCTGTGTTAGTGGTGAGGATTTAGACTCCTTGATCACTGGCCTGAGGTAAAGAATGGCCATCACAGGCCTGTTCATAATTCAGTATAGATTGAAAAATTCACTTAGCTTTGAAATATTCTTATCTCAAGTAGGAGAATTTTTCACCAAAATTTTTTAAGTATGTGTTAAAATGTCCTGTTACTCTGACATGCAGGTCATTTCTGGTGTTGATAGTATTGTCAAGGGTACCTTATTCTGAGTGAAGAATGCTGAATGCATATGTTTAACCTACAAGATGTCACTGTACACTAAACCCTGTGGGTTACATTCATAAAGCTGTATGGGTAAAATGATGAAAGGCTTTACAGCAAACACAGAATGTCGAAAATGTTTGTTTAATGATTTTTTTTTCAGTGTTTGGTGTTTCAGCTGTTTTTGTTTAAAGTAAAGCCATTTGGTGTTTCGGTAGTTCGGCTTTATGAATGTATTCTGAACTCAGCAATTTCTATTATGATCAGTTATCTGAATTCCTGAATGCAAAATACATACTGCATGTCGTTACTGTGTGCAGAGCACTTACGGGATCTTTTGGGGAATATAATTAGGAATACAGAAACACAGGATGTGATAGCAGATAAAGGTTGACATCTGGAATTTGTGACTTTTATTAACTAAAGGGTAAAATGAAAATACTACGTTACCTATGTCTTCTCACCAGCACTTCTACTAGATAAGTCACCTAGTGGTCTGAGGTACACTTTTGCTAGCTGCGATTAAATAACTCTTACAGGAAGAATATTTCTTTGACATACGACCTAAAGAAAATAAGGTATATACTTTTATGTATTCTATTGCCTGGATATAAGAAACTGCAGTTTATGTGGTACATTTTCATGAAACAGTGAATATGCACTTATAGCTGCTACCATGTCAGGCACAGAGGCCACGTGGTTTACTGGGCATTCTGACAAACATTCCAGTATGATATGATATCAGCCATAAATAAATACATTGCAAAACTGAAGAACTGTATTTATTTTCAATGTTTTTTTTTTTTTTCTATAGAAGCATAGAAATATAATTTGCCATTAAAAAATAAACCAACTGCAACCAGCAGGAATTATCTGACTGCAAAGTAATTTATCTAAAAATTAGAAGTTTGGATCCAGAAATTTAACATATTTTTTTAATGTGAATAGAATAGCAAAGAAGTCTAAAAAGGTACAGTCTGTTCTGCTTTGTTTCTGTATATTACTGAGGAAGGATCCTTGGTGGAATTCAAAGCATTTATATTTATTAAAAAGTAGAAATACAAAACAGCAGATACTAGGAAAATTTCAGAAATAACTTCATTTAGAAAAAAAATAGAAAAAAATGCCATTTATTTGACATGTATTCTTTATAAGGGTGCGAGATCATATAGAGGCTATAGATACTTATGTAATTGTACATGGACTCAAGCTGAGCACTCTAAATTTGGAAAGACGCATAATTCATTAGTTAAAAACATTCAATAATATAAGGTGTAAACAAACAAAGTGAAAACTTTTAAGAGATGCAAATATGACTGACAAAGTTGTGAAAGTATGTAGAGTGCATAAAATTACAAATACACAGTTGAAAAAATTAAGAGAGGGAAGGGATATGTAAAAGACAAAATCTGAGTTTAATAAAAGCAAAAGTCAGAAGTAAAGGGAGAATAAACTACAATAGTGATAGAAAAGAGAAAAAACAATGGAGTACACAGGAAGTACGGTAAAGCTAAATCTCACATCTTGTTTTACTAGATGTGGTTATAACCACAAGAGGATGCAATGGTCTTTCTAGATGTTGAGAAAAGGCACTTCCATGAAGGTACAGATGGTAATTAGATTCCAAACATTTAAACAAACCATGTGCATCATTTACGGTTATGTGATTATGTTTTATTTTTTTTTTTAATTCCATAAGTGCTTATACTTAAACCATTGCATGCTATCCACTACTACCTATAGCTATAATTTCATAACAAGACAGCAATTTTTTTTAATTCTGCCTTCCAATTGCACCATAGCTTTAGTAGGTATGGTCTGTTTGAACTTCCTAGTTGGACGTGTTGTCATCAACTACAACATGCACATGTTGCTTAATATTTAGTTGATTATTGCTGTGGAACAAGGAGTTGAACTCTTCTTATTTCTTCGTTTCCTTTTCTCTCTTCGCTAACATATCTAAATAACTAATTTCAAAAATCATTTTCTCCATGTGATCTCATTGCCTTTTATCAGAATTATTGCATATACCCTTAAAATTTTCCCTTGAGGGAGTATTTTTCTTAGTCATATAATAAGGGTGGAAGCTTATAAAATGTGAATAATTATTGACTGCCTGTAATTTCCTAAAGATCTTAGGTTCCTATTTTACCATCATTATAAATAGATATGTCTAAAAATTAGCTATCTATAGTACACCACATTAAATCGATTTAAACCCTTCATGCCTTTCTTCAGCATATCACACTCCCATTTAATAGGATAAAAAGGTAGTGTAATCAATGAAGAACCTCAAAAAAAACTTACTTTTTGAAAAAATCTCTAAGCCAAATAATATCTCTTGTTCTGTAAATGGGTATAAGCACAATCATAAGAGAGCTGTACCTTTTATGTGTAAAAAAGAATCTGCTTCGAACATGAAAATATTACTTGCCAGAGAAGCCTATATTGAACTAAAAGCATCTGAAAAACAGGCCACACACTACAGTATGCATTCAATGATTAACAGCCCTTCCCTTCCTATATTCACATAGGCCTTTGTCTCCCATTCCATAATATACATTGTCTATTAGTACCCTACCCCACTCAATGCTGTCTGTCCCTTTCCTAATACTCCAGCCTCCCAATCTCAAATCAGTCTAATATCCCATACTAGAAGGAGACTTTTACATTTGCAACTTCTGCAACTCAGTGTAAAACAATCTGAATGTTGCTGCATTGACATGGCACCATATGGTACGTGCAACTCAATGAAATGCATTCCGTGCTGAAGTGCTTTACCACAGGAGAAGAGACCAAGGTGATGAGCCATGCCACTGCATGCAGGTAGTAAATGCACACATACATAGTGTGGACAGTGCTGAAAAAATAAGTCTCTCAACTTCTGGGGCTACAGCATTTTAATGTATCATTACAATAAATGCCACACAGCTCTGTTTCTGGATATTACGATAACCTCATACTAGTATTCTGCTATACCACACCTAAACAGACAAAGGAAATCAGTATAATCCTCTTACCAAGATTTGTACTAATCAGTACTATTAGCAAATTCTTATTTTGTTAATTATATATGCACATCATTTCACATTCAAGGTCATATAACTAATAATATTATACATGTGAGAATCAGACAGAACAGTGTAGAAGCAGCCTACTACAACATGAGAAGAACACTATTGTCTCTCTGTTGTCCTGTGTTGAAAATATTATGTTTACATTCTCTTGCTACTGACAATATTTTGGATAGAAGTTTATGGGATGTTTAAGTCTCTGACATGTGCACCGGCTGTAACAGTAAATCTGGATTAAAGAAAAAAATGTAAATATCTGCAGTTATTCTTGATAATAAAAATGGTTCAGTCTGTGCTAACATTTGACTAAAAACAATGCAATAATATAAAACTAAAAATATTTTCACTCATCTCCACACCCATCTCCACCTCACCTTACCACATCAGTCAGCTCTTCACTGATTGTTCCTGGGGTTCTCTTCCTTCACTGGCTCTATCCCGCTCCATTTCACCCTGTGGGCTCACTCCGCTCCCCTACCCTGCCCCCAATTCTTAACCGCCCCCAGTGCTCCTACATTTATACACCCTAACTACACCCCCATCCTAACAACCAATCATAGGTCCCAAGTCCTTAAAGTACTAGAACCTACTTCCTCAAGTCTTCTTTGTAAACCACCTAACTTACCTCTTTATCTTTCCCTATATATAACTTTGCCATAATGTCATTCATAACAACCTCTCCACACCTGAAGATCCTATTTCTATTTTCTCTCAGACCTATTCTATCTCTACCTTATCTACATTTTATGAACATATTAACTGCCTAAACTTTTATTATCCCACAAAGAAAACCTCCACTTCACCATTAGCCATCTCTCAAAGCCATACAAACACACCCTGCACAACAACCTACCAGCAAAATATCATAGACTGACTCACATCAGATACTATAGCCCAAAAGCTAGGAAATTCCAGAACCTAACATGTAAACTTCTAAAACTTACACTTAGAATACAATTCCACTCCTTAATAGATGGAGATATACATCCCAATCCCAGCCCAAATTTTATCAAGACCACAGAGCCCCATACCCCAACCCCCACTAACACTCAATTCCTAACCAGACCCCCCCAACTCACTCTTGGTAGCCCATCCTAACATCAGGAGCATGAATGATAAGGTTGCCCACCTATATGCTCTCATGGATGTACATTCATTTGATATCCTGTGTCTCACTGAAACATGGCTCAAGCCATCTATACAAGACAATGAAGTTATTCCACAAGGGTACAGTATCTTGAGACTAGACCGAAAAGCTAAGAAGGATGGTGGAGTAGCTATACAAATCTGGGTTACAGGTGACCTCTGTAGACTCTAAACCTCCCCTAACTAGTAATTCTGCAATCCTTATCTCCAAGATTCAACTCAATAAATGTAAATCCATGTACATTATTGGTGTCTATCTTCCCCCAGGGAATAACTCTAACACCCTAGTAGATATCCTCAATTGGATTTCCACCAGCTATCCCCAAGAAACAATAATACTCGGTGACTTTAATATCAACTGGAAAAGCTGTACTACTGAACAGTCTGCTACTCATATTAACCTACATGGTTTTACTCAAACCATTACCTCCCCCACAAGGACCAACAAACTCAATAACAACAAAAGCACCTTAGACTAGATTCTAATAAATAGCCATCACCAAACTTACAAAGTAGGGACCCTCCCTGAAGATAAAAGTGACCATGCACTCACCATCATAATCAGATATAAGAGTGACATTCCTAGCTCAATCACCTATAGGACAATAAGGAGCAACAAAAATTTTAACCCCGACATCTTCCAAAATGAACTTAGGGCATGTGACTGTTCAGCCCTCAAACACCTACCTCTGGAGGAAGCAGTAGAATACTTTAATACTAAAGTCTTAGGTATTCTGGACTACCATGCACCAATACAGACCATTAGAACTAGGATTAAACCTGCCCCCTGGCTCTCGAAAGCAACTAAACAAAAAAATGCTCCTTAGAAATAAAGTCTGGGCCAAGTGGCCTACTACTAAAAGCCCTGAGGATCACTTAACATTTAGACAGCTAAGAAATGATGCAAAAAGCCATTCTGTCAGATAAAATAAACTATTACATTCAACTCCAACAAACCCAGCAAAACAAACCACAAAAGTTCTGGGCAGGGATTAATGCACTTTGACACCCAGGTCACACCCGCCCCATTAGGCTCTGACCATGATAGTCCCAAGCAAATTGAAAATACCTTTAACACATTCTTTACTGAGACCATTCAATTTCTTGCCAGTCAACTAACTCCTGACAGCTCATCTCTGACTACCTCTACTGCTAGCTTACCTGCCTCATTTCAGCTTAAACCTGTCCCTACATCCCTTGTCTTTACCCTTATTCAGAAACTCAAACCAACCACCGCTGCAGCTGATCTACTACTTACAGAATATTGCAAAAAGCTGCAAAAGCCATATCATACCCCATCTCCATCCTGATTAACAGAACTATCACTGAGGGAACGATCCCATCTATTTGGAAGATCTCACATATTATCCATCTGCATTAAGGTGGTAACGCCAATGAATTATCAAACTATATACCTATAGCTATATTATCTCCACTGGCAAAAATCATGGAGAAATGCCTTCACAGACAACTGTTAAACCACCTAATAGATAACCTACTAGCTAACTGCCAACATGGCTTTAGGCCATTTCATAACACCACCTCTGCCCTCTTATCCTTCTCTGACTCTATTAACAAAAATCGCAATAATAACACTCTATCCTCAGTCCTCTTTACTGATCTCTCTAAAGCCTTTGATATGGTTAATCATCAATTTCTCATAAACATTCTCAAAAACCTATCACTAGATGCACTGGATATACAATGGTTTCAATCCTACTTAAACAATAGGCAACAGGCTGTACTGTGGGAAAACAACTTATCTACCCCCCTCCCCATTGCCCTTGTTGTCACCCAAAGCTCTATATTAGGACCTCTCCTATTTTCTATTTTTATCAATGACCTACATTCTGTAATACCGCAAGCTACCTCTTTACAATATGCAGATGATTCCACATTAATATGCTCAGCCACCTCTCCATCAGACCTTCAGACCCTCATCCAAAATGTGTTTAACACAGTCAATAAATGGCTTCTACACCATTGCCTCATTTTGAATCCCAAAAAAAAAAAAAAACTCCTACTATTCACTCCCACCCGTAGGACCTCCCCACTTAACTTTACTGTTACATCAAACAACGGTACTATCATATCTCCTGATTCAACTACAAAACTACTAGGGGTACTAAATGATATGATGTGGGTCACCTGTCTGCTCATGATTGGCAGTGGAGTTTTACGGTGTCAAGTTGCCAGCCCGGCGCCCAACCTTCCACAGAAGGCACACACACGAACACAAGCCTAGGGCAAATTTAGACTGTCCAATCCACCTACAGCATGTCTTTGGGATGTGGGAGGAAAACAGAGCACTCGGAGGAAACCCACATGACCACAGGGAGGACTTGCATACTCCACACAGAAGGCACTCCAGCCTAGGATCGAACTGAAGAACCTCTTGCTGTGAGGCGGAAATGCTAACCACTGCACCACCGCAGCCACTCTGTCATGTAGTTACACTAATGACTTCAAAGTTTTTTTTTGTACCATCAAAGCTGATGAAGTTGAGCAATATAACCTGGATACATAGACACAGAGTTGGTATCAGTAAATTACGCAAATCACTAAATTACTGAAACAGTAATCCCAACTAAGAAGTAGCTCTTACTCAGTATTGGAATTGGAATATGAATTAACCAAACCCAATCACAGCACATACATACTTAGCATCTAACTGGCAAGCAATGTTTAATCAAGAAGGATTTTCCTGTCAACTAAACTTATGCTACTGCTAAGACTGGAGGTGGGGTATGTAAACTTGACATATATTTACAGTTAGTTCTGGTTATATGTACACTTCTTAGCATATTCATGCTTTGGACTCCTTTTACAATCAGAAAGAGAAATAATGTATTTATTTTTGATATTTTTGATATTTATCGACTAGGTAAAACCCAATGGACACAAGTGTTCCTTTTCTGAGGCAACCTAAGAGCACAATCTGGTTAAGGATTTGCTCAGGGTCACACACTAGACAGATGCAGATTGGTAGGAATCAAACCCTGTACTTTAGACACAGCTAGCTGTTCAATGCCAGATCAGAGTCATAGTTGTTTTAGTTATCTGCCAGACTAATAAAACATGTAGATGAGCAGCATCAGGCTGGGAGTCCTACATTCAGTGCAATTGAGACAGAGCTAAAAAGTTCAACATTCTCAAGCACTATGTGTATCTTGTCTAAAGCTTCATGCAGAGAGTTAGAGTCTGTCCAGTAGTTTCACATCTTGAATTATCTCTTGCTCCTAAAGAAGCATTTCTATAGTTGCAAAGATGAGTTAGATAACATGTTTTATATCTCATCTCATGCGGATCATACCTTGCATAATTGTATGTTATTGGGTAGTTTCTGACTTTTCCTCTGAAGATCTACATGGGTTGTCTGGCATCAAATGTTGTCTCCATTTGTAACTAAAGTTGACTTCTGAATATTTTATTGGGTTTATTGTTCTTGTTTGGTGAGTTAGTAGGACAGCTGGCCAGACTTTCCACTGCATGGAAAAATACTCAATCCTTTATCTAGAAATGAAGAGAAGGAAGGAATCTTAGCTGAAAAAGGAATGCCACATTCCTGATGTGATTTATAACTGGAATAAATGAATTTCTCTTTATATGTAAAGAGCTGCTATATTCTTGTATAATTTTAGGACATTTGGTGATCCTAATGAACTTTAAGGAATTTCTGTCCCATTTCAAAATACATTTTTATGCCAAAAATACAAGCTATTGCATATGAGAAGGAAGGTGGGATGGGGTGAAGTGATGATTCCAGTGTTAGGTAGATTTCTTAATAAGTTATAATACTTTCTTGTCTTATGACCATTTCCCAAGCTCAATAATCATCAGGGTAGTCTTACCGCTGCTTTTCTCAGGTCATCAGTGGCATTTTCTAGTCCTTCTGTCTTGTTTATTTAACAAGACAGAGGGACTCATGGATGCCTATGACATGTTGTGTCAGTCAATGTCCCTTCATTGTTTCACAGTTTAATTATACTGTCTTCATGACTGGTGTTTGCATCTCTCTATCTACATATATATATATATATATATATATATATATATATATATATATATATATATAGATATGTATATATATCTATATATATCTATATATATATATATATATATATATATATATATAGATAGATATCTATATAGGTTTACCTTCATATTGTCATAACGGACAATATAGATTGCGCATTTGTGTGAACTAAATGGGCGAAATTCAAACTTCGACATTCTCAGAAGTTTGAAAGTCAGCAAATCGAACAGCTGATTTATTGACTTTTGAACTAAAATGTCAAAGACACATCGTAATGCAGGGGGGCAAGCCTTCCTGTACCCCCCTCACCCCCCCTTCTTTAATATACCAACTCCGGGATCTCACTACAGTGGGGAATGGGATCATTTCCCGATCCTTGCTATAGTGCAATCTGCACCCATAATGTCGAATCTGCAATGAGCGAAGTTTTTGTCGAGATTTTTGCCAGCAAGCTGTCTGTGATTTATTTCACAAGTGAAGAGTCAGGTAGTCATTTTTGGTTTAAAAATAAAAGAAATGTAAATTACAACAAACAGGCATTGTTCCATTAATATAGCTTATGTGATTCAAGACTTGATACAGTAAGAAAAGGATCATTAAATAGTTCAGATTGCTTCAAACTAGAGTCATCAAGCTGGTACCAAATATGTGCTTTCTGCACTACTTCACATATATTCTTGTTTGTCATTATTGTTTATATGGCTATCCGGTGTATCTTGCTCATCATATTGTTCATTTATTTTCAAACTCGTATATTTAATCTATGCATGCATTCCATTAAATTGTACCTCATAATATACATGGGCCTGGCACACTTTTGCCAAATTGTCATGTTTAGGGTAGATCATGTTGTGTGATTCTTCTTTTCAGCTGATATTTAATTTTCCCAGTGCAGAAGGCCTTACATCTGGTGCAATTCGCTATGTAGACAACTAAGTCATTGCTGCAGTCCTCCCTTGAGTTGCTTCAAACTTCATTTTTGAGCTGAGGCAATGAAGATGATTTTTGATTTTTCTTGCTTGTGAAAGTGCAAAATTTAGAATGCTTTCTTTTGCTGGGGAATCTTCCCATTGTAGAGTGATCTTAGTGTGTTTCACTGTTGTTCTCAACAAAGACCTTGATATTTTTACTTATTTATGGCCAAAGTTTGGCCTAGGATGCAGTACTTTGGAGATGGAATGGTTCCCTATAAGGCTGCTTCAGCTGTTTTAGATCGTATCCTTTATGACACTAGTATCCTTGGTGAAAATTCAAATTTATTTAATTCGTTAACTGTGTGGGTGAGCTGGTCTAATGACCGTTTTCAATCACCACCTGAGTACAGTTAAGTAATATTTAAGAAATACATTACAACTAAAAGGAGCTTAATAAATATAAAGTTGTATAAAATGACATCCGGATGTTTAGTAGAAGATATTATATCTGAGAGTACAAAATACTATGCACAAAGAATATTTCTGTCAATGGTATGTTTCATCCTAACTTTCTCCTTGTTTAGCCTGGTGAGTGGAACATCAGTGTTCCTGACTATAGAGTCACCTATGAATAGAGTGTTGGGTACATTGTTATGCCTTATGGTTTGTTGTATATATGTAAATACAGTGGATACAAAATGTGCATTCACCCCTATTAAAATGCCAGGTTTTTGTGATATAAAAGAATGAGAATACAATAAATCATTTCAAAACTTTTCCCACCTTTAATGTGACCAATAATCTGTACAATTCAATTGAAAAACAAACTAATCTGTTAGGGGAAGAATATAAAAAATAAAAAATGTACAATAAGCTGGTTGCATAAGTGTGCACACCCTTAATCTAATACTTTGTTGAGGCACCTTTTGATTTAATTATAGCATTCAGTCTTCGTGGCTACACATCTGCCATCAATTAAAGAGACTCTGATTAACCACAGATAAAGTTCAGCTGTCCTAGTAGGATTTTCTTGACATTTACTCAGTTGCCTGCTACAGCAAAAGCCATGGTTCGCAGAGAGCTTACAAAGCATCAAAGGGAATCTCATTGTTGAAAGGTATCAGTCAGGAGAAGGGTACAAAAAAATTTTCACAACATTGGATATACCATAGAACACAGTGAAGACAGTCATCAAAAAGTGGAGAAAATATTGGACAACAGTAATGTTGCAAAGAACTGGACATCTCTCCAAAATTGATGAAAAGACAAGACAAAAACCAGTCACCGAGGCTGCCAAGACAACTACAGCAGCACTGAAGGAACTGCAGAAATTTCTGGCAAGTGCTGATTGTGTACTACATGTGACAACAATCTCCTCGATTCTCCATAGGTCTGGACTATGGGGTAGGGTTGCAAGATGGAGTCCTTTTCTTACACAGAAAAACATCCAGGCCTGGCTAAAATTTGCAAAACAATACATCAAGTCTCCCAAAAGCATGTGGTAAAATGTGTTATGGTCTGATGAGACCAAGGTTAAACTGTTTGGCCACAATTCCAAAAGGTCTGTTGACAAGAAGAAACAGTTATCCAGATCTAGATCAGATGTTAACTTTTGTAACAGTCCAAGGTCTCTGTTATTGCTTACTTGGTGGCATTAACTTTTCAGATTTCATCAGTGTCACCTAGAACTTGGGAGACCAGCAGAATAAGTTTATTGATCTTAGGATTTAAGTTTATTACTTTGGCTTCTGGGCTAGTAGTGAACATGGTCATTTATTACTCCAATGCATCAAAGTTACAGTCTAAAATCTGTAGATTTAACTTAAGGTAGTAATGGAAGAGGTACCTGTAGGGTAGCAACACAACAAAAAGAGAAAAGAATAGAGGAATACATTTAAAAAATATTACATTTAAAGAACTGGTATGACTACTAAAAAACATTGCTTATTGCTAAGCTCTACCCCAAAGAAGGCCACTTAACTTTGTTGCAACATATGGTGTAAGAGGTTACTTTACATGTTTTTCAGTTCTAAAAGCTAGAGATGGAGGATGTCAAATAATCTAATGCAACCATTGCTCAGGCATTGAACTATTCCAGTGTCTCTTCTTGTCAACAGACTCAGTGAGAGACAACAGTGTAACTAATGCTAGAGCATTGTGAGGAATTTGCATGACTTTTAGATTCATGGATTAGTAGACCACCACTGAGCATTTATATAGTAAATAATACAGGTGGCAATCTCCAAGCATCATGCTGTACTTTATGGTTTTAAAAAAATAGAATAGGATGCTTTAAATTTTAAGACATTTTGTTGCATGTCTCCCTCTCAAATATGCTGAGTTTCCCAGCCATTTGGCATAATTTGCTTTGTGGTGTTTTCATGGAGTGCCTTAAATGTCTGATGATAGGAACAGATAATGTGCTGAAAATGTTATTGTCTCTCTTGTTTTTTTATGAGGAAATAAATATCCTCCCCATGGAGAGATGGCTTTTGAAGATTCAGGCCTTGATATTTGCACTCAGTTGGAGTGGTAAGAGATGCAGGGTATAATGTTATAAACACAGACGGTTGTAGGATGTCCTGATTTGAGCATGTATGCAATGTCATTTATTACCTACTGAGTATTTTGGTGCCATCTAGAACTGATCATCTTGGATAGTCATCCTTCGTAAGGCAACTGAGTTGTATAGTGGCAAATCACCTGCAGTCATTGGCCATATATTTCCAGTACAAAATATACAAGGAGCACACAGGCTGCTCCATAAGCAGGTGACACACTGCCACATTTGGGGTACTTTTACTTTACTGAGGGGATCCTAGTTTATAAAATACATAAATTCCCTGAATGCAACATAATATGTTTAATAGAGGGTATGGTCAGATATATGGGCAAGCAAAATGTATGGATGTCATTTCAGAACTTCCATGGTATGTATGTCCTTCATAGTTTTGGCTGCCCCCATACCCACTAAATTTGTCTGTATACAAAATAATGACTGGAAAAACAATTATAACACACAATTACATGCAGCATTTCCATTAATAATCATATTATATCAAATATGAAACACTAGATTAATGTATTAACTCATTTCTCACTGTTTTCAAGCCAACATCATTAGGAATCACTGTCTACAAAGAAGTCAAATTTATGGTGACCAAAAGGTCATGATGAAAAGCAACTAAATCTTTAAAGAACTAACAAAATAAAACAAATTTTGGTAACAATATTTTGCAAATATGTGTAACCTTGTGTAGCCAGGGTCACTGTCTACTATTAGAATCAATGGCAGCTAGTGCAAATTTTTTATGAATTTTATAAAGCCTAAATATCCTACAAATTGTTGGATTTTTTAACTGACAAATAGTTCAGTAAATCATGATCATTCAAACCATCAATTAACCATTCATAAATAAAATCACCAACTAATATATAAGATTCAAGAACTCATACCATTGTACATTGACATAAAAATTTGAATCATTTAATAACAAGCCATTGTCAGAAAAATAATTTTCAGTATCCACTATTACCAAAGCATGCCCCTTGTCTGCCTTGGAAATTAAAATATCACTGTCCTGTATTAAATTATTGAAGGCTTTTTTTTCAGAGAAAGAGATGTGATACAATCCATTGACAGGCTTGAAAGATCAGCAGCCTCGTGTTCTTTTCTGTTATTTTAAGAAAAGCTTCCAATGTAGGCCATAATGGTAGATAATACAGAGTGGGTTTTCTCAAAATGCTAACATCAGTTAAACTATTTAAAAACATACATTTAATATTTAATTTCTTTACATATTCACAAAGGAAGTTAATAACATCTTCAGTTTTGGCCCTAGCTACAGGCATAAATGACGACCCCACAGTTAAAACATGAATTTCAGTAGTATTGAATACTCAATGGGATAAACTTACAATTTTAAAAGCTTTACCCCCTACGTCTGTAAGTATTTCTGTGTTCCCACAATGTCCTATTTGATAAAATTTCCTGTTCCTTGAAGGTTGTGCTGCTACCTGTGCCGAAAATCTGCTTCCTGTTTCAGAGTCTTGGAGAATCTCTACAGGTTGAAAAACTGAAGCCTCATGCTGTTTTCTTTTGTCTGTACCAAAGCTGTTACTGTTGTTAACATTCATAAACAGTACTTTACGAGCTATTTTCTGTTCCTCTACCACACTGGCTTTATGCTGCTTGTCAGCCAGCGTTTACAAATGCTGACTCTGACTGGACCCTTGATTTAAAATTGTACTTTTAATTTCACTGCCTACAATTATCATAGAAGCATATTTGTCCACAGACATATTTAATGGAAAATATTCCCTTCTTCATAGATCTTTCTGTCCCACAAAAACTTTTTTAATTTCTTGTTTTTAATAACATCATTTTCCTTACTCAGCTCTGATGTGGTAATTAAAATTGTTGCGCTTTTGCTTGATCGCTGCACTAATTTTGCCTAACATATTGTACTGATATTGTAATCCAGCAGTAGTAGCAAACACTGAATACCATATTCTTTGCAAATAATGAATTTTAATGATGTAGGCTTGGAAACAGCGAGAGATTAGTGTTTTCAGCTTTGATAGACTACGCTAATCAACGGAAATGTATATAATTTTGGGTTATAATTTTTTTGAATTTGAGTCATTATTTTTTAAACAGTCAAATCCTGTGGCAGTGGGGGAAGCCATGGTCCCCCAGTTATACCAATTAAATTATGTCAAGTTGGGAAAGAGAATTTATTATCAGTTCTGATTATGCTGTGAACATTGTTTGCTACAGGTGTTTTATTGATGATTTTTTTTTCATATGGATGGGGAGGGCATGATAAATTGGAAATATTCATTAATTATTTGAATCCCATATGCAATTTTCTTAAATTTACTTATATATTTGATTTAAATAATATTATTATTTTTTAAATTTGTCAGTTTATATATCGAATGGTTCTTTACTGACAAAATTGTCAAAGAAAAATGTGCAAAGTAATTCTTATATGCATTTTAGTAGCATGTTTGTTAAATATAATATAGTAAAAAGACAGTTTATTAGAACTAATAGGTGAACTAAAGAAGACAAGGCTTTTACAAAGGAAGGTATGTTGTTATTTCATAAATTTATAACCAGAGGTTATCCTGAATGTATGATCAATGAGGTTTATATCCAAGTGAGCATTCTTTGCTAAGTATAGACCTCTCAGGTTCACTGGTGGTACACCATGTGAGGTTTCTGAAGTACATAATAACAATGATATTGTTGATGCTATCTTTTTAAGGATTTATAGAGATGAGCTAGCCATTAAAATTAGTTAGAAATAATTGGAGAATATTTATTTGCTTTCCAGACATTTAAAACATGGTGAGTAATACCCCAGCTTTTGTAAGAAAAAAATGTAACTGTTTTAAAGAATATTTTCAATATAAATCTAGTTTAAATTTTAGAGGAGGGGGTGTAAGAAAAGAGGTATGTTCAAGTGTTTTGTTTGCAATTTTTGAAAGAATGTGTTCAGTGATACCTTTAAGATTAAAATTAGACATATGGAAATATGTTTAGAAAATATTTTTAATTGTAAAATAAAGTTTGTTATATATGTTGCTATCTGTAAAAAAATTGAAGCATTTTATATTGGAAGGACATGTTGAGTGTTTCCATCTCAAACTCACCAATGAATGGAGCTATGGGCAGCAACACAAATTCTACATGGTGCCCTATAAGGGGAAGAGTTGTACAGACCAACCACTTTGGCCATCTGCTGTGGTGCACAGTATCCTCAAGATAGGAGAACACGGATCACAGACTGAGTGCCATGGCAGGGCTACCACTCAACGGTGTAAAATATGGCTCTTCGTGATTTGGCCATGTTGACTAATGTCACCAAAATGGGCATGGGGAGTTAACAGTGATAAGTGGGTTGACGACCCGGCCTACTCTGACCTATGCCAGCGACCTTTGCTAACAGTGGGAGGGTTATATGTGCCCCTGTTTGCCAGTATGTGCCCACCATAAAGCCCAGCAGCCCTGGGTCAATAAGCTGCTGCCCGGCCAAAGTCTAGTTACCTAGCCTGGTTACCTGGGATAGGTCTGTTGAGCAAAAGCTGAATGTAAAACCAACCAACCTGCCAAACATGAACTGAGAATTGCTACACTTAACGTAGGTTCACTAACAGGATGCAGCATGGAAGTGGATGAGATGATGATATGGAGGAGGTTGGACATACTATGTATCCAAGTGATGAGATGGAAGGGCAGAGCAGCAAAGCTACTTGGCTTGGGATTCAGACTCTAATATTCAGGAGGGGGACAGGCTAGAAATGGTGTAGGAATTGTGGTACGAGAGAGGCTTCAGAAGGGAGTGAGGGATATCATCAGAATTAATGACAGACTGATGGCAATCAGACTCCAGCGTAATGATAGGGCAGTATTCATAATCTCTGCCTATGCCCCACAGCAGGGTTGTGATAGTGAAGAAAAGAGTGCATTCAGACAGCAGTTGCAGGAACTAGATAAAACTGGGCAACCTGAATTGGTGTTGATAATGGATGACTTGAATGCACATATCTGGACAGACAGAACAGGATATGAGGACTTCCTGAGCCCACATGGGTGGGTTAACAGGAATAAAGAAGGAGACTTCTGTCTAGCAAATGGTTTGATAGTAGCCAACATATGGTTCAGAAAGAGAAATAGTCACAAAATCACATTCAGGAGTAGCCAACATGCAACTTGGGTAGACTTCCTCCTAGTAAGGAAAAAGTACTGGGGTAGAATCGATGATTGCAAAGTCATCCCCAGTGAAACAGTCGACCCACAGTATAAACCACTAATTGTCACAATCAGCTGTAAGCAGTGGTCAGAGAAGGCTCCAAGTTCATAGACCAGTCTGAAGACTTGGAAGTTGACTGGAGAGAAATTACAACAGTTCAAGGAATCAATCAGGGCACTAGCACCCCAAGAAGAGGAGGAAATAGGTGGAGTTGAACAAGAATGGTAGCACCTCAAAACAGCATGTATTAGGACTACAAAAAAAATATGTGGCCAAGCCAGGTATGGAAATAAGGTACACAAGGAAAGCTGGTGATGGAATGCAGAAGTCCAGGAAGTCATTAAAAGACAGAAGGCATGCAGGAAGAAGTGGGAGATAAAAAAGACTGACCAGGCTAGGAAGGACTATTGTTTGGTTAAGAAAGAAGTTGCAATAGCAAAGAATAGGGCATCAAAGGCACTCTACCAACCTCTGGAAAGTGACTCAATAAGTGGCACAAAGAAACTATATCAGGTTGCAAGGCAAAGACAGAAAGATAAAGATAGTCAGACACCCTTCATAAGGGATGCCAGCAACAGCCGGCTTATCAGTCCATAGGACATCAAAGGCAGATGAAAGGAGTATTTCCAGCTTCTTCTGAATGAAGAAAACCCCACAGAAGCTGTACTGCTCCAGAAACAGCCTATGAGGAGAGAAGAAGAGGAGCCCACCCTAGAAGAAGTAAGAACAGCACTAAGGAAAATGAAGTCAGGGAAAGCAGCAGGCTCAGATGAGGTCACAGCAGATATGATAAAGATGCTGGGTGATATATGGGAGAAATGGCTCCTGAGGGTGCTAATAGCAGTGTGGAGAGAAAGATGTATCCTAGATGACTGGAGAATAAGCATACTCATGCCAGTGTACAAGAACAAAGGAGACATCCACAACTGTGGGCAGCACAAAGGCATCAAACTCCTATCACATTGCATGAAAGTTCTGGAGAGAGTGACTGATAAATGGATACGCAGAGTGATATAACGTAAGATGGGAGATGAGCAGTTCAGATTCAGATCAGGATGCAGCACAATAGACCAAATGTTTGCAGTGAAACAGATACTTGAGAAGAAGCTAGAGATGAGGAGAGAGTCCAACTGGGAATTCCTAGACTCCTAGACTTGGAGAAAGCATATGGCAAGCTCCCTAGGAAACTGATCTGGGCAGTACTGTGGTGGTTTGAAGTCCCAGAAACATTGGTAGAATTAGTGCAGGCTATGTACAAGGACCCTATGACTCAAGTACGAACAGTGTTCAGCTTCACAGATGGGTTCCCAGTGGGAGTGGGTGCACATCAGCATTCAGTTCCAAGCCCACTGCTGTTCATACTGGTGATGGACTACATTAGAAAACAGGTCAGAGGGGACAGATCAACAAAGTTGCTGTATGCAGATGATGTTGCATTACAGGCAGACTCTGAGCTAGAACTTCAGCAAAGGATAGGAGAATGGAATGCAAAACTGAAGGCACATGGGATGAAACTAAGCACAAATGGTGTTAATGGCAGCAAATTGTGGAAAGCAGAAGAAGCTGAGAATAGAGATAGAAGGGAATATAGTGGAAGAGGTGAACAGCTTCAATTATCTGTGAGGGATGGTTGAGGAGAAGGGAAGTCCGAATGAAGAGGCCAAAGCTAGAATCAGAGGGGTTGCAGCCAAATGGCATAGAGTGTCAGGTGTAGTCTATGACAGAAGAATGTCAAAGAAGCTGAAAAGTAAGGTGTACAAGACAGTGGTGTGACCAGTACTACTGTATGGTACAGAAACCTGGGCAATAAAGGCATAACAGTTGAAGAAGCTTGAGGTGATGGAAATGAAGTGCTTGAGAAGGTTGGTAGGATACACTCTGTGGGACAGAAGAAGAAATGAGGACATAACAGCAGAAGCCAAAGTAGCTCTAATTGCAGAAAAGATCAAAGTGAACAGATTGCAGTGGTTTGGACAAATTCAGAAAAGCAGTGGATGGATTGTGTGAAAGAAGATCTGCGACAGTCAGGCATGAGTGTTGAAGAAGGCAAGAGTGTGGCACTGAATCAAGAAAGTTGGCGACAGTTAACACAATACCCTGACCCCATGTAGGAAAAATGGGAAAAAGGGGTTTTATGATGATATAGGGAGTTGCAAACATCTAGAGAGCGGCATGCTTGAATATAGCATACTAGAGTTGCATGCAATATTCTAGAGTTGCACATTAGAATATATTAACATTTATATGCTGTTGAGACAAGTGATTTTAAAGATGTTCTTGCTAAGGACACAATGTGTTGAAGTAAAGCAATTTTTTTTCTTTTATAGTAACTGATGTAGTTAACTTATTTATTTTTATTTATTGACATTTGTTAACTGGGTTAGTCCAGCTTAGCCAGGGGACAATTTTCAGAGAAGACCCGAGGAGAAAAGCTCCAGAAATATTACAATAGTTGCAAAAAATAAAATCAACAAATATCATAGAAAAATCAACAATTAGAGAACTTCAGTAGATAGAATAGGTCAAATAACAATTAACAGGTCTAGAGAATATCACACAAGAAGTACATTCAAATAGAATAAACAATTAAAGAGACATCCATACACAAATGGACGTTTTATTTCATTCTTTTAGTAAATATGTATATATATATATATATATATATAGTATGGAAGTGAGAGGAAAGGGAGGTATAAGGGCTTATAAAACAAGTGCAAGGAGTTTAATGAGTAAATAGGGAAAAGCAGTTAAGTTGAAAAGAGAGGAGGCTAGGTTAAGTGAGGATTTGGCATGGGCAGGACCATGTCTTTTGAAGAAAAAGTATCAGTTCTTTTTTAAACAGGTATTTTTGATAAATGTTTCTTATGTTTTGAGGAAGTGAGTACTAAGCATAGGGTACAGAGTCTTTATAGAGGGACAATCCAATATTTTTGTTGGGTTTGTATATGTCAAGGAGGTGTTTGCTGCTAGTACGGAGGTGACAATGGGGGTTATAGTAGAAGACCAGATTGGAGACGGAAGGACAGGATAGAGTGTGTAATCTGTAGTTGGGGAAGAAGTAGTTGTTCAGAGAATTATGGCTATTGGAGTGACTTAAGGGCGAGACAGTGGTGACATTTGTATGGGAGGTTGGAGACAAATCTGGCTATTTTATGATAAGTTTGCTCTAGTTTTGTGATAAGTGATGTTTGAACATTAGTAAGGACAGGGAGAGTGTAAAGAAGGCAGGGTAGAAGGGACTAAGTGAAGGAGGGTATGGATGAAGATGACAGAAATTTTTGGTTGCGATAGAGAAGTCCAAGTTTCTGATGGTTTTTTTTTATACATTGTTGGATATAAATATTGAATTTAATTCATCATCCAGAATTACTCCAAGTAGTTTGGTATGGAGTGCGGGTTTAATAATGGTGTTATTAAGAGAGGTGATAGAAAAAGAGGGTTTGTGCTGTGCGAGTGTTTTAGGGAAGAAGAAAATGAGTTTGTTTTTTGGGGGATTTAGTATTAGTTGGTTATCAGAGAACCAGGTTTTGACAGAGGAGAAGGTTTGTTGAGTGAGAGTTATGAGTTCAGGGATGTTGTGGGCAGAAGTGATGAGGGTGGAGTAGTCGGCATTACTGTAGAGAGGTTAGTAGCAGAGTGAAGTTTATTAGTGAATATATTAAACAGAAGGGGGCCTAGAATTGATCCTTTGGGAATGCCAGTATTTACAGGGAGGAGTGGAGAGTGGACAGTTTGCCAGTAGATAGAGTGCTGCCTGCCAGAGAAGTAGCTAGAGAACCAGTTGATGGAGGAGGAAGAGGGATGTATGTCTGAAAGTTTAGTTAGGAGTTTTGAGTGAGAGACAGTACTGAAGGCCTTTGAAAGATTGAGGAATAGACAGGATTATTATAACACTAAACTGAATGCTGAAGATTTAATAGATTATAAAGACTGTCTGGCAGGTTATATTAAATCCTTGTAATCATCCTGTATTAAACATTTCAAAGAATTTTTAAAGCTTATTTAAATATGAACGGGTTAAAATATTAATTGTTGATTAATTGTGAAGTCATGAGATTATTATTTTAAGTATTTAAGTGTTTGTTTATGACTGAGTGCTCATTCTTAACAAGTCTTCTGTATAAGAAGAAAGTGTTTATTGGGTCATTAAAGTTAGCTGTTTCATCAATGATTTATTTTTTATATTTATTTATTACAGTTTATTGTATCCCAGATGCAACAGAATATGAGGATGTGAGACTGAAGAAAAAAGCAAAGGAGTAGGGGTGGAGAAAGATGATAACCATCTTGGTGGATCTGAATATGCAAGGAGCAGACTAAGAGTTTCCATGCTCCAGGGAAGAGAGACAGTAGGAATTGACTGAGGTGTTGAACTGTGAGAAGTTTAACCAATTGGTGCAAGACTATTTTAGAAAGAATTCAGTTCTGTACATGATCGTAATGCAGTGGGTGCCATGAATGTCCAGGCTGCCAGTCACTCTTTGGCTTTGATTAGGGGGGAACAGTTAGGATAAAAAGTCAAGTACAATGGTGTAGAACTTTAAGAGAGTTAACTACGGAATTCTGGGGAGGTTGCTGAAGATAAATTAAGAGAATCAGATGGAAAGGAGGGAGTAAACAAGCTATGCAAATGTGTTGGAGAGTGAATACTCAGGGTTATGGACAAAGGAGTGAAGAAGTGGCAAAAGGCAACAAAATAAGACGGTCAGTGTTCATAGGTTCATAGATTCATAGGTAGGTACTAGGCTATCGGCCCAAGGGCCTAAGTAAGCCTAGCCAGCAAGGTTCTCTGGCTTACGCCATCCAAGAAAGTTAATTTCCTGTGCCCCTGTCGAGCAGAGCCACAGAAGTGATCCCCAGGGTGTATTTCATATTTCCCATCCACTCATCAAGATTTTTCTTGAAGAGTGCTAATGAGGAACTCTGACATAGATGGGTAGCTTGTTCAAGAGTATAGGAATTCTCTGCGACAGGAATCTATCCCTCCAGCATGACCTGTTCATTGTGGTGACAAGGTTTAGGTCCCTAGAGTGTGTACTCGGAGGGATTAGGATTTCTTTAGGTGTAGCGTGACCAACAGCTCTGGGTTTAACATAGCTTTATATGTTAAGCAGAGATCTCCTCGGAGTAGGCGATATACTACAGATTAAAGCTGGAGTTTTTTGAGACAGTCAGTGTAGGGCATCTGTTTGAGGCCAGTAATCCTCTTTGTGAGGTACTTCTGTGGCCTTTCCAGCTGCTGCAGATGTCTTGTGAGGTACATTCCAAAAGGAGCATTGTACTCTATAATGGGTCTAATGACTGCTGAGTAGAGGGAAACAATGACCTCTTTCTTCCTGGATGAGAACCCTTTTGTGATGAGGTGTGCCACATAGAAGAATTTCCTGACTACTGTGGCAAAGTGATTATCAAAGGAGAGACTACTGTCCACCTGGGTCCCAAGGTCTCTTATGACACATGTGGCATTAAGTAGTAGTTAAGTGGTAGTTCATGGGTACAGAGTTTTTACCAAAGGGGATGACAATGCACTTTTTGGCATTGAGCTTGGGGCCATGTCTCTGACACCAGGCATCTGTCTCAATGAGGTCCTTCTGTAGGATGTCCACATCATTGGGACTCGACTATGACTCCTACTTTGCAGTCATTTGTGAACTTTGTTAGCCAGAGACTTTCTGTGTTAGCCTGTACTTCAGAGAAGTAGATATGAAATGGGAGAGGTCCCAGGACTGAACCCTGTGGTAATTCACTTGTCACTGGTTTGAAGTCAGATTTGGAGTCTGCAACTTTTACAGTGTGGGTTCTGTCAGTGAGCCAGTTGGCAACCTGTCTTGTTAAATAGGATTTATACCTAGTTTAGTGAGTTTAGCTATAATTCCCGAATGGGGGAAAGTGACGAAGTCTTGGCGAGATCGAGATAGGCTGTGTAAACCACCTTACCCTCATCTACAGCTTTGGTGACTGCCTCAAAGAAGTCGATCAGCTTCAGAAGGCATGATCTGCCTTTCACAAACTCAAACTGGGTGGGGTCCAGAGTTTGGAGGATACCAATGTCTTTGTTTATGAGTTCCATGATGATACGTTCCATGGCCTTGCAGACCAGGCTCGTCAAGCTAATAGGGTGATATTTCCCAGGATCAGTGGTAGTTCTCCCTATTTGGAGTGGAATAACTGTTGCTGTGCACCATTCAGTGGGCACAAAGCCTGACATGAGACTATGACTGAACATGGTGCTTAGGTCGGGAGCCAGTTCGTTCTGAAGTTCATATAAAATGTAGCCTGGGATGTTGTCCAGTCTCATGGATGCTGTGTTTCTGGTTTTAGAGAGTGCAGCTTTTACCTGCATAGATGTCATTGCAGGGACTCTGCATTCTTCCTGTATAGATATGGGCCCTTTAGGGGGTGAGAGGGGGGTAAAGTTAGCACTGAACCTATCTGCCAGGATGTTGGCAATATCAGTTGGTTCTGTCATTTTCATGCTGTTCTACTGTAACTCAGAGCAGATCTGGGTGTTGCCATTGAGATTCTTGACATAGCTATAGAATGCTTTGTGGTTGCCCTTAGAATCAGTGGCAATTTTGTTTTTGTAGCTAGCTTTGGAAGATATTTTAAGGGACCTCATCTTCTTACTGAGGCTGACCAGGGAGCTCTTCCACTCATGGTATTTTACTCTCTTTTGCAACAGTTTCTTCCTTTTGTTGTAGAGTTTGTTTATGACAGGGGACCACCATATTGCCTTCCTTTTTTTGGAGGATAGCGTCTTGGTTCTGTTTAGGATAGCACAATCAATGCACTCATGTAAGTGCTTATAGAGTGCATTTGTGTAAGATTCAGCAGTTGTAACTGTATTGTCCATCTGCATGGGTGTCATGAAGTTCACCACTTCTTTCTTAAGAAGCATGAAGCTGGCTTTGGAGAAATTTTTTACCGTGGTTTCCATAATGGTGGGTGGGAGTGGGATGCGGATATCTAGAGTGATAAGCTTATGGTCGGATTTGACCAAAGAGGAGTTGACTTCAGGTGTGGAACTCATGTTTGCAATGACTAGGTCTAGGATATTGTTGCCCCTGTGTGGGGGTGTGGATAAGTTGATCCAGGGCATTGGAATTTATGAATTCCAGAAAGCATTGCGCGAAGGAGTTGGTACATGAATAGTTTTCCCAGTTAATGGTGGGGTAGTTGAAATCACCCATTATTAGGGTGTTTGGTTGAACCCTAGTAATTTCAAGTATATCAAGAAAAGAGGAGTAGGAATCCTGGGGCATGGTGGGGGATCTGTAGCAAGCTACAATTTGGTTTGCATTTTTGCCCAGAGTTAGTTGCACTTGGATAACCTCTAATGCATTATGCTGCGCAACTAGCCTGGAGGTATGGATATCCTTAATGAATATGGACACACCTCCGTCTTTGGTGTTCTGGTCCAGGTTAGATGGCCGAAAAGTGTGGTATGAGTTATAGCCTGGTAATGCAGGGGTGCTCTTTAGAGCCTTGAACCAGGTCTAAGTCACTGCACAGATATCAATGCTCTCCATTTTAAGGAGTGTTTCGAGTGAGTGCCTTTTGAAATTTAAACTTGTAGCATTGAGTAGCATTATCATAAGTTTTTGCTTGCCTGTTCCTGTTACAGTGGTGAATTTGTCATTTGAACCTTGCCTAAAAAAGGCACTATAGGGGCAGCAAGACCCTTAGCCAGTATCCGTAATCCCAGGGGCAACAGGTGCAGGCCATCTCTGGCAAAGCATCGTTGTCTGTCGACCATGTAGTCCCAGGCAGACAGATACTGGATCCCCTTAGAATGACACCAGAAGCTAAGCCAATTGTTGGTCAATCATTTTGTCCTTGTACTGTGGTATCATTCTGGGAGATGGGAGGATGCTACTCAGAGCTAGGGTCATACTTGCCTGGACTACAAGATCGGAAAGCTCTTCCATGTCTCTTTTCATGTAGTCCAGGGAGGTACATCTCAGGTCATTCACACCAACATGGACAATGACAGAGTCATATTTGTACTCGTTGTGGAGTGATCTAAGTGCGTAGGTTATGTGGCGGATTCTGGCACCTGACAGGCAACTGACAGTAACCTTCTCCTTGCTTATCCTGGTGAGTGGGACATCACTGTGCCTGACTATAGACTCACCTATGACTAGTGTATTGGGTACATTGTTTTGCCTTATGGGCTGTGATTTATTGGCAAACTGAGTCTGTGGGCTATGTATAATTTGGGTTGTGTTGGGAGGTGGAAGTTGCTTGCATTTCTGCTTTGGAGGTCTCTGTTGCTTGAGCAGATTATTATTGAGAGCCTCCACAATTTTTTTTTGTTTCTGTGTGTGCATTTTGGTAGTGTAGGTTTAGTGGGACTATGTGATGAGTGTGGTGTGGTGCAAGTGTTTACCTTCTCCTCTTGACTGTCAAGGTCAGTCTTGGTTAGAGAGAGCTTTACCTCCAGTTTGGCTAGATAAGTGCATCTCTCACAGGTTGTGATTTTGGGTGGTAGGAGGAGAGGGTTGTCTATGTACTTGAGGCAATTGCTACATTGCCCCAATAAGCACAAATTCATCAGATAGACAGGAGAGAACACTTGGAGCTGACCCTTGGACATGCCTGAATAAAAAGCACTTTCCTCTAGACAAGTGAGGAAAGTGAGTATAAGAGCTGTTTTTCTCCAAACAAGATCGGAAAGTAAGTACCAAAACTGTTTTCCTCTAGGCAAAGAGTGCTGTAGCAATTTGTAGCTTATTTAGTGCTAACAACAAGTTCTGAACAAGTGCTGAGCACAAATAAGCAAATTCAAGTGCTAAAACTAAGAATCTGTACCTGGATCTTGTGGTAGATAGGCTACCTAGTGCTTACCACTCCCACTGATAAGCTAGAAGGCTTCCCTCCAACACAGAAAGTCTTTGGGGGGGGGGGCTCAGAAGCTTACAAGCAGTCCTGGATACAGCAAATATGTATCTGGACTAGACTAGTTACAGGAAAGGTGGAAAACGAGTGCAAACTCGACTTTTAAACCAGAAAGTTGAAAGAGATGGAAAAACTGCCAAATGGCCAATAAACTATAATTTCTAGTCCTGAAATCACTCTTGTGGTAGATAGGCTACCTAGTGCTTACCACTGCCACTGATAAGCTAGAAGGCTTTCCTCCAACACAGAAAGGCTTGAGGGGCTGTTGCTATACAGGAATTTGCAGCTTGTGATTAAGGTAAAATATAGGGTGTACAGGAAGTAAAAAGCATTGCTGGTGAGGTAGAAGAGGCACAGTTCAATTTGACAGTTAAAAAACAGTGAAATGGTAAGGGCAACAATGTTTAAAGATGAAAGGAGTCAACAGAATGGATCAAGAAGGGAAGGAATGATTTTTTAGGTAGGTAGAAAGATGAAAAGGATAGATTAAAGTGGGAGAGAGATTGGAAATGAGCAGAGGTAGTGAAAGACTACTTTGCTTCTTTCTTCACACAGGAAAGCAAGAGGAGGGTATAATGCTAGAAGGCATATAGGCCATGATGGAGAAATCAGTGGGCAGATAGCAGGATAAAGGGGGAGGAAGTACAGATGGAAGTGGTTACTCTTATGGAGAATAAAGTACTATGGACCAGTTCACAGCTTCCCAGAGCCTTCAGAAATCTGTCCAGTGTGATTGCAGAACCCTGAAACAAAATATTCAGTACAGAAATGCCAGAGATCTGGAAGTTGGCAAGTCTTGTGCCAATATCCAAGAAGGACCATAGAAATGCAGTGATCTGCAGATTTTGTAGTCTAAAAACAGTTGCAGTGGAAGTCACAATGAGTATCCTGAGGGAAGTTGGGTGGCATTGTTAGAGGGCAACAATATGAAGAATAGCAAACAGCATAGCTAAAGAGGCTTTAAGTTTTATCTGATATAGTCTTATGACTGGGTTGTAAGTGGACCTGATAATGGAATACCATTAAACATAGAGCGCCTGGACTTCTATATGTCTGTAAGTCTTCTATACTCCTACCATCTGGAAAAAATATGATCTCATCCCCCTCCACAAGGGTGACACTTCTACCGAGGTATCTAATTTTAGACCCTTTGCCATCTTATTCCTCCCCTCAAAGATATTGGAAAAATGTGTCCAGAAGCAACTACTTCAGCATCTCTTAAAGGAACAATTACTATCCAATACTCAACATGGCTTTAGACCTGCCAAAATCATGTCAACTACCCTCCTAACTTTTACAGGAAAGATAAATAAAGCTAAGGATAGCAGTAAACTTATATCTTCCTTATTCCTAGACTTGTCAAATATTTTTTACACTGTGTCTGATAAAAATAAAAAAACTCCTACTACAACTCTCCACAATGGGTACCCTACAACTTAGTGTTTAGTGGTTTAATAATTACTTGTCAGAATGCTAGCAGACAGTTAAATGAAATTCTACACTTATTACAAATGCCCCACAAGGCACTACCATTGGTCATCTTCTATTTAATATCTTTCTAAACAATCTTCATTCTTTTAAATGTCAAGTATCCCATTTACAGTATGTAGGTGATTCCACCCTTATCTGTATCTCATACAATCTAGAAAAATTAGAAAAGATTATACAACATGACTTTCTTTTTAACACTTGCTTTTGTTACCAACAAAGAAAACTCCTTTTAGTTTCTCCAATGTATCCATGAGAAAAATAACTTTAAATCAGATCCCTAAACAATATGGTAATGAAGGATCATCCCATTTAAAACTGCTGGGTCTTACAACAGATCACAATCTCAGATATGACCTACACATACAGAGCAATATAAAAAACAACTCACAAAAAATAGGAATGCTGTATAGAACCAAAAATTTCCTTACTGCATCACCACAGTAACTCTTCCCACTGCATACCTACTCCCTTCATTGTTATATGGTTTTTCTATCATGACTAACCTTCAGGGCTCCATAAAATCTAAAGTAGAACAGTGTTTCAGCTAAGTAAATACAATTGCAGCTCATACAAGTCACAGACTACATCACTGTTCTGCTCTAAACACTCTAAATTGGCTAGAATTTTCCTACCAACTAAATTACCCCTAACCTCTCTTAATATAAAATTATATTTAATCCCATATACTGAGCAGATAAAAATACATTTCTCAACCACTACCTCCTGAAATATCAATGTCAGTCTTCTGACAAAAATCTACTTAACATCTATGTGTGTCTTTCGGCTTTTCCCGGTTAGGGGTCGCCACAGCGGAACTCCAGTCCACTAATGATTGGTAGTTGATTTTTTACGTGCTGAGTTACCAGCCCTGATGCACAACCTTCAACAAAGGTACGCCCATTCACGCATGTCTCCATGCAGAAGACGCTCTAGCTGAGAATCGAACCGGACCGCGTCTTACTGTGAGGCGACAACAAGCCTTACAAAAACTGTGGTCAATGTCTGTGTTCACATTGTGCATCAAAAGTCTGGAAAACAATTCCTGCACTAATCAGGGCAGTAGGTAGCAATTATTTATTTACACTTCAACTAAAAGAATTTCTCTCAAACTCCTGGCTTTGCAAATGCTGTTTTCCGGGCTAATAATTTCAGCTCTTTGTCTTCTAATACTTGTATACAACCTATCTCTTCTTTTCCTTGTTTTATTTCTCTTACACTTCCTCCTAATCCTGCTCTTAGTCTTTATTTCTCCTGTCTCCATACATACTTCACTTATTACCTCCTAACAAATATTAATTTCTTGCTCTCTTCTCCCTACCCGCTGTTTGAATGTTCCACTCTAACATTTGCTTTATGAATGAGTAATAAACTCTCACACTTACATGTCAGCATGTTTCCATGGTAAAATATATGATATCTATTTTATTTTAATGATGGTATATATGTATTATTTGACATGTCATATATCTATTAATATTTGTCATTTCAGTATTTTATAATATCAGTTTTCACTTATGTATGTATATTTTCTTTTCCTTTATTTGTAAAGCTTTTCTCCCTGGCATCCATTGAAAATGGATAAAATTATCCAGTCAGACAGTCATGGTAGACAAATGTCAATAAACAAATAAGTAATAATAACAAGACCTATGAGTCGGCCCCACATAGCAGAATAATAGAAAAATGGGAAGGGTTAGAAGTTGGAGGAAAACTGAGGAAATGGATAGTTACATGGCTGAATGACTGGGTGAAGAGGATTATGGTGACAGGGACTATAGCATGAAACAGCAAAACTACTGTTGAAGTAGTGCAGGGGTCTCTCTGGTGACATGCTGTTTAATATATAGGATGGATAATGAGTTTTACAAAAGATTTGAAAGGCTGATCAATCTGGAAGGGAGGTCACAGTTGAAGTTTGGTGTAAACAAAGAAAAATACTGCATTAAGATTACTACAATCCTGGAATCAAGTGTCACCTGTAAGATAGAAAATCTGCTGCCAAAAAAAGGATCTGAAGTGTTGATCTCACTATCTCTGGCTCACAAAGAGCTGAGAGAGAAGACAGCCATAGGAGGCAACAGAATGTATATCTTTATAGGGATGAATTCCAGAAGCAAAAAGGTAATGCTTCTTCTCTGATAGCCATGGTGAGCCCCCGATTTGTTTATTGCGCGGAGTCCTGGAGACTATACAAGGTTGTTGGAAGGGGTTCCAAGGAAAGCCATCAGAAGGACATATGAGGTGAACCAGGAAGTTTGTGACAGGATAGTAAAGGGCTATGGGTATTCTCAGTTGAATGGTGAAGGAGTATAATACGATGAATATGACAGTGTGAAGAGGGTGTCTAGGACATAAAGGATAGAGAGACGAGGGAAGAAGGGGTACCATTAATCCACTTCTTCATGGAGTGGGTTAAGGACCCATAAAATAGACTACCAAAATGAGAGGAAAAGAGGAACTCTATGGAAGTATTCAAAAAAGCATGGATCTGGTGGAGAAAAGGGACGGGGGATAGGACTGAAAAGAGCAGGAGGTTGAATACTGAATGCACTTGACAACAGGTCATTGTCACCATCTGTTTCCAATCGAATGTGTATTATAATGGCCATGTAACTCATATGAGCACAATCTGACTACAAAATACCTTTACTGGTGTAGTTAGAATGATTTTATAACAAACTTTCAGAGTAACACTCAGCTTTTGTCTGCATAGCATAAAATATCATTGACCACATAATCTACCCTTATGATATAATTAAAAAACACCCATGATTCAAGGTTTTTACAACAATATTCAATGCACACATGGTTCTCAAATTTCTTGAGCTCAGAACTGTAGTATATTAGAGCAGAATCATTGTGTATCTGCCTGCTTACGATTAAAACAAGAATAGTTTAGATTAAACTAGGTATACAACACATCATCCACTGTAGTACATTTAAACTAAATTCATAATAACAACAGTTTCTTCAAAATGCAGTGTACATTAAAGCTTTATATTTTTATATCACAAGTTAGCATTTCTGGAGCAGTTGTATTTAACACAAAATTTTATATTACTTCTAAATTCTTTGTTATTTTCCACCAGAATTCCATTTTACTTTATTACTATGCTTAGCCACGTTGCAAGGTGCACTTAGTGCCACTGTTACAAACGTTGGGCAGAATTCCAAAAAGCTTACTCACAAATGTAATTTATTCTGATGCAATGCTGCTTTGGCAATGCATCAGAGTAACTCACTGTAAGAGCAATTATTTTAGGATGCCACGGATTATAGACCATTATAATTAACTGTGCAGTTCAGAAGATTCTGCTTACTAGAGATTGTAATCAGCCACTTCTGCAGCTCCCATTGTGCAGTAATTGCTATAATGCCACGTTAGCTGTGAGAGTGACAGTGAGCCTATCATCTGCTGGCTGTGAATAGCCATGTAATGAACTGTTATCACAGGCAATGTTTAAAATCCTGCTTCTTGCCCAGCAGGATGACAATTTTTCTTCTTTTTCATCTTTTTTTTTCATATGCACATTGTGTTTTCATGTCTGCATATTACACTGCATTTAACTTATGAATACTGTCATTATTTTTGAATAGTGATAATCCTATGTGCTTTCTGATGTGTCACAAAATATATTACTCTAATATATTCAGTAAGTTTGAAAATTTAAGAATTATCCAAGTGTGATAATTATATCAGAATGCTATGAAATATACCTGACGTAGTAGAGGTGAGCTGTTATGTAAGTGCTTTCTCAAGAACATTCTCCACAATTTTCTTTACATTGTGCATGTTGTAAATGAAATAAATATACTAGTAAGCCAGAGTTTTATGTAGCCTTTACTAATGTTTAAGCAAAAAAAAGCTATGCAATACAGTTGTATAGAATTCAATCAACAGAATCTCAGGGTATTGTATGTTTTGACAAATCTTGCAGACTAATGCAATAGACATTTAGAAGGCATCCCACATCTTAGAATATCGTATTCCACTGTATTATGCAATCAATTCACCTCGCACTATACACTATACCTATTAAATGGGATTGCTATTTTTCCTCATGGGTAATGTGTTATCTAGATTATATCAATTTACTGTACCATTTTCAGTTTTGAAATATAATGACAGAAAGGGACTTGCTTATCTGCTATACACACTCTGCACTGTTAACTGATTTTCTCATGTTTTCTTTCTGTGCACTTGTAAAAAGAAAAGATCCTCATGTACTATATAGATTAAAATTTAACATGCACTTTTCAAGAAAACTTATACGTGCTCCCCTCTGTCTCATATATGACTTAATATGAAAGCTTTGTCCTAGAGTTTCACTTTCCACATGATACATACTTTACCCATATGATAGTCTAAACTTTTATTATTTGCAGCAAGTAACATTAAACAAAATCCTGCTACACCGGCTTAGGCTTTTCCATTATCTAATTGTTTACTGCGACAAATAACATTGTAACCAAATATATAGCAAATAAATGTAGTTTGGGCACAGACTGATTTGTCCAGAGACACTGCTGTTTGGAATGGTGGTGGGAAGGTGGTTAGAATGGGAGGATTCAAGTAATGGGAAGAGGTTAGGTATGTGTGAAAACAGGGTAAGGGTTAATGGTTAGAAAGGAGGGATAGTTTAGGGAGGAAGTGAGGTAACAGGTAAGGAGGAGTTAAGGGGGTTTTATGTAGTAACTTTCAGTTATAGGAATCCGATTCTGGTGTGAACTTGCTGTTAGTTGCAACTTTATGCCCACGAAGACCAGTAGTAGGTATATGGGTGCAGGTAGACCTTGCATTACTTTGAATTGGATGTTGCAGGATTTTACTGCATGTTGGAAGATCTTTTTTTTTTTCTGGGGTATAATTTTGGTTGTTGTTGTGGCCAGGGCTTTGTGGTGATACTAGGGGCTTACATGATGCAAGGGGCACATTGTTCTTTTAGACTGTTTTGTCAGAATGGTTAGTCTGCTTTGCTTTTGTGTGGTCTGTGCAACCAATTGCATTGTTTTTTTTGTGTAAGGATAGTATTACCTAGTTGGATCAAACGTCACATTTTACCCACTGGTACACATTGTGTGGTTTTAGATTTTATCTCTTTTGTGTCTTTTGCGTTCTTAATGCAAGGTCTTGCATTTACTGTCACTCCTGGGGCATGTTGAAGACATTTTTAGGTCCAACCGAGTTTGATGAAGTACAGGTTTTTTTGGGTGCACATTTTTTTAATGCATACATTTTTAACAGTGGAATATGATACTTACTTATATTTCATTAATTTTCTGATGACATTGTTGCCCATTGTCCTTTTTAGAGCACAGGATTCTCCCTGGAAATGTTAGTTGATCACTGTACTGGGAAATCATAACATCATGTTGGGTTACATTATCTCTACTTTCCTTCTACCATTATCTCTACTTTTAGATGTCTTTAGATGTACCGTGCAATATAATTTGAATATACTATTTGTTAACAATACCTCAGTTTTTTGTGGCTCAGCTGTTTACTCAAGTGCATGTACCATGGAAGCTCATGGAAATTTTCCAACAAATCTGTGTTACTGTATCAAGACGGCACTGTAAAAGAGCCAGAAAGTAAACACTGACTGCTCATATTAGCATGTTTCCCCACCCACTGAGCTTTTCCTTAGGTGCACTTATATGGAACATGAAGTACACCAAAATCATATTACATCTTTGCTTGTCTGTGGCTATCTGTTGATGGGATTCCAGGCTGTTATCAGGAGCTGAGTTTGTCAGTTGAGTTTATGATGGAAGTGATGTAGCCACGCATTGTGTTTGGCGTTTGGGCTTACTGAGATGCACTTGTATCCCACAGGGCGAGTTGATTGCTGTCTAAAGTGAAGGTTGTTGTCTGTGCTGATATTGGGCTGGTAGGTATGGAAGGTGGTTGTTGATGCATTTTACAAGTGTTTGTCAGCTTTTGTCCTTTTGCAGGTAAGGCTGTTGAGGTGAACTGGCTTTCTGCTACTTTATCAGTGATTAGTTAGTTTCTGGTGCACTGGTTATCATTGTAGAGCATTTCTAGTTTTTTAGTTGAGTTTTTTTTTTTTTCGGGATGCACTGAAGTTGCTCAGTGGAAGTGCTGGGTTGTCAGTTGTGCTGGATGCATTGTGGGGATGGTTGGCAGTTGTAAAAGGAGTGGGATATTTTATATAATCCCAGCATACTCAGTAGTGCAGTTATTATAGTTGGCTGTAGTACAGTCATTTGTTGGTATTGCGGGAGTTGGGAATGGTATAGCAAAAGCAGATAAGTGAACTAGTACATACAGTGGGGTGATTATATATGGTGCTTTATAGCAGATGAATGTGAGCAGGATAGTTGTTTGTTTGGAGTGGTTACAAGAGGAGTTATTCAATGAGATATTGTAGAGGCTCCACCAGCGATGGAAGCTTCCAGTGTAGTTAGTGGCAATAAATGAGTGAAGCCAGAGAAGTGGACATCTATCACTAGAGTGAAGTGAGCCAGGAAGTCGATGGTCTGGCTTCTCGATGAGGGCACTGCTGTGGAAGGAGTGTCTGTGGACATAGCTGCAGGTAATGACAATATATTAGGAATAGTTGGAGTTAAGGTTACTTCTAGGAGTGGGGGTGTGGTCCTGGGAGGTTTCAGTGAGATGCTGCAGGGATTGGTTGACAGGGATGGTGGGTGTCATCTGGACTTCCTCAGATGAAGTGAGCTGGTGCAGGGCAATAAATATAGTTTGGAGGCCTTGGGGTATAATAGGGGGACCTTGATCTCAGGGAGTGCAGGATTGGTTCCAGAGTATGTGGGGGGTCTTTTTCAGCCTGATGTTGATTCCAAGGATGAAATTTGCCTGGGGGATTGGTTAGCTACTCAGACACTGGCACAGGGGAAGAGGGGTTCTTACTCCACATATTCCTCCTTCAGTAAAGGAGAAGATATAGAAAGGTGAGTATGTGGACATCTTTGAGCTGATCAACACTGATGGGGTACAGTGCTTGGTCAAAGCAGACACGTCGGGTAATAAGGACTTGTTGGCAGTACTTACAGCTCTAAGTTGAAAGAGAGTTGGAAGGTTTAGAGCAAGGACTTGGAAGAACTGAGTGCTGGGATTTGTGTATTTACATGGCATTTTGTTGGGAAAAGGACAACTGTCAGACTCTACCATTGCTGGCTTACATTTTAACAATCCATGAGTCTCAGAGTTTGTGTAGTGGAAATGCACAGTTATGGTACGATCACCAGTTCCACAAAAGGAAGGTTGTTGATCAAATGTTAAAATGGGAGATGAGGCATCTGAATATTTGGCTGACTATGATGTGAGATAGCAGGAGTGGACTTCCAAGACTAACTAGAGAGAGTCACTTGGTATATGTTCAGAGTTTAATTTGGGTAGGTGTACCTGGCCAGTGTGTAAATTTTGTACACTTGTTCAATTTGTACTGGGTTACTTTGCAATATTGGTGTCTTGAAAGGGATCGAGTGCAAGCTGTTTCTACCAAGAATGATAGTGGAGTCCCCTTATTGCAAGGTCAGCAAGGGGTTCAAGGAAGGGGCAGTTTTCAAGGGCAGACAGGAGATACCTCCTTTCAAGAGCAGAGGGGTAAGCTGGCCTTCCCATTTTCTCATTAAGGTACATGTATTGCACCACATTTCTGTTGAACTTTCCAGAAGTGGTGGTCACTAATGACTTGATTTGGGGGGTTTAAAGGTATTTTCCATCAAACTGGGGATGTGGGTGGATAGTGTGGTTTGAAAAAATTGCGTTTTGTTTGAGGGAAGGAGGAGGTTTTGCAAGTGCTCATTCAGAAAGAGTTGTGAGCTGGTAGGCTGTTGGGCCCTTTTGATTCCCCTCCTTTTGATAGCTTTAAGGTATCCCCTTTAGGTTTGTTCCCTAAGAAAACTTCTGGTAAGTTTTGAATGATTCAATATTTACCTTCCCACAAGGTCTGTCTGTCAATGATTTTATCTGTAAAGAAGACTTGCAGGTCAGGAATGTATCTTTGAATGATGCGGTGGAGATGATTAAGGGGTTTGAGGATCCTTGGCTAGTGAAGGTCTATACTGAGTCTGTATTTCATTTGTTGCTAGTGAGGGAGGATGAATGGCCATTATTGGGTATGGTGGTTGATGACAAGTTTTATTTTGATAAGGCCATGCCCTTGGCTTATGTGGTAGCTTGTGCCACATTTGAGAAATTTAGCTCTGCTCATCACTGGACATGACAGCAAAGGGTGAGGAGTTATTATTTAGATGATTTCCTTTTGGCAGGTGAAGGTCAGAAAGAAGATAAGGAAGGGATGCAATCCTTCACTGATATGTGTAAGAAGTTGGGTGTTCCACTCACAAGGAAGAAGCTAGAAGGACCGGCTAAGGCTTTATGTTTTTCACGGTTGACTCTTGATACAGATTGAATGTTGTTTTGTCTCCATGAGGAAAAAATAGAGTGGTTTAATGGTAAGAGCGGGTGGTTGATGACTAAAGATAAGGTATGGATCTGAGATGTCACAGAACTTTTGGGTCTTTTGAACTTTGCATGTCGGCTGATTAGTCCAGCGAGAATGTTTTGCAGGTCAGTATTATTCTGGCTAAAAGTGGTAAAAAGCAAATGCCACTGAGTGCAAGTTAGTAAGCTAGTACAAGCAGATTTAGATTTGTGGGTGTTGTTTCTTGACCGTTTTAATGGTATTTCTTATTGGTAGAGAGAATGGGGGATGCAAGATCATTTGAAAATTGTTTTACAGACACTGCGTCAAGGAATGGGTGCATATTTCATTGAGGAGTGTTTTGTAGTTCAATGGTCATATGTATGGAGTTGATACCTATTTGGTTGGACTCTGTGGTTTGGCAGGATCACTTGCAAGACAGGAGGGTGATTTTCAGTTCAGATTGTAAGGACAACAACTATTTATTTTATTTATTTATTTTACATTTGTTGACCGGGTTATTCCGACTGGATGTATGTCCATTTTCAGTGGAGGCTCAGGGAGAAAAGCTCCACATTAAGACAATTTACAAGACAGAAATCTTGACCATATACAATAGAGATAATGTCAGACAGGTAAAACATTTCAAATACAGGAACATTTATATAGTACTGTTACGGTAACATACCAACATACCCGACTAAATAAGTTAAAAATTTTGAGTAAAAGGATTAATAAAACATTTTTTTTGAGGGTAGCATTGTTTATAAAGTTTACCAAAACTCAGGAGGTGAGCTACTACAGTAGGAATTAAGAGAGAATATCAGAGCACCTGAAATAGCATATTAAAGATAGATAGTAAAGAATGATCCTGCTAGGGGAGAAAGTGTCAGTCAGGATTTGTGCATGGGCAAAGCCATTGGGCTTTAAGGAAGATTCTTAATTGCTTCTTGAAAAGTGGGGTAGAAGAAAGGGCTGTTAGTTCAGTTGGAAGAGTGTTCCAAGAGTTACCAATAGAGTTTGAGAACAAGCTATCTCCAGATTTGTTGTTGGACTTTAGGGTAGCTACTAGTACCTTATTAGCTGATTGAAGGGTTGTTAGATTTTTATATGGGAAGATAAGGTTAGAGAGTATGGGTGTATCTGTGGGATGGTGTAAGGACTTGTGTATAGTAGTAAGTTGCTGGAAAAGAATCTGGCTTTGCAATTCCTGCCATCCTAGCAATTTAAGATTTTGGCAGTGGTGGGTTTGAAGAGGGGCACCAGTGGCAAATCTAGCTATGTTATTATAGGCTGTTTCCAACTTATGAAGATTATTTTTGGATAAGTTGGTATAGATTGGGGATGCATAGAGGAGGGTGGAGATTAAGTGAGTTTGGGCAGTAGCAGTCCTAGCTAGAGGTGTGAGATAGGGTTTAAGTCTGTAGAGGAAACTAAGTTTTTTATTAACTGGTTTAATGGTTAGGTTGATATGTGTGTCGAAGTTTAGATTATGATCAATTGTTACACTTAAAAGTTTGGTGGTTGTATCTGGAGTAATTATAGTACCATTATTAGATGTAATTGTGAAGTTGATAGCAGGAGACTTCTGAGTGGGAGAGAATAGTACCAATTTAGTTTTTTTGGGGGTTAAGGAGGAGACAGCGAGAGACGACACTGCTTGGGTACTCGAATGAAGTCCAGCAGGTGAGGAGGCTGAACATATTAATGTCAAATCGTTGGCATATTGTATGCAGGTGGTTTGTGGAAGGGAGATTTTTAGATGATTTATGAAAATAGTGAAGAGGAGGGGTCCCAGAATAGAGCCTTTTGGGACACCAAGAGTTATAGGGAGAAGAGTAGATAGTTTATTTTCTCAGAGGACTGCTTGTTGTCTATTTCCTAGATAGGACTTGAACCAATTAACTGTCTATCTAGTGAAAGTGATTTGAGAGAGTTTAACAGTAATTGATGATTAACCATAGCAAATGATTTCGAGAGGTCAATAAAGAGAGCTGAGGACAGTAAGCTATTGTTACGATTTTTATTAATGCAGTCAGAAAAGGATAGTAGAACAGTTGTAGTACTATGGAAAGGCCTAAAACCATGCTGGCTGTCAACTAGCAGGTGGTTTTGGAGGAGATGATCCAGTAGCTGATGGTGAATACATCTCTCCATAATTTTTGCTAAGGGGGAAAGTAGGGCTATGGGGCGGAAGTTTGAGAGTTCATTTGAGTTCCCACCCTTATGCAGTGGGATAATATATGTGACTTTCCAGAGGGATGGGATGGAACTTTCTGTAATGGTTCTGTTAATTAAGATGGAAACAGGGTAGGCAAGCAGTCCAGCCGCCATTTGAAGGTATTCAGCTGGGAGGAGGTTAGCTGATGGAGTGCATGGTTTAAGCTTAAGAAGTAAGGAGTGTATGAGAGATGTTGGGACAGGCAGCAGTTGTAATACTTGGGATAGGGTGATTGTCAAGGATGAGTTGATGGTTGGCATGGATGAGTCAGTGGTGGTAACAGGTGGTAAGGTATTTGCTAAAGATTGAACAGATTCTGAAAAACATTTTTAAAAATGTCAGCAATTTGGTTGGGAGAATTATGATTCAAGTTAGAGGGGGTAGGTGTTTTGGTTTGTCCAAGATGGAGTAATTTATTTAATCCTGACCAGAATTTTTGTGGTTTTAGATATTGGCTTTGTTGGAATTTAAGGTAATAGTCTTTTTATCGAGGAATATTGATTTTTTAGTGGCATTCCTGAGCTATCTAAAGTCAAGGATTTTTAGGAATGTATTGTTAAAAAAAGAGACTGCTTCATTGAGAGGTAGATATTTTAGGGGTGACCAATTGCAGGCTTTTAGCTCTGCTTGAAAGTTACCTAGGTTCAGGTTCTTTTTCTTCTGAGTGGTTCTAAAATTTAGTTGAGTGGGAATGGTGATCTTTTGAATAGTTATAAAGGTAAGAGAGTGGTCACTAATATCATCAGGAAGTATGCCTAGTATGTAATATTGGGGGTTATTGTTGACTAGTATCCAGTCTAAGGTAGTTTGTTTGTTGCTGGGTTTATGGGTTCTGGTAGGGTCGGTAATAGTTTGATAGAAGTCATAGAGATTAATGTGAGATGTAGGCTTGTCAGAAATACAAAAGTTCCAGTCACTATTAAAGTTTCCATGGAGAATGGTTTCTTGTGGGAATGATGTGGAAAGCCAGCTAAGGATATTTTCAAGAGTACTTATGTTGTTGCCTGGGGGGATGTAAGAGCAAATGATGTATATAGATTTATTAGCATTAATTTGGAGCTTAGATATTAAGATTTCAGCATTGCTAGGTGAGGGGGGGGTTGAGTGTTTATTGAGGTTACCTGTAGTTCAGATTTAAACAATATCACTACCCCCCACCCATTTTCTTAGGATGGCCAGTTCTAAGGATGTTATAACCTGCAGGGATGATATCATTGTCTTTAGTAACTGGATTGAGCCAGGTTTCTGTGAGACATAGGATATCAAAGGAATGTAAGTCTTGTAGGGCATGAAGTTGGGTAATTTTGTTATTTAAACTACGAATATTGAGAAGGTCAACGAGAAGAGAGTTCGAGGAAGAAGAGGGGGTATGGGAAAAAGAGGTGAAGGAAGAATGGGAGTCAGGGAAGGTATTACCAGGCCCTGGGTGAATGTTTTGCTAGTTTACATAAAATAGGGTCTATTTTTCTGGTTTGGAAATACTTAATATGGTTTAATCTGTGAAGCTGTGGGAGAAGGTAGGCTGATGAGGATGTAATGTTATTGGGTTTGCAAGGCTGATAGATAGAAAAGGGAAGTTTGTTTAAAGGAGTGTTGAAATTGAAAGGAGGTTAGGAATTCATAGCCTGTGAGGCTATGATATAGAAGTAGAGTGGAAAGAATTATGGGCAAGAGGAGGAAATTAGAGAGTTTTAGTAAGCCAGGGGTTGACATAATGAGAATGTGGGAATGTAAATAATGAGAAAATAAGGGGTTATAGAAGGGCAAATATGAGGTGGGTTTGTTTAATGAGGCAAGTATAAATAGTGGAAGGTGTGAGTAAATTAGTAACAGATGGTTGAGTATGTAACAAGATATGTCGAGCTATTGGTTGATCTGGGGTGGGGGTGTGGCTTCTAGCAGTATAAGGATAGGTGCCCTGGGGGTGGGTGGGAATTGGAGGTAGGATAGGGGAGTGGAGTGAGCCTGCAGGGTGAACGGAGCAGGCAAGAGCAGTAAGGTAAGTTCAGCCAAAAGACAATCAGCTGTCTTTCGTGTTTGGCGTAATACAAAAGTAACTAAAGTGAAAACTGGGGAGCAGAGTATATAAGCTTATCAGATATGTGTAGATGATTTAGTAAAGCGAGAGTGAGGTTCTCATGTGGATAGAGGGGGATTAGAATTGTACTGAAATGCCAAAGAATACGTGTAGGACCTGAGGGATAGTTAGTTTTAATACTAGAATATAGTGTATGTAAAAACTGCCACCTAGTGGTCAGGGAAGTAATAGCAGCTGGGGGAGGTAGGCAAGAAGCTATTCCAAAGGGATAAGATATAGGATGAGAGGACAAAAGGGTTGAGGGAGGAAGCGGCCTTGGGTCTACGGTAGGCTACTAAATCTCACACCGGAGGGTTAACAAGCAGTTATAGGCACTACAGAAAGGTAGTAAAAAGGTATTTTGCAACATACAAGTACAAAAACTTTAGGAGTACAAGCTTCATGAAGCCAGGCAAGGAGTCAGCTTCAGCGGCGTCTTCAGGTTAGCTAAGTTGCTGTTAAATCTAAGTTGCTTCTCACGGTTTTAAGAAAACTTGTGTTACAAAGTTTATTGATTAATTTTTCTTTTTCCGGTGTACATTTGCTAGGTAAAAAAGAATTTGATAGCTGGCAGCCTTTCTCATTTTCAGTTTTGCAGGTTTTGACAATTGGCTCCAGAGTCATGGGTTAAATCAGTGTTTGTGCAGGAGGAGTAGGTGTGTTATCTTGGTCAGATGTAACAGGATGGCTTATTAAGCAATCATGGGCAGAAGCGATGGATAAACTGTATTGTAGGGTTTTGGCTACATTCGGTGAATATGTTTCAGAGCAGCCAAAATAAGAGATACTATGATCATTGAAGTTGTTGTGGCATTATTTGGTTAGGACATGGTTGAAGGGATGGGCAGTTAAATCAGTTAAAGTACATTCAGCAGCTCTTAGCATATTTGCAAAGGTGGCTGGATTGAAGGATTTAACCAAATTGTCAACAGTAGTGCATATGCTGAAAGGGTGGGAGAGTGTTCAGGGTAGGAGGAGTGATATCTGGCTGCCAAAGATGAAACAGGCCCTTAGAGTGTTGATCTCAGGGTTATGGTTAGTGGTGGGGAAATCTGCAGATTACCACTATGGGCTGCTACTTTGGCAGAGTGGATGTCTACAGGAGCTTGAGCTGTTGGGTTCATTGTTGTGGAGGGACATCTTTATTTTTTCTTCCACAGTGTTGGTTTGGTTGAAGTGATCTAAAACAGATCAAGTGGGTAGGGGTGCACAGATTGTGTTGCATGAATATGATGAGGAGTTCCTTTGTCCAGTGATTTGAGGTAAAAAAAAACTGCAGCCTTTTCATGGTGGTAGACCACAGGATTTGTTTTTTCACACTTGAGCTGGGTTTGTAGTAAGAGCCTGCCAATGTATATGGCTGATACAGAAGGCCTTCCAGTGTCTCAGTTTCCAAGGTGAAAGGTTTTCCATGCATTCTTGGATTGGGAGGGCATCTGGCTTGGGAAGGGAGGTTGGTGGAGATCATAAAGTGGGTTGGGTCGTGGTCATAGGGACATTTTTATCTTATGTTAAGAAACTGGAACGTTATGCTTGATGATAGTAACTGATTTTTTTCTCTCTTCCTTTAGGTGGGATTGTTGTCATACTGGGCCATTCCTTTATGTATTGGTTGTCCAAGGGAGTGATGGTTATACTGAATGAAGCTGAGTTAAGGTTACAGAAATATGGGTGGCAAGACTTTTGGCAAGGTTTTAGAGGTCTAAGATGGCATCAGCTAATGGACACACTGAAAGATATTCAGCTCAGCAGTGGGATACTACTTATTTTGGTCTTCCATTTGGCAGGTAATGATTTGGGGAGAGTTCCTAAATGGCAGTTAGTATGTAGGTTGGTGTGGGATTTAGCAAATTTGAGTCATAGGTTTTGATACGATTATAGTTTTGTCAAAGATAGTGCCATGCCTGGTTTGGAAGTATGCTGCTAAGTTTATGGGTATTGAGCGAGCTTGCTGTTTTGTTAATCATCCATTTTCAAGAATTTTTGGGCAGATGGGTGTTTATAAGGATTTTGATGACAGAAATACGATTTTGTTTTGGGAGGATAGGGATACAACTAAATGATTTTGGGTCTAGATCTTTTCAATGTGTACCTTTCTTTGTTTTTGGAGAATTTTGTTATGTCATTGTAGACTTCAGGAAGGGGAAACAGCCTGTTGCCTGGCTGGTGGACAAAGAGGAGGGGCTGTGATGAACCCCTCTTCGGTTCCTCTGTTCCTGCTTCTAGTTTATTTATAGTTGGGTTGGTATGATGTGTTTGGCTGGTAACAGAAGTGAGTAATATTACACTGCTTCTAATGGGAGCTTGAGTTTAAGTGAGCAGAGTGATTTAACACTGCTTTGCATCAATAGTTGGGTGAAGGTGAGCGGTTAATGCTGTGAAGGGAGGGTAAGGGTTAATGGTTAGAAAGGTGGGATAGTTTAGGAAGGAAGTGAGGTAATAGGCAAGGAGGAGGTAAAGGGTATTTATTTAGTAATTGGAAGTTAAAGGGATCAGATTCTGGTGTGAACTTGCTGTTCCCTCCCTGTCCTTTGTTCAGGTTATGGATTTTTAGAAGTGGCGGTAGGTTGCTGTGGGACCATATGGACAGAGAACAGGAGCTGTAATGAACCCATCTTTTGTTTCCCCTTCTAGTTTATTTATGTTTGGGTTGGTATGATGTGTCTGGTTGGTTATAGAAGTGAATAGTGTTATGCTGCTTCTATCGGGAGGTTAAGTTTAAGTGAGCTGATTGAGTTAATGCTGCTTTATGTCAATAGTAAGGTGAAGGTGAACAGGTAACACTACCTATGGTAATTTGTTATGTAAGAATTTATGACATTTGATTTGTATTAAATTAATCATACGTTTGTTATTAATAAATGATCATATTATCCTAAATGGTGTGGTTATTTGTGAGTAAGGGGGGGTCTGAACAAATAAACTCTGCAAGACAACTGTCATATAAGCTGACGATTTGATAGCAAATGAGACACGTGTTAATTTTTGAAATTATATCTGAATTTTAAAATAATAAGTAAGTAAACAGATAGGAAGGCAGTTAGAAAATAAATAGCCTTCATTATGATCTTATTCTTCAGAGACTTAATGGTGCATACAATATAAAACATTCTAAGGCCATAGCAAGGGACCTTAGGCTAAAGCTGAACAGTTTGCATTCTTTACAAAGTTAAATTTATCCCAGACTAAACTTTTGTGTGTTAGTCATGTCTAAGGTACATAAGACCTTCATATTTTAATATATAGTCTTTTTATCTCCCAGAAAGAAAGCATAAATTCTCATGTTCCCCTCATGTGCAATATTTCCAAATACATTTGCCATTCCTAAAATAAAAGTAATTAAATAAAGAAATAAATAAAGCTGACTATCAATTGGAAATCTGTACTGATTAAACTTAATTTAAACTAGTATAGTCATTGTTTTTATTATAGAGATTTGTAAAACAAGCTTTGAAATACATGTACGTGTCATCCTAGATAACTGGATTGAGTAAGTGTCTAGCAGGATATGTAGGCACAAGCTGCAGTAAATTACATGGCGGTAGTAGTTGCACAAATTAGCCATAAAAAAATCTTCCCAGCCCTCACCCACACACAAGTCTCTGATAACTACCAAAGATACAGGTCTCCAATACAACTCACTTTTATACTTATACAAGTGGCTGGCATTAAGTTTATTAAGTGCCAAGTGTCATAATCACAAGATGCCTAGGAACGCAATGCTAGTGACTGTTTTCCATAAAAAGTCACTGCTGGAACAATTTTCCTTTGTTTTGGGAGATTTCCCTCTTATTTGTGTTTGTACAACCACACATTTGGTGCAAATAGTGATTATGATTTGAGTTTTCACTCTTTTGGTACTTAGCGTATTTATTTTTAACATCGTGGTTCCTCAGCATCTTGTGAGTTGGTGAATCATAGTTGAACCGACCATGACATGATGGACAAGGGATGGTATGAGTTTATCATATCTGTGTTTATCATTCCCCTGCTGTGAATTAACTAATTATTCCAAATCTACTGTGACCTCTGAGGTGATTAAATAAATAATGGGACGAATGAGTATATGGGAGAAGTGTGCTGACAGAGAGGTATAAAAGGTATGAAAGCAAGGCCTTGGAAAAGAATAAGCATTACAAATAGACATACATAATATATACAAAGTTAGTCAAGTTTTCTTTAGCTGAATCAGAAATTGATTGCACTTATTTAGTAATGTTTTTATTTAGCTGAATCAGGGATTGGTTGCACTGTTTCGTTAGTGTTTATATTAAGTTGAATCAGGAATAGGTTGCAATGTTTCAGAATTTCACTGTTGTGTTGACATTTTGAGTGAAATCATAGAACAGTGGGTTATGAACATTTGTATGCAATTTGCAAAAAAACATTTTTTCTTTCATTCAAACTGCCTCTCTGTCTCAGATACACACACACACACACACACACACACACACACACACACACACACACACACACACACACAAAGCTGTACATGTAACAGTCTGTTTTCCCTCTTGAACAGAAACAGAGCATTATCCTGAATGGAGCTACATACCCTAAACATGGTCCCACAATTTACTTTGATGCTAAAATCTCAAACCCCACTGTGCTTTTCATCAGTACTGTGATGAGAAATATTCTGTCCATATCTATGCTAAGGATAGGTACCATTTTGATCATGTTAGCATATCTAGAACTTACCTAAGGCCTCTTTACAGAAAATCCTGCTGTGGTATGTCCTTATCAACCAGGCAATTTTTGTCCATTTTGAAAATGATATCCAGCTTTGTTGCACTTAATTCTTGCCTTCATATCCCTGATACTGGGCATATGAAGTTGTATTTCTTTTCTTTATCTTCCTGCATTTCTGCCTATTTATCCAAATAGCCCCTATTTGCAACACACCAACTGCCATTTGTTTCTTTCACATCTGGGGTCCTCTGCTGCCCTCCTTTGATTCTCTTCATTAAGATTCCTAGAATATTGCTAGAATATTTTGTCAGACTGTTACATAAATTGGAAATGGATGGTGCAGTGGTGCACCGGTAGCATTGCCATCTCACAGCAAGAGGTTCTTCAGTTCGATTCTTGGCTGGGGTGCCTTTTGTGCAGAGTCTGCATGTCCTCCCTGCATTTGTGTGGGTTTCCTCTGGGTGCTCTGTTTTCCTCCCACGTTACAAAGACATGCATCTGGAGCATTTCTCCCAGGGCCTCCACTGAAAATTGGCTTTGTTCCAAGTCGGACTTTCCCCGTTAACAAATGTTAAATAAATAAATAAAATAAATTCCTCTGACACCCTTCAATGCCCTCCCCACAAGGCACACAACTTTGACAAGCATCACTTTTCTGCACTGTGTATCTTTTCAGAGCCTAACATGATCTGGCCTCTCCTGTATATCGAATCAGTGATAATCTAGTTTGTACATTATAGAAGATGGATTCTTCAAAAAACACTGCCACCTATGTAGAGAAACTAATACCCAAACAAATACCTCAGTTTCAAGTCTACCAAAAAGAAATAACTATTCAAAACCCTGAATTTATTAAAACCAATAACTGCAGTTTACAGACTTCCTCAGAACTTCAAAAAAGCAAATTTTAAGAAATACAGTATTCTCTCTCATCTGTATATATGTGTGTGTGTATGTCTTTGCATGACTGTGTGCATGTGTGTACATGGGTGGAAATGGGGGATGTATTTACAAATCCATGATTGTAGCTCCTAATGTTTGATTTGCACCTTTAAAGAAATTGTCCAATATACTTGACTCTTGACTGTGTTATCTAATATTCATCAGAATTAGGCCTTGCTTTTAGCTGAGGAGGATATAACCTTCACTGTTTTCCCTGGTCCGTGCTTCTTCACTTATTTTCAAGCTTACAGCCATTAGTCAAGATAAACAATTCTATCTCTGCTGATTAGATGTTTGTACCAGGCCAGTCAGTTTGATTTCTCCTCTCCTAAATGTATTAATTCTCTGACTGATGCAACTTTAGATATGCTTTAGCTTCATCTGTCTATTGCTGGATACGGAAGATGCAATAAACATTTTTATTTTATATTTCAAACATTTTATTTGTACAAGATACATGATACCTTTACTTCTAATTATGGTCTGACAAACCCTGTAAGCATTGTTGTGCATCCTTTTGTTACTTATTGCATGATCTGAACAGAGAGAAAAGAGACAGTTCAGTAAGTTTCTGGGCCAGCAATGTACAAGTTCCAGGGACAGTTTTTCCTTTTTGATTGTTTCCTCTAGAGTATGCTTGCATTCCTAGCTGAGAGAATAATAAATCATCAATGTATCTGTCTGTAATTATGTTCAGCAGATAGTATCCTTAACTTGCTTTGATGCTTTTGTTTCTGCCATCAGTGGGAGGCAATTATATTATGTTTTTCCTGGTGCTACTCTTTGTCCTTACAGTATATTTTACACATGCACACATCTAAACCTATAGCTAGAATCTTAATATATGTATATCTACATCTATACCTTATCTAATATGTATATTTGTATCAACCTGTCTTTATACGTGTGTGTGTGTGTGTGTGTGTGTGTGTGTGTGTGTGTGTGTGTGTGTGTGTGTGTGTGTGTGTGTGTGTGTGTGTGCGTGTGTGTGTGTGTGTGTGTGTGTGTGTGTGTGTGTGTGTGTGTGTGTGTGTGTAAGATAGATATATATATATATATATATATATATATATACATATATATATATATATATATATATACATATATATATATATATATATATATATATATATATATATATATATATATATATATATATTTTTTTTTTTATTTATTTTATTTTACATTTGTTTACCGGGTTGGTCTGACTGGATACATATCCTTTTTCAGCAGAGACCCGGGGAGAAAAGCTCCACATTCACAAAGAAACAAAAAATACATAGAGTAACATCAAAAGCATTCAAAATACAGAGAGACTCATTGCAATAACATTCTATTAAGTTGCACAGTTATAATTTTGAGTAGGACCCCAGATATTGAGATAGGTTAGGAAGTAAGGAGGTTTGCTCTATTAATCCCAAGGGAGAAGGCAAAATTTTCGTTGACAAGTCGAATCTATGGTTATAGGAGGGAGCAATCTAAGGGAAGCAAAATTGTATAAAGAAATAGGTTTAAGGAAACTAGAGAAGTTTTAGGAGAGGAAGTCCTATAGATAATACTGAGAGGGTGGTAAGGAGTCATTGTGTTAGTCAGGATTGTCACAGGGGCATAGCCAATGTGCCTTAAGAAATGACTTGAGACTGGTTTTAAAGTGGCTGATTGAAGTTGTAAGTCTTAGGTTATTGGGAAGGGAGTTCCATAGCCTTCCAATAGAATTGGCATAGAGAGCATCACCTCCTGAGTTATTTGATTTCCTGGTTTGTACCAGGACACTATTGGAGGATCGGAGGCAGTTAAGGTTGGAGTAAGGGGTCAGGAGTTGGTTCAAAGAGGGGTTTTTTTCTGGTTCCTTAATTATTTTAAATGCTTCCGTAAGTTGTTTGAATTTAAGAAGATTAGGTAATTCTAACCATTCAAGTTTCTTAAGGTTGAGACAGTGATGAGTACGGTAAGGTGATCCAGTCACGAACTTAGCGATGTGGTTATAAGCAACTGAGAGTTTGTTGAGCTCATTTTTGTTGAGGAAGGATAGGACCGGGGATGAATACAGTAGGGTGGAGAGAAGGTGAGTTCTCGCTGGTTTGGTATAAGGGGTTAGAAAGTTTTTAATTCTGTACATGGAGCCTAGTTTCTTGTTAACTGTCTTAATAGTTTGACTAATATGTACATCAAATTTGAGCTTGTGATCAATAGTAACACCTAGTAGTTTGGTGTTGGTGACAGGTTCAATGATGGTGCCATTAATGGATTGAACGTGAAAGATCTTATCATTAGACTGAGGCGGATATTGGCCTGAGGGGATTCCTGAGGTGGGGAAGATTAGAAGTAGCTTAGTTTTTATGGGATTTAGAATGAGTTTCCATTCCGAAACCATTTTTCTACATCCGCGAAACAGTATTGGGTGGCTACTTGGAGATTATAGAGAGACGTCAGAACAAATCAGGGTAGAATCATCTGCATATTGAATGCAGGTGGCTTTGGGGATGACTGAGTGGAGGTCATTTATGAATAAAGAGAAGAGAAGGGGACCAAGTATGGAGCCTTGAGGAACTCCTATGGTATTTGGTAGCAAGTGAGATAGTTTGCTCTGCCACTGGACAGCTTGTTGTCTACCGGAAAGATAAGCATCAAACCACCGTAGGGTTAAGTTATCAAGGTGAAAGGATTCAAGGGTGTGGAGCAATAGTTGGTGATTGACCATGTCAAAGGCTTTTGACAAGTCAAGAAAGAGAGCAGAAGTTATAAATTTATTGTTCCGATTGTTATTTACTGAATCCACAAAGGAAAGGAGGGCAGTGGTAGTGCTATGATGGGGGCGAAACCCATGTTGAGTTTTAGACAGAAGATTGTTTAGGGTGAGGTGGTGTAGGAGTTGCTTGTGAGCACACTTTTCCATGATTTTTGCTATAGGCGACAATATTGCTATAGGTCTATAGTTCGATGTTTCCGTGGAGGAGCCTCCTTTGTGAAGAGGGATAACATATGATATTTTCCAGATTGAGGGGATGGTTGCCTCTGTAATAGTTCTATTTATCAGGATTGAGATGGGATAGGCTATAACATCGGCTGCTAATTGTAGGTATTCGGCTGGGAGACGATCAGCCGATAGGGTGGATGGTTTGAGCTTCTTTAATAGAGTTCTAATATAGGAGGTGGATATTGGTTTAAGACTAAAGGCGGGTAGATCTTTGCCAGTAGGATTAGTTAAGGAGGTGGAAGAAGTAGGTAACTGACTGGCTAGTGCCTGAACAGTCTCAGTGAAAAAAGAGTTAAATGAGTTAGCTATTACTTCAGGATTTTCACCTATAAGTTTTTCAGGGGTAGGGGTAGTTGATTTAGGATAAAGAAGGTTATTAAAACCTGCCCAGAACTTATTAGGGTTATTTCTGTGTTTGACCTGGAGATGACAGAAGTAATTCTTTTTATCCCGTTAGTATCTATTTTAGTAGCATTTCTGAGCTGCTGAAATTTGATGCGATCTAGGGGTTCTTGGTGGTACGCCATTTTACCCAAGCCTGGTCTCTGAGCTTAATTTTAGATTTGGTGTCTTTGGTAAGCCAAGGTGCAGTCCGGACTTTGGCTCTGATGGATCGGATGGGTGCATGAGAGTCCAGTATATTTAGGAAGGTGTCATTGAAGTATGTAACACTCTCATCTATAGGGAGGGTTTTTAGTATGGACCAGTTACAGGATTTAAGTTCTGCTAGGAATTGTTCAAGAACAAATTTCTTCTTATTTCTAACTAGTTTATATATGGGAAGGTTTGTACACGTCAATTTATGTTTTATGATGAAGGTGGTATATATATATATATATATATATGTGTGTGTGTGTGTGTGTGTGTGTGTGTATGTATACACACACACGCACATCACAGATATTCATATACATTTTCAGGATGAGAGTTCAGGATGTAAGTAGCCCCATTTTTTCTGTTACCTAATTGTGTGTTTCACTGAATATAGTGTGCTGTGTGTCTCTCTGCAGTTAGTTCCCCACTCCCCCTTCTTGTTCTTGCTTTGGTATCAGTATTGGTGGCTCTGGAATTGCCCGCCCCTCCTGCAAGTCTGCATTTGAACACTCCTCCTGAGCCCATCTCATTTGCTCACTTAACCGAGTATAGTGAGATCATATTCTGAGTCTCATGTTCACTCTACTTAATACAGAGAGAAGATTTGAGAAGGCAAACCCACTTACGTTCTTCCTTCCTCTCTCCTTGCACTTTACTAACAAAAAAAAAATTGCACTTTATTCATCTACTTTTAGTGTATTTGTGTTTCCTCCTACTTTATTTTGGTTTTGCCTCTTCTTAAAAGTTTTATTTATTCTGCTGCATTTATTACTGCTTGATAGTAGCCTGATTAAATTGTAACTGTTATTCTAAGTCTTTTGGTTTAAGCACTTGGGCTTCGTACCAGTTGATTTTACATTAATAAGGTTTGTGGTCTGCACTGTTGTGACAGGACAGGTAGCTTACATCCTTCTAAGCTGGGAATTGCTGGCTGAAGGCTCAGTGTCTGCTATTCTAAAATTGTATTGGGCTTCAGGCCAGTTATTCTATATTAAGAAGGTTTGTGGTCTGCACTCCTTTGGGAGGAGAGGTTGGATTCTGCCCTTATGAGCTGGGAATTTCTGATCACAGGCTTATTGTGCCTACTTATTTGAACTGTTTATTTCTGAAACTGGTGCGCTTTGTTGCTGTAGCATAGACCAGATCCAGGCCTGCTGAATCTGACTTTGTTTATATAACTTGAGCACTGATCCAGCCCATCTTTTTTTGGAGAAGGTTCCCCTGCACCCTAGTAGCAGGAGTGTGCAGTTAGAACTTGTCTGATTGAAGACTGTTGGAACAGGGCTCAGTTTTGAGTTTTTTTCTGGTTAATTGGGTAACTTGTTTAAATCAGTTTGTACATTTTCTATTGTTTTATATAATAAAAAATGCACTTTATTCATCTGCTTTTACTGTATTTGTGTTTCTTCCTACTTTATTACTAGGGGCATCGACTACAACTCTGATCTGAGATATATAACAATAAGTATCCTTTTCTGTGCATTTAAATTGTTTTTTTGATTGTGTCTGCTTTATTTTCTAAAACAAATACTTGTCTCCTGCCTTCCTAACCTAGTATAGTCCAGTTTTCAGGTTAGTGTTGAATTCAGGGCTGTGTTACAAATCTCTGCCATACTTTACTTGGATAGAAGGAAGTTTTTCAGTTCACCTGTGAGAGAGGGGAGCTTTGAGCAGCCTATCTGTCCCTGGAGGAGTGGTTTCAGCCCAGAAATTAGTAGCTTATTGGCCATTTTGGGCTAATTTCTATATCTTTCATTTCCCTGCTATAAAAAATGCATTTGCCCGGTGTGGCACTCCGAGCAGCACTGGTTAGCTAGGGTATAACTATTCCTGGCTCCACAAAGTCTCCTCTTCAATTTTTTCCATAGAACTAGACAAACTTTCAACTTAAGCACTCAAGCCATTCATTTCTCAGCCCGGCACTTGCTGAAAACTTATAGCAAGCACTTATAAACCCTAGCACTAGACACCCCTATACTGTACAGAAGGACAAGACTCTGTATTCAACCTTACCAGCCATACAGTAAAACAGTTCACTGTACCTGTCCAGGTATGTCCAAAGGGCAGTTTCAGGTGTACTCTCCAGTCCAACTGGTGAATCTGAGCATTTTGAGGGAATGTTACAACTGCCTCATGTACACAGATAACCCTCTCCTCCTATCACCAAACACTAATACATGGAAGAGATGCAATTATACAGCCAAACTGGTGGCTAAGCTCTCTCAACCCAAGACTGGATCAGAAAGTCAAGAGGAGAAGGGAAATACTTGCATCACACCACCAGTCTCACATAGACCCATTAAACAAGCACCGGCAAAAAACACACATAAATACACGAAAACATACTCGGAGACTCTTAATAAAAAAACATACTCTGAGGCTCTAAATAACAATCTGCAAAAGCAACAGAGACCTCCAAAGCAGACATCCAAGCAACCTCCACCCCCAACACAAACCATGAAACACATACTTCACGAAAGCATTGTGCCACGCAATCACAGCCCTTAAGGCAAAATAACATACCAAACATACTAGTAATAGGTGACTCTATAGTCAGGCACACTGACGTCCCACTCACTAGGCTGAACAAGGAGAAGGTTACTGTTAGCTGCCTGTCATGTGCCAGAATCTGCCACATAACACAAGCACTCAGGTCACTCCAGAACAAGTACAAATACGACCCTGTCATTGTCCATGTTGGTGTAAATGACCTGAGCCATTCCTCCCTGGACTACATGAAAAGAGACATGGAAGAGCTCTCTGATAACATAGCCTAGGCTGGTATGAAGCTGATCCTGAGTAGCATCCTGCCCTCACCAAGAATGATACCATGGTATAAAGAAAAAATTATCAATTTCAACAATTGGCTAAGTTTCTGGTGTCATTCAAAGGGGATCCAGTGTCTGTCCACCTGGGATGACATGCTTGACAAACCATGCTGCTTTGCTAGAGAAGGCTTGCACCTGTCACCCTTAGGCTTTTGAATACTGGCAAAGGCTCTTGCCCACCCCCTTAGTAACTTATTTAGGCAAGGCTCAAAAGACAAATCCACCACTGTAAACATCACAAGTAACAAAAAACTGAGGGTAATACTACTCAATGCCAGAAGTCTAAACCTCAAAATGCATGCACTCAAGACACTCCTCAGTATGGAGAAAATCGATATATGAGCAGTAACAGAAACCTGCTTTAAGGCTGCAGAGAGAACCCCAGCACTACCAGGCTACAATTCATACCATACATTTTGGCCACAGAACCCGGACCGAAACACAAAGGGTCTATATTATAACATCAAAGTTCGTAAATATTGAATGTTATAATATCGAACCCTAAACACCGAAATCTGCAAATATCGAATAGTCAGAATAGTGATTTTTTTCCCCAGGGAAAGAAATCGCTATTCCGAGAAAAATACACACAATACAAACACACACAAAAACAGCAATCCACACACATACACTTAAAATCCTACACCTAAACCTAAACTAAACTTTACATACACTACTAGCTATCCACTTACCTTAACCCAACCCTAACCCTAAGGTCCGTCACTATCGCATGCTCACCTGACCCACGCCCTAACCCTAACTCACCTAACCTGCCCCCTAACCCTAACCTACAAACAACCGCACACTTAACTGACCTGCGTCCTAACTGTAACTCATCTAACCTGCCCCCTGACCCAAACCTACACACAATCGCACACTTACCTGACCCGTGCCCTAACCCTAACATCCACACAACCGCACATTTACCTGACCCGCTCCATAACCCTAACTCACCTAACCCGCCCCCTAACCCTAACCTACACACAATCACACACTTACCTGAACCCGACCCGTAACGTTCCAACATATCGAACGCTGAAAACAGTGAAGTCACAGCAACGGCCCACCAAATTCTTTCCCTGGGAAAGAATTTAGTGTCCTGCACCTTCGCTGTTTTCAAAATTCAACATTACTGGTTCGATATTATAACATTCAAACTTTATAAAATTCGATGTTATACTATAGACCCAATACAAAAGGCAGGGGCGTATTCATATTCATCAAGGATATCCACAACTCCAGGTTAGTGACACAACAAGATGCTTCAGAGATCATCCACATGCAACTAACAATGGGCAAAACTGCAATTCAAATTGTAGCTTGCTACAGATCACCCACCATGTCCCAGGACCCCCATTCCATGTTTCTGGAAACACTGGGAAATATAAAGGTCCTACCAAACACCCTAATACTGGGTAATTTCAATTACCCAAACATTAACTGGAAGAACTACTCAAGTACTAACTTCCTTGTCAACCATTTCCTAGAATTTATAAACTCAAACACCCTGGATCAACTGGTCAACACTCTCACCAGAGGTGACAACATATTGGACCTGGTCATCACCAACATGGGCGACCGGTGTTACACACCGAAGGTCAACCCCTCGCTGGTTAGACCTGACCATAAACAAATCACTTTGGATATCCACATTCTGCTCCCACCCCCGGATAAGGAAACCACCGTGAAAAACTTTTCAGAAAGCAAACTTCACGTTACTTAAGACCGAGGTGGAAAGTTTCAAAGCCCCCATCCTAAAGGATAACGCTGTCCAAGCTGCAAAATCCTTTTCTGATGCATTCTATGGGCAGCTACAATAATGCATGGATCATGCTATCCCAAGCAAAACCAAGACTCACTCCTCCAAGAAAAGGAAACCAGACTGGTGGACCCCTGCTATAAAAAAGCCATAAAATAGAAGGAGGAAACTAGTACAGAAAAGAGTAAAATCCCAAGAAGGGAAGACATCCCTGATCAGTATCAGCAAGAAACTATGATCCCTCATAAAATCATCCAAGGCAAGCGTCAAAAGAAAAATTGCCAAGGACTCCAAAGTTAACTAAAATTCATTCCTTAGCTATGTTAAGAATCTAAGTGGCAATGCTCAGATCTGCTTAGAGTTAGTGCAGGATGGCACAAAATACACTAACAGACCGATATCGCCAACATCCTGGCAGACTGGTTCAATGCAAACTTCACCCCCCTCTCACCCCCAAAAGGGCCAATAACCATAGCAGAAGAATGCAGAGCCCCTGAAATCACAGACACTCAGGTTAAAACAGCCCTCTCCAAAGACAAAAACACAGCTTCAATGGGACTGAACGGTGTCCCAGGCTGCGTCCAACACAAGCTCAAAGATGAACTAACCCCTCAACTAAAAACACAGTTTAAACTCAGCCTCTCCACAGGCTACATACCCATAGAGTGGCGCACAGCAATGGTTATTCTGCTCCACAAAGGTGGAGCCACAACAGACCCAGGGAACTATCACCCTATAAGCCTGACTAGCTTGGTCTGCAAGGCTATGGAGTGCATCATCATGGAACTCATTAACAGAGACAATGGGAACCTCCAAACACTGGACCCTACCCAGTTCGGCTTTGTTAAGGGCAGATCATGCCTCCTAAACCTGATGGACTTCTTTGAGACAATTACCAAGGCTATAGATGAGGGAAAGGTGGTACACACAGCCTACCTATACCTTGCAAAGGCCTTCAACACCATTCCCCATTCTGGTATTATAGACAAGCTCACTAGCCTGAACATAAACTCTTACATTACAAGATGGGTTGCCAACTGGCTCACGGACAGAACCCACATGGTGAGAGTTGCGGGAGTTAGGTCCGACGCTAAACTGGTTACAAGTGGCATTCCCCAGGACTCAGTCCTAGGACCCCTCCTGGTTGGCATATACTTCTCAGAGGTACAGGCAAGCACAGAAGAACTATGGCTGGCCAAGTTCACAGACTGCAAAGTATGGGCTATAATTGACTCTCCGGCTGACACAGACATCCTCCAAAAGGGTCTGACTGAGACGGATACCTGGTGTCAAAATCATGGCCTCAAGCTAAATGCCAAAAAGTGCATAGTCATCCCCTTTGGAAAAAACAAAGTGCCCGCAAACTACCACATATGTGGTAGTCCCTAAATATGGGAAACGTAATAATGGATCTGGGGACCCAAGTAGATAGTAATCTCTCCTTTGATAATCACATTGCCAAAGTGGTTAGAAAATCCTTTTATGTGGCCTATCTAATCACAAAAGGGTTTGCATCCAGATCAAAAAAGGTCATTGTGCCCCTCTATGCATCACTCATCAGACCCATCAAGAGATCAACACCCCATTCAGGATGTACCTTACAAGACACTTGCAACAGCTGGAAAGACCACAGAAGTACCTCACCAAGAGGATCACTGGCCTCAAACAAATGCCCTAGGCAAACTGAATAAACATAAAAAAGCAACCGATGCAAGAACACCACAAACTCTATTTATTAAGTGCTTTTCGTCCAGCACAGTGGCTGGACTTCTTCATAAAAAAGAATCAACTTCATAGACACTCTTAAATGTTTCAACAATCCAGTCATGTGACCAATGTCTCAATTAAACTTCTTAACAATGTTCAATTAACACATCACTTGATAAAAGTTCTACCATAGTTAAAAATACAGAGTTAAAAGCCCTGACTAAAGAACAATATAATACATTCTCCCCCTGAATAAAAAACCTCCATCCTTCACTCTTCAGTCAATAGTAAATTTATTTATACCTGGTGTGTTAAAAGTAAAAACATATATAAAGCATGTTAAAATAAAACCATGGTTAATATATAACCATTGTAAATAAGTAAATGCTTTAGGTGTGGGACTAACCCTTAAACTCATCACTTGATTTAGGTAAATTATCTCCACATACATTTTAATTTTAAGTATGGGAGAAGAGTACATGTTTCATATATTCCTGGGAACTGATTAGCATTTAATCGAAGTTGCTATAACAGCTCAAGTTGTTCTAAAAGTAGTGACAATGGTCCTTCATGTACATTTTCACTAATCTGGTCTATAACCTTAAACCTGAATTTATGGTTAGGTGAATTTTCTATGTGCCTAGCTAGTGTGTTCTCTATTTTACCCCTACTAATAGCGTACAGGTGTTCATAGATTCTTTCCTTTAACTTTCTATCTGTTTTCCCTATATAGAAAACAGGACAGAGAACACACTGAGCTAGGTATACCACCATTTTAGTTTTGGAATTGTACCTACCTGTGATGGAATACTTGTGGTTACCTATAGAAAAATGTTCTCCAGTTGCAATGGATCCACAGTAGCTACAGCTTTCACATCTGAACATCCCTGGGGTCCTTGCAACCTTCACTATAGGGGTTTCTATTAAGTTTTCCAAGTTTTTACCCTTCCTGTAAGTGACAATAGGTCTGTGGCCTATCTTGTTAACTAATTCAATCTTATTTTTTAGCAGGTTCCAGTTATTGTTGATAATTTTCTTGATTTCAACCGTGTCAGTACTAAAGGTTACAGTGAAACTACTATTGTATTGACCACCTTCCCTTGAAATTATGTTTGTATGGGTGGTATATGTTATTACCCTCTCCTCCATAATTACACCCTTTTCTGTATTTGTGGTGCTAGTTCCACATAGACAAAGTATTAGTTTATAAAAACCTGTCTGACGTTTATGTGACACTTCTATTACCACTTCATTAAAAAAACCTGTGGGGTAACCTCTTTGCAAGAACATTTCAGTTAAGTTCTGGCATTCGGTGCAGAAATCTTCATTTGTTGTCATCCTTCTGGCTGCTCTTACGAGCTGCCCTTTTACAACTGATTTTTTTGTACTGAATGGGTGTGCACTTTTCTAATGCAATAATGCATTACAGTAAGTTGATTTTCTATGTATAGATGCTGTATACACATTTAGTGCAACATCTTTTTTCAACAGTACGTCTAAGTATGCTACAGTTTCCTTACTGAAATCTGATGTAAATTTTAGGTAATTGGTACTGTTGTTCATTGCTTGTAAGATTATAGTAGCTGAAGCTTCATCACCTCTTAGCACTATAAAAATATCATCCAAGAAGCGCGTATAATGTTCTATCAAGTTCATTATACTGGGGTTGTTGAATAAATAAGTGTGTTCCCAATGGGCCATCACCATGTTGGCGAAACTCGCACCACATGATGAGCCCATTGCTACCCCTACTAGTTGTAAATAAATCGTGTCATTAAACACGATGTAGTTGTTGGATAAAATAATACCCAACAGTTGTTCAACTATTCTAAGTTCATTATTTGGTGCTGCAAATCTACACATCCTAGCCAGAACAAATTCTATCCCCTCTTAATGTGGGATTGAACTGTAAAGATCACAAACGTCTACTGTTAAGAAGTTGTTCTCTTGAGTGAACTTGATTTTATTAATCTCTTCTAGAAAAGACCAAGAATCATGGCTAATTTGTGGTTCTTGTTTCACATATTTTTTAAGGATGGAGTCAACAAGTTTTGCACTAGCATAAGTTATAGACTGACGTGCATCTACCACAGCTCGCATAGGGGGGTCTTGAATGTCCTTATGTATTTTTGGCACACCAAACATTTTAGGTATCTTAGGGTATACCATTGTTAAATAGTTTAAAGTACTCATATCTATGTGTGCTTCCAAAAACAAGTCATTTAAGTAAGTGTTTATCCTGCGGTAGGCACTGTATAATTCATTCTTACTGATTTGTTTATATGTGCTAATATTTAACACTTTGTTCATCCTAGCCTCGTAATCTTCATTATTCATAAGGACCAGTCCTCCACCCCTTGTCTGGCTTCATCATTCTAATGGGTTCCCTCCTCAAGTTATTCAGCAAGTCCCATTCTGTTTTACTAAAATTGCTTTGTGTTTTCATTCTAGTACCTAATAATGCTCTAATGTCAAGTTCACATACTTGGTCAAATACACGTAAGGTTGGGTGCATAGGTGGATTGTACGTACTTGAAAAATGTAGTTCCCTGTAATTACATTTACCACTGCTAAATAACATTGCCAAATTAAGTTTCCTTATATAAACTTTAAAATCAAGTAGTGTTTTGGCTAAGTCAGACCGACAAGAAGGCATATAAGTAAGACCTTTAGAAAAGAGTTCAACTGTCCTGTTGTCAATGTTGACATCAGAGAAATTATAGATTTTAAAGTCTCCACTTGTATTTACTACATCACATTTGTTAGTAAAAGTATGCTTGTCTACCTTTTTATTTTTGCCTTCCCCCTCATATTGCACGGATTCTGTTGGTTCACTAATGTTTTTTTCTGTGGTCTGTTCTTGGCCTGATGAAAATGTTGCTGGTTTGTTTGCGTCACTTCTTAATATGAGAGATTCCCTTAGGTAAAGTTGATATCATTATGTGTTTGTTCATTTCTATTTGGAGCATTTCTCTCATTACTGACTTCCCTTACTTCTGGCTGAACTGTTAAGTTAGATAACATTGTTTCCTGGTTCCACCCATCATTTAAACTGTTGTTGTTAGTACATGCCTGATTGTGTTGGCTAGTTGCATTCCACAGCTGTGATGGGAGGGACAAGGGTAAACTGTACCACTGCTATAATCTACACGATCCCTTTCCAGTTTTTTAATTTTGTTTAATTTAAGTTTTTTAATCTGTTGATTGATACTGTTGAAAATATGCTGGTAGTCATAGTTATAGAGTGCAAAGTCATGATGGCTTAGTATATCCCTGCTTAGCTGTTCCACTTCCTTAGATAGTTCGTCGACTTGAACTTGATGTTTACGAATACGCTCCATTATTTCTTTCCCTTGCTTGTCAAACAAGTGCAGCAGGTCTTTATGAAGTTGCGATCCTGACACCAGTCCTGTCGGATACTGCCAGGACCTCAGATCTTTTGGAACTATATTCATCTTTACATTTTCTGTGAAATTCGCTATTTTTAGCCTTGATGACCTGGCAAAACGAGTGGAGTCACTATCTCAATATTCTGTACTTTCCACACAGAACAGTCCGATGTTGCAGAATGAGAGGCCTGTAAGAGATGTGTTTCTACCAATAGCACCACTAGTTTGGGACTAAACCTTTCTACTAATGATCAAGGTAAACGTAGTTATACGAGTGCTACAAATACTTTGCTGACTGGAGGGAATATGGCAGCACTGATACCTTCTATGAGCCAGCAAACAACTGTACAACAACTCAATAACCCTCTGGAGCTTATTGGAGCTTATTGGAGTACCAGACTTGACAGTGTGGTTAAAAGACTTTCCAAAACTAACCACACAGAACTCAGAAGTTAATTTGGTGCAACCGGCTGGGAGAGGTGAGCCCAGTTTAGTTACTAACTTGAAAAGTTTAGACTACAAACTATTGAAGCACAGAAAGCTCCAGCTAGAAATAACGTATTTCACAATTTTTACCCAAGGGAATCTCTCATATTCAGAAGTGGTGCAAACAATCTGGCAAAATTTTCATCAGGCCAAGAGCAGACCACAGAAACAAACATTAGTGAACCAACAGAATCCTTACAATACGAGGGGGAATGTGAAAATAAAAAGGTAGACAAGCCTACTTTTACAAACAAATGACATTGTAGTAAATTCAAGTGGAGAATTTAAAATCTATAATTTCTCCGATGTCAACATTGACAACAGGATAGTTGAACTCCTTTCTAAAGGTCTTACTTATGTGCCTTCTTGTTGGTCTGACTTAGCCAAAACACTACTTGGTTTTAAAGTTTATATAAGGAAACTTAATTTTGCAATTTTATTTAACAGTGGTAACTGTAACTACAGGGAACTACATGTTTCAAGTAGGTACAATCCACATATGCACCCAACCTTACGTGTATTTGACCAAGTATGTGAAGATGACATTAGAGCATTATTAGGTACTAGAATGAAAACACAAAGCAATTTTAGTAAAACAGAATGGGACTTGCTGAATAACATTAGGAGGGAATCCATTAGAATGATGAAGCCAGACAAGGGGTGGAGGACTGGTCCTTATGAATAATGAAGATTACGAGGCTAGGATGAACAAAGTGTTAAATATTAGCACATATAAACAAGTCAGTAAGAATGAATTATACACTGCCTACCGCAGGATAAACACTTACTTAAATGACTTGTTTTTGGAAGCACACATAGATATGAGTACTTTAAACTATTTAACAATGGTATACCCTAAGATACCTAAAATGTTTGGTGTGTCAAAAATACATAAGGACATTCAAGACCCCCCTATGCGAGCTTTGGTAGATGCACGTCAGTCTATAACGTATGCTAGTGCAAAACTTGTTGACTCCATCCTTAAAAAATATGTGAAACAAGAACCACAAATTAGCCGTGATTCTTGGTCTTTTCTAGAAGAGATTAATAAAATCAAGTTCACTCAAGAGAACAACTTCCTAACAGTAGACGTTTGTGATCTTTACAGTTCAATCCCACATGAGGAGGGGATAGAATTTGTTCTGGTTAGGATGCATAAATTTGCAGCACCAAATAATGAACTTAGAATAGTTGAAGAACTGTTGGGTATTATTTTATCCAACAACTACATCGTGTTTAATGACACAATTTATTTACAACTAGTAGGGGTAGCAATGGGCTCATCATGTGGTGCGAGTTTCGCCAACATGGTGATGGCCCATTGGGAACACACTTATTTATTCAACAACCCCAGTATAATGAACTTGATAGAACATTATACACACTTATTGGATGATATTTTTATAGTGCTAAGAGGTGATGAAGCTTCAGCTGCTATAATCTTACAAGCAATGAACAACAGTACCAATTTCTTAAAATTTACATCAAATTTCAGTAAGGAAAATATAGCATACTTAGACTTACTGTTGAAAACAGATGTTGCACTAAATTCATATACAGCATCTATAAATCAAAAATCAACTTACTGTAATGCATTATTGCATTAGAAAAGTGCACACCCATTCAGTACAAAAAAATCAGTTGTAAAAGGGCAGCTCGTAAGAGCAGCCAGAAGGATGACAACAAATGAAGATTTTTGCACCGAATGCCAGAACTTAACTGAAATGTTCATGCAAAGAGGTTACCCCACAGGTTTTTTTAATGAAGTGGTAATAGAAGTGTCACATAAACGTCAGACAGGTTTTTATAAACCAATATTTTGTCTATGTGGAACTAGCACCACAAATACAGAAAAGGGTGTAATTATGGAGGAGAGGGTAGTAACATCTACCACCCATACAAACATATTTTCAAGGGAAGGTGGTCAATACAATAGTAGTTTCACTGTAACTTTTAGTACTGACATGGTTGAAATCAAGAAAATTATTAATAAAAACTGGAACCTGTTAAAAAATAAGATTGAATTAGTTAACAAGATAGGCCACAGACCTATTGTCACTTACAAGAAGGGTAAAAACTTGAAAAACTTAATAGAAACCCCTATAGTGAAGGTTGCAAGGACCCCGAGGGATGTTCAAGTGTGAAAGCTGTAACTACTGTGGATCCATTGCAACTGGACAACATTTTTGTATAGGTAACCACAAGTATTCCATCACAGGTAGGTACAATTCCAACACTAAAATGGTGGTATACCTAGCTCAATGCGTTCTCTGTCCTGTTTTCTATGTAGGGAAAACAGATAGCAAGTTAAAAGAAAGACTCTATGAACACCTGTACGCGGAGGGGGAAAACAGAAAACACACTAGCTAGGCACATAGAAAATTCACCTAACCATAAATTCATGTTTAAGGTTATAGACCAGATTAGTGAAATGTGTAGTGGAACGAGTATGTTACCCACTACACTTTTGCAATATAATAGAGCCCTCATTATTGAATATAATGAATGTACACATAAAATGAAAGGTATAATAAACAGAAACAAAAATAATAAGTATTTGTTCAACGTTAATTGATGTAATAGCCACTATTTATCATGTAAGCCACTATTTGTATTCAAAGTGGCAATCCCAGATACATTTTGGTAGTCAATAATCAACAAGGGGGCATATGTACAATATTAAAAACAGTACTTTGCTTGTTTTCCCCATTAATGTTATTTATTTTTTTGTTTTGTTTTCACTTTCTTGACCATGTTAGTTTGACTAGGCTGGCTGCCTCTTTTCAGGTGGTATTTATAGTGACATGGTAAGCCTGGACAATGCACCAGAGAACGTCTCCAGCCAGAGACAAGCACAATATGCCATAGCACAAGCTAAGATGCAGCAGATTGCACATAGCTTTATTACTTAACTATACAAGATCTAAGCAGATGCAGATAGTAAAATGATGCATACAAACACATGACTCTGCTTATCCGTGCATTGTCTGGCCACTCTGTACATCAGACCCAAGTCAGAATTTTCAAAGGAAAGGGCACTGACATCATCATTTGCACAGATGGCGGAGGAACATTAATGCATAACTATACATTAGCTAAGAGGATGCAAATAAGTAAAAGTGATACATACCAAAACTCCAGACTATGCTTACCCATGTATAGGCTAGCAATTCAGTGCATCAGACATAGGTTGCCCATGTCAGAATTTTCAAAGGGCAGCGCACAGTTATCATCATCTGCACAGGCAGGGAAGGGGGTACAGGAATGCAAGCCTTTCAAATGGAGGTGTGTGATTGTCTGTGCTGAGGTCTAACAAAATGAATAAGTGCACTTATAGACAGTATAAAAAGGTTTGGGGGTGTTTCTGTGTTGAAAGGCTTGGCTGAGTGTGCATGTGTGTGTGTGTGTGTGTGTGTGTGTGTGTGTGTGTGTGTGTGTGTGTGTGTGTGTGCGAGTGTGTGTGTGTGTGTGTGTGTGTGTGTGTGTGTGTGTGTGTGTGTGTGTGTGCGTGTGTGTGAGCGTGTGTGTGATATGCTAAGGGCAGTGGGGGTACATGTGTGTGTCTGACTGCAGGGACATAGCCCTAGCAAGTGGGGCAGCACTGTGCCATATCATACTGGACATGTTCTAGACATTTATGACAGTGGGTTCAGCTTCCTATACACTCCCCTGCCAGTGAAAACTGGTTCTGTCAGAAGTTGTATTGACTATCCCACAGTGCTGGCTAGATGTGAGCGCACTGTTTGAATGTAACCAACATCTGCTGGATGTGGTTTCATCCTGACCAGTAACAAGTCATAGAATACAGGTGAATGTTATCAAGTTTCAGTCCCCCTTTCCCATGAATAGCAGTGATGCTGGAATGCAATCCTAGGTTTATCAGAGAGAATTGTTTTGTCTGGCAGTTGGTGCAGAGAGTTAAGGCTGTGAGCTGTAGCTCCTGTGGTACAGGGTTTGATTTTCTCAGTCCTTTTTTGCCTACTCTGTGACTTCAAGCAAGTCAGTTAACGAGACAATGCTTGTGTGCAGCTAGTAATTTGGGTTAGGCTCCTCAATGATCCTCTGGACTGCAAGCTTAGTAATTACCAATGAACCTAGAAGCAAAGAAATGTAAGGTGTTTGCACCATTTCTTTATGAAACAGAGTGGATATAGAAAAGGGAATTGTGTGAGGAGTATACACTAATGTCATGTGTTATACCTTTTGGTAAAACACTAAAAAGACCATTTTAATTTTCATTAGTCTTTGTTCAAAAAGGAAGTACATATGTCACCACTCCATGATTTGCTCTTGCAGCAACTCGCTTATGGACATAAAATTAAGTGTCTTTGCGTCTTGCATATTCACCAAGAAGTGGATCTCTAAGTAATGCCTTGCAGCTTGATCTCAGCTGATACCATGCTTGAATTTGATATTATTTGGCAGAAGGAAAGCTAAGGATAACCCTAAGGGTTTTTATTTATTGGTTTCTTGTGAGCTGGCTGGGAAGTTGTCAGTGCTGGACTGACCTTCAAGTTTTTTGGACAGTGACTATTCTAATTGCTAATACTTGCATTTAAGTTTAAGTGCAAGTTTATTTAAGTGCTTAAACCTAAACAGTAATACAGAGAATAAATTGAAAATACACAAAAAATGAGCAAGCAATTCATCTAATGATATGGTAAATGCAATGAAAGAAGACATTAGCAGTGGAGGCATATGCTAGAACTGAGGTAACTGAGTGTGTTCCTACAATTATAATGTTTGGAACTAGCCTGAAATATTCAAGAAAGGTATTATTAAGGTTGTTACTGGTTCTATTAGACAAAATTCCCAGTAGGGGTTACTTTTTATTAACTCATATTGCATAACTGAAATAAAGTAGGTCTTATTGTTGCATTCTGGTGCACATGGGTCATATGGAAGAGTTGGAGCTTTACTGACAGATCCTCTCAGGCAAGCCATGGAAGATGAAAAAGCAGCGATACGAATTTAAAAATTGAGTTGGCATGAGTTTCTAGTGCCAGAATAATAGTATTTTTTGGTTGGCAAGGATTTATTTCCAGCTGCAATGCAAATCAAGAAATTCAAATATTCAGTCTCCCAAGCCAAGAGGGCCAGGCCCAACATTCTTTATCCTGTGATTTTGGAAATTATTTTCAGATAGAGTTAAGATTTTTGATTTACATGTATCATATTTTCCATTAAAGGGAATGACTTCTGAAATCTAAGAATTCCTGAATTATTGACAGCCAAAGAAGATTGTTAATACTCAGAACGTCTGAAGAGTATTTCTGCTCTTAAGAAAGTTAAAGTGGCATCAGGGTCATATGTATTTTTGAAAAGAACTCAATGATAGCATGGCTGCATTCAATTTATGTGCTGACTTAAGTAACCGAGTAATTAATAATGCATTAATAACAATATGTAACTGCCCTGATTATGTTTTGCTTTGCCATCTTGTACATTTTCTCTTGATTTAATTTCTCCAAGCCTTTTTGGGTTTCTAATACCGTGACATGAATGGACCCCATTCCTAAGCCAAAGTATGATTAAACTTCATGAAATTAATATTGTTTCTATCTTTGATGTTAACCAAAAGAGTCCTTTGCAGTATCTGCAATGTGTCCCGCACTGACTCCTTCTGCAATTCATACGTGTATCAGAAGCATATCTAAATAAATAAACTGTAAATTATTTTTTTGAGACCCATTGCTGCTATTACTATTGGAAATGTCTTGGTATCCCTCTTCCACATTGCCTTGTGTGCAAATCTTTTCATTTTATGAATTTGTACTCTCTGCACATAAGACACTGTATCATTGGGTGTAGCAATTTCAATGAGAAATGCAACTTTTGTTTTCTTTTCGTGGACTACTATGTCTGTACATTTTCTCTAGTACAGAGTTTCAATTACAGTATAAGTATGATGCATGAGACTGTCAGCTTGTAAACTTTGAAAACGGTGAATTTGCTCTTCCAATAATAACTTTGGGAAGCCCCTGTGAAGCACCAGTTGAAGACTGGAGTGGAAATGGCTATTTAGTTCATTGATTTAGTTAATTAATAACATCTTAGACAGTTTGGACTTCATCATTAGTACTGTTATAGACCTGCTTTTCCCAAAGAGCAGTTTCTCCTTTTAACTATGAAGCCTCTATAATAGTGATTTTTCAGCATACAAGCATCCAGTGCAGTACACATTATGAACCTATCATTATATTAACAACTGAACAGATGAGGACAACACTGACCCTTGTCTGGTCATCAAACCCAGGCCCCTCCTCATGTTCCATGTGGTAATACAGTCCAGAGGCAATTTCATGTTGCATGGTATCCATGGCTACCAAATAGTTGTGTTGATTTATATCATTAAATGTGTTCTGTAAGAAGAGTAGCACTAATTCAAATTATTATTGTTTTACACAGGCATTGCAGGAGGGTGTACCATAATAAAAGTAAGAAGTCTCCTGGTTAAGAAGCCCTATAGCATTTCTCAGTGCACTTGTACTATTCTGAGTATGCTTGGACTTCAGCTTGAGTTACACTATGTAGTAATAGTCTTGTTTTTAATAAGAAATGTTCCAATTCCCTACAGACTCATCTCTCCAGCATTTTAGGCTTCAAAGATAGTCTTTGTAAATAAAAAGTATGGGGCAAAGCCCCCATTTAAATATACTCTCTGTAAATAAGCAGTATAGGGCAGAGCCCTCAGTTCAAAGACAGTATCTGTAAATAAGTATGGGGCAAAGCCCCCCCATTCAAAGATAGTCTATGTAAATATGTAAGATCAAAGCCCCACATTCAAAGACAGAGTCTGTAAATTAGGAGTATGGGGCAAAGCTCCCAATTCACAGATAGTCTCTATAAATAAGAAGTATGGGGTAAAGCCCCCCCATTCACAGATAGTCCTTATAAATAAGTATCGGGCAAAGCCCCCCATTCACAGATCATCTCTATAAATAAGAAGTATGGGGTAAAGCCCCCCATTCACAGATAGTCCTTATAAATATGTATGGGGCCAAGCCCCCCATTCACAGATAGCCTTTATAAATAAGGAGTATGTGGCAAAGCCCCACATTCAAAGATAGTCTATTTAAATAAGAATAATGGGGCAAATCCTCCCATTAGATGCCCAGTAGGTGAGTCCCCTACCACAAGCACATCCTCTGGCTGTTATTTTAAGTGCCCAGACTTGATATATTGCATGACTCTAAGTTGAGCCAATGATATAATGGCATGGCTGATTTATTATATTTTGTTAAAGACATAGATTCTAGTTAGTCTGCGAAACTCTGTCATGTGAGATCTAATGTGGTACCCCTACTCAGCAGGACATATTTGGCCTGGACACTGAGTAAATGCCAGTACCAAGAAATGACAGTGGGTTCTTTGCTGTTCCTCTGTTTTTTTCAATTCATTCATAAAGAACATTGTTGTAGTACATGGAACTTTGCATTTATGTCCCAATATTTGGAAAAAATAAACTTGTTACCTTGTTGGCATCAGAAAGTTGCTTGCCAGCCTGTTGTTAAGCACTCCTATTCACTGTTAACAGTGATGGCCAGCAAATAGCAGCAGAAAGGAAAGAGGCTTCAGAAGCTGTTAGATACTTCGCTCTGCCACGTGTATAAATAAGCAATGTGGTAGGATGAAGTGTCTAACAGCTTTTAAAACTCTTTGTTTTTCAAAGGGACACCACTTCTGCCTGACCTTTGGCTGACAGTGCTAAAGTGTTTTAATGGCTTTCAAATACTTTGAAAGCCAGGAAGGCACTTTGCTCTCCTCTGCTTGTTTTTTCTGAGACTGGTAGCACAGGTAGCAGCTAAAGCTCCATGCACTGTAAAGAATTGTGATCTGATCTCACCAGTCACGTTATGTGTTCTCATCATGTATACAAGATTCTGCTCTTGCGTTTTGCTTTCCTTGAAGTGAATTTTTGGCATCCCTTCCTCATATCTGTAGTAATCTGGTTATGATCAGAGTCACAATCATAATCCTCTGTATAACGTCTCATCTTAATGAAGGCAAGACTAGGCCCATAAATTCCTCCTATAATTTTCACTCCATTGAATAAGCTGCACTGAAAACAAATACTTTTACTTTTTTCTGTGATTTAGTATTGTTTTTGATTCTCAACGCACATATATTGTATGTCAGAGGTGTGGTTTCAGTTATTTCTGTCTAGGTGTTGGGTATGAGAAATGAATATCACTAAAATAAGTTTCACAGAATGTGTTTTCTGTCATATAGTGTTAGAAAATGGCTAAGTGTCTTCACAATTTCACCACCTCCCATTGCTGTAGTAGCTTATCAGTGAAGATCAACAGTCAGAGTTGACAGTTGCCTGTTTTAGCTGATGGCTGCCCTCTTTTCCTCTGTATCTTTCCTTATCAGTATTAGTATCAGTCCATGATACTGCAGGTCATTCTCTCTCTGCTCCATTTTCATTACCTGTATATTGATTTCACACCCGTTTGGTCTGCTAAATTCCTCTCTGGCTCCAGTTTTAGCCTCATACCCTTTTGAAAGTTCTATTTAATGCCAAGGCTGCTATCAAGAACTTGTTATGCCTGCTGCAAATGTAAATCTTGTTCAATCCATTTCCCTGCTTCTGCCTCAGAATTATAATGAAGCTAGAAACCATGCTGAAGGGTGCATCATGGAGAGAGGTCCTTGTCTCCGAGGCCAGAATAACTTCCCATTTATTTATAAACTCTGGGGACCCACAATGAATGGAATACAGATGTCTCTGCATGTGGTGCTATTTATATGCATGGAACAGTAGGCTGTGAATCTTAAACAGCTCTTAATGCCACAGGGAACAAACAAAGGGACTTGACACTGAGATTATTTACATCCCTTGTATTTTCTTCCTTTTTTTTCATAGCTAGCACTCATTGTGGAAAATGTAGAAATTAACCTCCCCCTTTATTTCTCGTGTGCTTCTTGATTTATTAACTACCTGGTAAACATCCTGGCAGTTCTTTTTATTTCATTGCCCCGCCGTGAAGCAATTAGTTTAATGTATGCATGTAGTCATTTATTTATTTATTTATTTTGATGCTTTACAGACATTTCTGAAGAGACTAAAGAGAGTAAAACCATTTAAGCTGTATGTCTGCTATCACCTGACTACATTTCTGTACTTCGGAACTGTCCACAGCTGAGGCCATGTGACAGTAGAGAGAGTATAGTACTGTAGACATATGCTGATGGCAGATAACAAGGCACCAGTCTGTAACAGCCACAGGGTGTGAGAAGACATGTCAGTCTAGACTGCATACTAATAGGCTCATAGTCTGCATGGAAAGGCTAATTCAATTGTTTAGTATATGGAAGACCGTTTGCAAGGGTTCAAGTTCTGTTTGTGTAGCAGAACATCTTTAAATCCATTCTTGACTTCAGTTCCTGCATTCAGTACTCTTTAACACCTTAACTATTCTTACATTACTTATTCTACTTACATTTCCCAAATTATTTTACACACACACACACACACACACACACACACACACACACACACACACACACACACACACACACACCATGTGTGTGTGTGTGTGTGTGTGTGTGTGTGTGTGTGTGTGTGTGTGTGAAAAATGAGGATAGAGAGAGAAAGAGAGAGAGAGAGAATTATCATTTCCTTTAGACTGCACAATGCTTAGCTGTATGCACTTAAACACTTTGAAAAATGCAAAGGCGCTTGTTAGAAAGGAACCGTTTCACTGATTCTGAATGCTTGTCATTAGAGACCATCTTTGGAAACTCCTTTCTGCATCAGAGAAATGCTGAAATAAAGACTCATACACACATACAAACACATACACATGCATTCACACATGAATACATGCACAAAGATTTCCCATTTCAGACTTTGCACTTCTCAGTTCTGTATGCCAAAATCAATAAATCTTTGTTCATGGATTGAGATAACTTGACCCATAAGGAGTCAATCAGTTAGCATGAATTATGTTGTAGCTGCCTTTCTGCAGGTCATTAGAGCCTGCTGTCCAACCAACATGTTCTAACCACTGTTTGTACAGCAAATGGATCAGCTGAACCCCTTTTTCTGTCTCTGCAATCCCAGTCCTCCTCATTCCTGACTAAGTTACACCAGTCACAGTACATACGATGCGCTGCAGGTGAAGCATCGGGTTCTGTATGCCATCACATGATTTGACAGCCAACAAAAAGCCATCATAACTGACTGAAAGGAAGAAGCATTTTGTCATTAACAAAGTAACAGTAGGTCATCGCTGGTGTTTCCTGGGGATACAATTCCACTTCTGGGATTTAGCCACTTCTACAACCTCATTTTGCACTGTGATAGTGCCATGGGGGTGACTCCTTATTTATAAATATAAAGAGAATAAGAGAAATCCTTTCACAGGCCAAGAGAAATCCAGTCAGCCATTCAATTCAATTTCCATCACAACAGTAAAAATTCTTTGTAAGCCCTATATCTGAAAACAAGGAAAAAATAATAAAAAAGTGATACAACTACCAGCAAAGTCTAAATAGCATGTTATTGTAGACAGCAGTCGGTCTACAGCATATAACATCAATAAAAACTTCAATTATTAGTGTGTGCAATATCAGAAAAGGTGCAGAGTACATTTCTCTTTAAGAGAAAGCAGTTCAGTAGTACTGCATACATCTAAGCAGTCATAACTGAAAAGGCCTAACTTTCTACTTGCTGATCTGGTGGGCTTCTCTTCAGTTCCCTTAGGAAAAAAATGAAGCAACTAAATTCCAGCATGCACCATAAACGTTTTATTAGTTATTCTTGTCCTCCTGTATTCTTTGATATAAAAGTGTTTTGATTGATCATAATGCACACTCTCTTATTTGCAGAAAGGTTTTTGAGGCTACAAGTTGTATTTGAGTCATAGTGTATATTTGCTAGAAACGGAGCAACAGGACACATTTTCTAAAGGAACACAACATGCCTTTCTATGTGTTATTAGCAATAGTCACTGTGAATTGTAGGAGAGGCTCAGCACTTAACAGTAAATATGGAGATATATAGTAAGGAAATGATACAACACAAAGGTGTATGATAACGTTTAAGTCCAAAGTAGTGATTCCTCATCTATCAGTGATGTTTTAGGATACAAAACAGTTATCTCATGTTTCTATATATGCATTGCCTTAATAACTAGGGCTAGCATATGAGCCTAGGAACACTCATTTTGTTCACATAACAAACTGCTGGTGCTCAGTACTTTCATGTTATGTTCCTAAAATGTATTGTTTCCACACTCATCTTCCCAGCCGTGCAATCATTTAATACAGGAAATTAACCACACAATAATTATGTCATGTTCACACATCCAACTAAGTAACTACCCAAAGGTTAAATTTCACTTCTTTTTGCCTTCTGCTTTTGGGTTCTCTGTCCATCTTTATTTTTCTGAAATGGGTAGTTGTAAAGAAACTGCATTGTTTGCTATCTAGAGTTACATGCAATGCCGTGACAGCATTATCGTATCAAACCACTGTCATTCGGTTTTATTCCCTAATTATATGGCAGAGCAGTATGCCAGTAATATCAAAAATGTATAAAAATTTGTATGTTTTTCAAAGTGTAATTGTAATTGTTTATACATCACAAGCTAAAGCAGGAGGTCCCTTTAAAACCACTTTACAGATCTGAGAGTAACAGACAGGTACAACTGAACACTATTTATCCAAGGAACTGAATCTAAATTGCCTGTTTAATAGGTACCACTGGATTTTGAACTTTCATTTATTTCAGTGACAGCACCATGCAGAATAAATACCATGGTTAACACATCACCACAAAGGCAACCTTAAAAGTATGGACCACAGTCCCCAAAAGGCTTTAGCATAAGCACTATTTCTGAGACAACAGCAACGTTTTCTTATATGGAGATTGAATTAACACAGACCATAGGATACACCATATATGTATCCTATTACAGCTCCCTTACTTTCCAATCTTGAGGCTGGAGGTGCTACATTGTGGGAACAGGAACTGAATTGTTTGTGACCCTTTCCTGAGTTTTAGTACAAAAATATAAACACAGCCTTCTGGAGTACAGACCACCATGCATTCCACTGTCTGCTAATGATCCTCGACTGTATTTCTACAGCATCTGTACCACAAGATACTAATCTATTATTTTTATCAGCTTCCATCTCAGAAACAAAGGTAAACCAGTGTCTTTCCATTCCTCCATTACTGACCCTGTACCAGCAGGACCTCTGCATGAATCTGAAATGCCAGCAATGCCAACCGATACCCTGGCCCTGCCCAATGTACAAATTTTTTATATGAACAGGTGAGGAATGCAGTATTGCTGCATTGTATCTTCCTGATATATCATTTGCCTTTTGACTCCTCCAGTCTTTGATAGTCCCCTCAGTTTTGCTTATTCTGTTTGTAAAAGTACTTTGTCCAATCTCTGTGTAATCGTTCCTCAGATCTTACACCAGGATTTCAAAGGATCATTAGTTTGTCTCCATCAGACTTATTTACTGAAGTCTATTTTCCCTCTTATTCAACCTTCTCGACTATTTGTCTTTTGCAATTTAAAGTACCTACACAGCTGAAGCTTCATTGTGCAGCACTTTTGAAAGTCTTTCTCAGGTATTGTCCACCTGTGTGTTTAAGATTTTTTGTTTTTGGAAAGGGACATGAACATGTCTCCAACATCAGTGCATCCTTCCATTACTACACTTTACATTTCACTTAAGGAGCTATAATAAGTGACATATAGGCATATACCAACTTGGTCTAACTTCCATGAAGTCTAAATTCCAAACTCTGGAGAAGAACTGTGTAGCACTTGATATTTAAATGACTTTGCTTAGCTCATTACCCTTTAATCTAGGTCCCCATATGTAGCATTCACATTTTTTCACATTTTTAAAAGCTATGAGATGGCATGTGTTATATTATATTGACTTCACTTTAAAATTAACTAAAAGATGGTACTATATGTTGCATTGTTTATTTATATCAAAATAATAGCGTCTTTATAAATATTTGAAAATAAATTAATAATGAAAGTTTTCTATTATTAGAATCATTTTATACCACAAAAGTTCAAATATCTGTCTGATTTCTTCAATGATCTTCCACATCTGGAAAATTTAACAGGAGTTCTTTTCTCCAGACATTTGTTCTTGCTTTAGCATGTTTGTGTGTGTGTGTGTGTGTGTGTGTGCAGGAGGACTGAAGTCCTTACTGTACAATAGCTTTAATTGGAGTCACATATTAAGGTGAGTCCTGCAAATCTTCACCATCAGTTTTCACAGGTCCTATTTTCTTGTGAGAAGGATATGTCATAGGACTTGCACAGAACACTGGACTTGATGAACTGTGGCAGGTAACAAGCTTTCTCCTTTGAGGACCAGCACTGAGCCCTGTGATACTCCACTGGTGATTAGCCTCTTGTTGGATGTGGATTCTCTCAGTCAAATATCACATCATATCTGTGAGTCATCTGGCTATCCATCTGGTGATGTAGGTATTTCTGCCCAGTTTTGTGAGTTTATGTATAATCCCTAGTGGGGTTTTGTGTGAAATGCCTTGGCCAGGTCAAGGGAGGTGGTATGCACTGACCTACCCTCATCCATGACCTTGATGACCTTCTCAAAGAAGTCCACCAGACTGAGCAGGCAAGACTTAATGTATCCTCTGAGAATTGAACCCAGAACCTTCTGCATGTATAAGAAGTATAATAACATAACATTTATCAGCACTCCTCCAAAGATCTTTGTGATATGCTGGAAGGAATTATGCTGTATCAGTGAAATGTCCCTTAGAGGTATTTAAGATTGTACTGGCCAGCTATACTGATCTTGTCTCAAGAAGACTGGAGTTCATCTATCTCAGCCATAGAGCCTGGCATAGGGATACTGCCAAAGTTTCTACCTGGTCATTGGCTGAACTTCCTAACAAAAGACAGAAATCTTGATAAATAATTACTTTGTGGTGGTTTATCTTCACTAGTAAAATCATTTATACCAGGAAAAGGGTAAAAAAATTAACACGGTTATTCATTGAGATACTTATTGAGGTCATTAAACCATGCCATGATGAAGTAAATTGCTCATTCCTAAGATATCCTGTTATTACACATAATTGTTAACTCTCCAGTAATCAAGGTGAACTTAGACCATAAGCATCCCTTTAGTTGTAGTTCAAAGCTGAGATGTCAGTACAGGTTTTGCACCTTTTACATGGTGGTGCTGCGGTAGCGTTGTTGCCTCATAGCCAGACGTTGTCCCGTTCAATTCTCAGCTAGAGCATCTTCTGTGTGGAGGCATACATGAATGGGGCATGCCTTCGTTGAAGGTTGTGCGTCAGGACTGGTAACCCGGTACGTAAAAATCCACTACCAATCATTAGCGGACCGGAGTTCCGCTGTGGCGACCCCTAACCGGGAAAAGCTGAAAGGCACAAACAAACTTCCTGGAATTGAACTGCCTCTATGAATGTAAGACTAAAGTCATGAAACTGTATCAAAGACCATAATCACCATAATTAACAGATTCAGAGAAGATCCCATTCTTGCTAGTGCATATAATTTACTTTCTTTAATCAACTGTGCTGACAAAGTTTGTCAATGTTATGACTTACAACTTACAGACAGAATCACTGGATAAGTAAATAAAGACCTAGCAAGAAAAGTTTTTTTTTTTTTTATCCAAATCACAACATGGAGAAGTTCCTTTTTGGAATCCATATAGTCTTAAGGTGCTTGGGTTTGGGAATTGTCTGCGTGTTTTCTTTGTTCTGCATGCTGAGAAGGTATGTGACTTGCAACAAAGAATCTCATATGGAAATGGATCCTATGGTCAAGCTTTTTATATAACATTTTTGCGATCTTGTTATGGTGTTACAAAATAAATGTTCTTATTATTATTATTAAGACTGTTCTGTCTTTTCTTTGAATTGTTATTGTAACTAGATGGCGCTACTTTTGTCACCTTTCCTAATCAGTCTGGCTATCACATCAGCCTGAGTATGAAAAATTGTCTGGTAATAGTGTTTCAACAGATGGAGATTGTATACATTGTCTAACATACACTGATCATTACAGTTTAACTGATGGAGTATATGTAAATTTCCTAACATACACTGATGATTACAGTTTAACTGTGGAGTGTATATAAATTGCCTAACATACACTGATGATTACAGTTTAACTGTGGAGTATGTATACATTGCTTAACATACACTGATGATTACAGTTTTACTGTGGAGTATGTATAAATTGCCTAACATACACTGATGATTACAGTTTAACTGTGGAGTATGTATACATTGTCTAACATACACTGATGATTACAGTTTAACTGATAGAGTATATGTAAATTGCCTAACATACACTGATGATTACAGTTTAACTGTGGAGTATGTATAAATTGCTTAACATACACTGATGATTACAGTTTAACTGATGGAGTATGTGTACATTGTCTAACATACACTGCTAATTACAGATTAACTGATGGAGTATATATAAATTGCTTAACATACACTGATGATTACAGTTTAACTGATGGAGTATGTATATATTGCCTAACATACACTGATGATTACAGTTTAACTGTGGAGTATGTATACATTGCTTAACATACACTGATGATTACAGTTTAACTAAGGGAGTATGTATACATTGCCTAACATACACTGATGATTACAGTTTAACTGATGGAGTATATATAAATTGCTTAACATACACTGATGATTACAGTTTAACTGATGGAGTATGTATACATTGCCTAACATACACTGATGATTACAGTTTAACTGTGGAGTATGTATACATTGCCTAACATACACTGATGGTTACAGTTTAATTGTGGAGTATGTGTTAACTGCTTAACATACACTGATGATTACAGTTTAACTAAGGGAGTATGTATACATTGCCTAACATACACTGATGATTACAGTTTAACTGATGGAGTATGTATAAATTGCCTAACATACACTGATGATTACAGTTTAACTGATGGAGTATGTATAAATTGCCTAACATACACTGATGATTACAGTTTAACTAATGGAGTATGTATAAATTGCCTAACATACACTGATGATTACAGTTTAACTGATGGAGTATGTATAAATTGCCTAACATACACTGATGATTACAGTTTAACTGTGGAGTATGTATAAATTGCTTAACATACACTGATGATTACAGTTTAACTAAGGGAGTATGTATAAATTGCCTAACATACACTGATGATTACAGTTTAACTGATGGAGTATGTATAAATTGCCTAACATACACTGATGATTACATGTTAACGCAAGAGTATGAATAAGTTGCTTAGCATAAACTGATGCATGTGCTTCAGCAGCTATAATTTGAATAAATTCTCTAACATGCCGATAATTGTGTTTAAACACCTGGAGTATATGTGCATTGTCTAGCATATATGATTTTGTTCAACATTTGGAGTATTATTAAATGTTAAATCTACACTGATGATTGTGTTCCAATAGCTGGAGCATTTAAAAATGTCCACTGTATACTGATGAGTTTATTTCAAGATGAGGATATGTATAAACTATTCCGAGTATGCTGGTAACCTGGAGTATATATAAACTCCCTAAAATCCGGTTATGATTGTGTTTTAACATCTGGAGCATATATAAATTGTCTAGCATACGCTTAATTGCTTAATGATCGTGTTTTAGCAGCTGGAGTATATATAATTTCCTCAGCATATCTGCAAAAAAATGGTGACCTATCAAACTTTGTAACACAAACTGTAAGATCTAGGTGAAGTTGTTACTGAAGTCGGTGTCATATCTCTTAAAGGATGGTGTTTTGGGGATCATAGTCATAAATATTAAGGATTATTGATAACGGTAAAAGAATTCTGACAGTATAATAGCAATTGGACTTAATAGCAGAGTGCTTGTTTGTGATTTCCAAAAGGTTTTAGATACTGGATTGAATGTACCATTGTGAGCTACAGTGAAATGTTATGGCTTTGGCCTACAACTTTACAGCTTTGTTATTCAGCATGTGTTTCTGCAAGGCTTAAATTAGTAAATGGCACCTTGAGGAACTTGTCCCTGTAGAATGGAGGATAAGACAGTTTGCCTTGGTTAGAAATGCTGTTGCAGTAAATGTAAACAAATATTTGAACCAGACAGATGAGCTTTGTCAGTTATTTGTCAGATGTTTTTATACTGCATCACAACCTAAGCAAATGATGTAATTAAATTACAAACGAATGCATACTGAATGGGCATTTTTTTGTTTTGTTTTGTTTTTAATAGTGACAAAAGCAAAGGTTTCAGGAAAATGAGATACACAGAATGTATTTCACAAAATCAGGGATTTTTATTTAAGGGAGTTATATTCATGGAAGCTAGTGCCATAATGAGGGCATGTCAAATTAGATTAAATAGTTCAGGACATACCCCAGTTGTAAAAGGCTTTAAGAAAGTCTTACCAAGAAAAAAAGTGATTTTGTAGTATACTGTTATGTTAGGTCACCTTATGCATTTTGGAAGAAGTTTTCAATTTCCTGGATGTTCTGTGCAACGAACCCGTGACTCATCTCTTTAGTTTTGTTTGAGTTTCTATACTTTATCTTGTAAAATGAGGATTTCTCTATGATGATAACACAAAAGGTGGTTTAAGATGAATCCATCCTGTAGTTTTCCTTGCTTTTTCCCATTCATTTATGTCCTTAAGATTGTACATAGCACTAACTGCACAGTGTTTATATATGTATCACAATATGACAATGTGGATATGAAGGCTATTACAGAAAGGTAGGAGGAGGAAGATGATTAAATGTTCCAAGGAAAGTCCAAGTTTACTTATTATAATCAAATACACATCCTAAAACTAATTGTCCATTCTTTAGAAATGAAAATAATTCTTCTTCTTTTATTTTATGGATGCAAGGAATCAAGAGATTTATTTTCGCCAAATAATTTCACTTTTGGTGAGTGCTAGTAATACAAAACAAAATAACTCAAAATGCTTTCAGTCATACAAAAAAGGGTGTGTTTTGCTGGGGTTAAGTCCTCTTGTTGTACATCCATGTGTAGAAACTCAGCTACCTGCAGCTTTTATATGCTAACTCTATGGTTGTGTTGCAGTGGAGATGAGTACAGGCTCACTGACCACTGAATGTGGTTTTCATTGATTACTGTTCACACTAGTGGAACTCAGAGAATCAGAGGTCATGAATTCTGTAAGGATTGTGGCATTAGGTACCACTCAGAAAAAAGCAAAAGAGATTTACCATCAGAAAACTGGGTACAGACCCCTTTAGAATAGGACATCTTTTATAACATCTGTCAATACAGAAAATGCATGTAAAGAGTGTCATAAAGCATAACCAATGTACAGAAGGAGTGTTTGATTCCTTATTGAGATAATGAGGAAACAGAAGAACATGTTGTCCTGCGTTCCGAATAGTAAATCATTTTTGGGATTTAGTGTCTTCTTCCAGTTTTACTGTTTTTTTTCTTTTCATATAACCAAATATGCCTCTAATTGTAGATGGCATTATTGGTATTGATGAACATTTATAATATGCAGATGAAGACATTTTGGATAAGAGGTCCTTTTGAGTGGTCTTTGGTTTATTTTAAATGTGAGATGCAGAGATGTTCTCTAAAGCCTTAACTGCCATCACAAGGATATATTATATAAACTGAAGTTTTGCTTTTGCATACAGAATGTGGGGAGGGGTATATTTGCAGTTAATTGTTCCTGACCATGCATGCATGCATGCTTTTCTCTATATCTCTCTCTATGTATGTATTTTGGGGTTTGAGACTACAAGATCAAAAAACAATTTCCTGCAACAACACATGCCAAGCATGTCCTGCTGGTAAAATCAATGGCTGAAAAGATGAGCACTGTAAGTGTAGATGTCTGCAGCAGTAAGAGAACACCATACCCACAAAAATGCAAGCATTCCCTGATACACAATGCGGCTCAGAAAAATACCAAGGGATATATGGAGAAGAACAGACATGGCTAAAGAGTTTCTCATAGCTCACGTGCTGCTGTCCAGGGATATGTACTGCAGTGATTTGTACTCCTGCATGCTGTAGCTTCAAAAACAAGTTGTAGCCATCCCCAGTTTTTTACAGCTACAAGCAATACATAAACTGCCTTACTGGCTGCATATACACATTGTGCATATACAAAACACGCATTGATATGCATCATTATATGTGTGACCACCAGTCCACTGTGGATGCAGCAGCCTTCATCCCCACTATTGGGTCAGTCTACAACTTCCAGTGGCAATGGCCAGATGTGTATCCGTATTTGCCAAATGTCAGTGGTGTACTATGTGTTAATGTAAGTGCCGTCACAGTCATTGCCACACATGCTGTAATAAATGTGGTGAATTTTTTCAATCTGTTACGGGGCCCAAACACATATATTTGTCGGAATGTGTCCTGTGATTGCCAACCTGAATCCTTATATTTGTGTTGGTGTTTGTAATATGTGTTTTATTCCTTTTTACATGTTTTTATAATAACATTTAACATTAACATACTTTTTTGGTAAATACCATGGGATATTTTGCATCATTGTTTTCACCTCACAGTAAGACACTGTCCGGTTCGATTCTCAGCTAGAGCGTCTTCTGCGTGGAGACATGCGTGAATGGGCATACCTTCGTTGAAGGTTGTGCATCAGGGCTGGTAACTTGGCACATAAAAATCAACTACCAATCATTAGCGGACCGGAGTTTTGCTGTGGCGACCCCTAACCGTGAAAAGCCGAAAGACACAACAACATTTTGCATCATTGTGAACTAAGGCAGATGGGACTTCAGTTTAAGATTTCATCCAAATGTCAGCACACTCAGGAGTGCAGCATTTACTGCAATGTCAGTTCCAGAAAAATGAATCTAAAGACCTAGTGTACGAATTGAATCCACAGTCTTCTGATCTTCCTACCATGAAAAGCAAGTATACTACCAGATGGGATACTATAGATATATACATACATGTACAGCATAAAAAAAAATATACTTAAGTATGTAATATTGTGCTATATTTATATCAAAGAATTTAATGTCATGTTGTAGCTTTGGAAGCTTATACTCAATTTAATTATAAAATCTTGGTCTATGCTTCCAAACTGTGTACTTCCCCACTGACATTTGATTCCCAGTGAATTTCATACACACAAACTGTTATGCGTACTATCAATCCCTCCTCCTGCCTTATCGAGGCCACTCTCATCACTTACAACGTGTTTCCTAGCAAAACAGGCCTTGGTTACGAATAATGCTTTGTACTCCTTTAACAGATAGAAAAGTACAGAGCACACCATCCTGGACTCCAGCTCGACATGATTTTGGTTATTTACTATGTTCGTTTTGTTTTGTATCTTCTCTTTCATCTCTTGTAAGATCTTTAAATTAGTATATCAGTGCTGTCTAGCAATTCATAGCCCATGGCATTTGAAACATTCCCTTATTCTTTGCTCAGCCTAAACTCATTATCATAAGACATCCTTTGATTTCTTTCCAGTCTATTACTATGCAAGTGTTACTATATTACTTTTGCAGTTATTCTGCTTTAATGTTGCATGCAAAGAATCAATTTTATTTTTAATTAAAAATATATTTTAGTTCTTCTTCCACAATAAGAACATCACAAAGTATAACACATTACTGAAATATTCACTAGAGAAATGTAAAGAAGATACAATAAAACATTCTTTTACAGATTTTTGCTGACAAAATGTTTAGCCATATAATAATGCAGTTAGAGGTAATGATTAAAATATTTTAACGAATAGTCGTGTAACTGCTCTGTATAAAATAATTAGACATGTATGTTTCTGCATCCACATTCATTTTTTCTCAGGTTTTGTAAATGGCTTGTAAGATTGTTGCACTCATAAACATAATAGAAAGGACATTTCCTGCATATTCTGTTAATCTAAGCTCTCAGCAGAAAAACTGATGATGCAATGGGCAGGATCCATAAAGGTCATCCTGCTCTGATGGAAACTACTGAAGCCAAAATAGCAGTTTCTGCTATCTGGGAAATGCAGTTCATAGTCATGTTAGCCACAATGAGGAAAGACCTCATTATTAGCCAATATGTATTTCTCTGATCCCATGATGTCACTTATAACATTAATTAGTACTTTCCTTCAGTAATTGCCTCTTGGGGCCCATGCATCGCATTAGCACAGGTGCCCCTCATTGATTTTCCCACAAATATTTAAGCATGTACAAACACATACACGTGCATGCATGTGCACATACACACACACACACACACACACACACACACACACACACACACACACACACACACACACACACACACACACACACACACACACACACACACACACACACACACACACACACACACACAAACACACACACACACACACTTACACACATATGCGCTAGCTAGTGCAGACACAGTCACACACACACACAGACACACACAGTCACACACACACCCACACACACTCATAAACAAACACGCACACACACACACACACACACACACACACACACACACACACACTTAGCAGACACACACACACACTTAGCAGACACACACACACACACACACACACACACACACACACACACACACACACACACACTTAGCAGACACACACACACACACACACATTTAGCAGACACACACACACAAACACACACGCACTTAGCAGACACACACACACACACACACACACACACACACACACACACACACACACACACACACACACACACACACACACACACACACTCTGATATGCTGCCATAGCTCTTACCTGTCCCTGAGTTTGCAGAATTTCCCGGATGTAGCCTCTTATCTTATCTCCACTCCTCATATATCGCAGATGATCACAGTCAGTCAATAATGCCTGACGTGACAGGTTCATTCTTATTGCTTAAAAACTGTATAATGTTGCTAGACCTCTTGCTGTAGTAACTTTTTAGGTGACTCTGAGCAATATTTAACATTTCCCCCTGGTGCCATCTAGTGTTCCTCCTGGCTTTGCCCAAATGTTTTGAGTGCAGCTTCTCAGCTGCTTAGAGAACTAGTGCCCACCCACTCACATTGACATATTCCCATCCCTCAGCTGCCCCTGATTATACAGAATACCCATGATTTGCCCCGTATACCTACTCTCTCCCTCATAAGTCACATACTATTGTAGTCAGTCAGTAGAATCAGACATACTTTTTTTTCCAAACACCTTTATTGAATTATCACTTGTGACACAGGCACATTTACATTCATGTAAAAGTAATCAAACTATAGTAGCATAGCAAATGTACTTCACACATATTGCTATATATCATATAACCTAAGCAACATAATCTACATTATTCAATTCCTGCCTTCTTTTTTAAACAAGAAACATCTTTAGTAAACCATTGCTTACTACATAGGCAATCATACATTTATATAAATAAAAACAAACCACACCGACACAATCCTAGTTGCAAGCATTTTACATCACAGACCATAGACATACTCCCAGTTGCAAACATTATACATCACTTATAATCTAGCCAGTCTTTCTCACTCAAACATTACATAGCTCGTTTAAGTCCTGGTGCGTTTTAGGCCTCATTCTTTCCATGTATGTATTGTTCCCACAATTCCCCTGTTTTCCTAAGTGGTTTGCTCCCACCATTTTCTAAAGATCTCAGTTCCAGTTGTTTTATCTCTGTTATTATAATCAGTACTTCCAGGATACTTCTTATTCATCATAAAATAAGTCAGGATGCAAAATGTGTTTGTTTGTTATGTCCTCTGTTGGTATAGAGGACTAACATTCTGCTTTTGTTAGTGATCTTTTGTCCCGCCATTACCTTTGTAAGGTACTTAGGGTAGAGGTTATTTTTAAAGAACGGCCCTGGTGTCTAGTGATACCATAGAGGAGCTGCTTCTTGTGTCAAGGCTGTAGGATTTAAATCTTTCTTATGTCATTGCTAAGCTTACGCTCACTGTTCTGTTAAGTTTGTAAGTAGCAGTGGGTAATATTAAATACTGTTTGTGATGTCAGCTGTCTTACTATATGTATTTCATGCTATCAAGCCTTGTTTTATAAATTTTAAAGAAAAAGAATATATTAAAATTCCTTGCTGTCTACTGGCCCCCGCAGATATTTTGCACTTCAAAAACTCCAGCTGTATTATTAACATTTTAAGTGAATTAAGTAATTTTTAAATTACCTGCTGTCTAGTGCCCCACCAATATTGTAGGATTTGTTTGGAGTTTAGAGGTATAGCGGTCACCTCCGGGCAAAATCACAAACATACGCATTCACACATTATTGCACACATACACACATAAACATAAATACACCCTCAACTGCTCATCTCCATGTACACACTCACTTGTACACACACACACACACCCACACACACACACACACACACACACACACACACACACACACACACACACACACACACACCTGGGAATACTCATCCTTCTGCATACACTCACACATGCAGTCACATGCCAGTGACGGATCCAGGAATCTGTAAGGGGGGCACTGTCTGGTTAGATGACTACCGGGGTGAGATTGGGAAAGTCAGACATTAGGCTTGGGGGATGTGGAATGATTATGGAAAGGTCACCATATGATGTTCTAATATCACGAATATCAGACAAAATAGACAAAAATATACATTCAGTTGCACTTGATTTTGCTGTGGATGTCATAGTAGAAACAGGTAATTCCTGTGTAGCACAGAGCAGTACAAGTTTGTTTTCAACATATGCCTGAAAGTGTTGCTTGAATGCCCATGCCAAGTCATAGTCCCTTTCCAGAGCACAGCTGGCACATGCACTGTTGTAACCTAGGAAACAAACCCACTGAAGATGATATTAGGCACAGCAGAACCATAGTACATTTAAGTATTTTTTATTTTTGGTAAACAATGATGTATGTGGAAACAGTGAAATTCAGTTAGGCAAAAGTAACAAAATAATTAAGTAGATGTTATGAAAAAAATCCCAGAAAATACTTAATTTAGTAATTTTATTAATCTTATACATATTACTAAACTGTTATTTCCATACAAATATTTTCTGACTGCATAGCTCCTGAGCTTTTCTTAACAATGTTGTTTTAGTTTAATTTTGAATTTGTCTGTTAAACCTAAAAACCTTAAGCGTCTTCCTTTTCATCTTTTCAGGGTATTCAGGTTTGCAAGTCAAATAACCAGTAATCTAGCCACTACCTGAACAGCATGTCCTATTTTATTTGCAATTTCAGAAATAAAAATGTTTAGCAACATATGCTTTAAATACTTAAGATGCTTCATTAAAATAAAATATACCACAGACCGTATTGACAGTGTAGAAAACCCACATGTAATCTGGGTCAGTCAGAGACTTGGCTGCCTGTATTGATAACAGACTATTTATTGACTCCCTTGCCTCTGTGGTTGTTAGAAAATCTTTTAGTTTTAAATATATCCTTTGTATTATCCCATCATGGCCTAATGATGTTTTAGTACCACTCTAGTAACTCCTGATTAGGGTCACTATTGAATATAATGCCCAATTCAGCATGTACCTCACTAAACACATAAACTTAAAAATGCTGAAAAATGTCCTCACTAGACAGACTAAAAGCGAAGTCCATATACTTTGTTTCAGATCAGGGGTGATGCTTGCTTATGAACCCAGTATTCTAGGACCTCATTCACCTAAACAGAAACATTTTAAAACAAATACGTGTCCTGGAGACTTAAACCTATACTATAATATCAAACACACCAAACAGCTTGACTGGTATGTAAACCTGTGTACCTCCATTTCTGGAATAGGCTGCCATGATATATCAAGTGGAGACATTCCACAGCAACCTTTAAAACCAATCTGAACTACTGAATCGAAGACAACAAACTTTCACCATGCCATAAGGGGAAGTCTGCTTAATGGAGACATTGTTAATCTCCCACCAGTATTGGGTGATGGGGCTGAGATTCTTGATGGCCCCTCACCATTAAGGCTACCAACCTATGAACCTATAATTAGGAGAGAAATGTACCAGATCTTCACATTTGCTATGAAGCTTTACAAATGAAGTTTTATATTTGCTGAACATGCCATCATGTTGCAACATTAGAACTGTTGCCCTCATTGGTATGTGATATTCAAAGGGACTTTTTAAGATTGGCTGTTTGAAGTACTTTGAAAAAATGGCAGAACATCTGTATGATGATGCAGACACTGAAACCGGTATTTAGCATGCTTAATATGCAAAGCTGATTGAAGATGTTATTGCCGATTGAGTACAGTAAGACAGTAGTGCAGGGAAATATGTATTGAAGACAGAAAGTTAAGTAAATAAAACTGACTTCTTGGGAGCAGCTCTGATATAATATGGGAGATGTTTAGTATCAAGTAGTTAAACAGTTCTCATTGGGAAATACATTAAAAGTGAGGCATGACAAATAGTAAAGACTGAGATATTTGGTTTTGACCAATACACTGTTTTCCTACACTTTAGAAACATAGGCCCCTGGATTCAGGAAGCAGTTTTTTCCGTGCAGGAACAGTATAGGAGCTCCTGCACAGAAAATGGCCACCAAACGATTCAGGATAGTGCCATTTGCACGTGCATGAGCGGTCCTATACTGTTCTAGCACGGAAAACTGGCAAATATGCAAATAACCTCATTTTCTGGTGAAAACCATGCAAATTTAGTGATTTTGCGATTCACCAAGCTGCCAAGTCGCATTGCTAAAACAGTGTCAGTGCAGAAATGCATTCAGAAAATAACTGACTACATTTCTGCAACTGACAAAACAGAGGCAGGACAGCTTGTGGAAAAGCACGTATTATGTACATTACACATGCCAATGGCCCAGTATAAGGCCATTGGCATTAAAACGTGCTTAATAATTATGAAAATGAAACTTTCTGTTTGGCCAATTTTGGCCGTTTAAGCATAGGGCAGCGGCGTGCAAATGGGATCATGCCAAAAATAAAATGAAAAATGAGAAAAGTCAGTTTTAAGTTAATTCTGCATTTTGCCATTATAGTCAATGTCATGCAGAAAGTAAACAATACCAGGGTGCACTGGTTGTCAGGGGGAAAGGGTCGGTGTTAGTGCAGTAACTAATGACCTACACACTGGGGTCTGCAAATGAGGGGAGTTATACTGAATCACAGATTTCTTCAAAGAGTAAGCTTGTACCTAACTGTGTAGGTGCAGCAATACAACAGTGCAAGTGTAAGAGCTGAATGACTTCATAAGGGGGTGCGTCATGCTTGCTGTAAGCTCATTGGAGCTCTGTGGCATGTGTTTGCCCTTAGCTAAACACAGGTGTGTCAGATGTGCCTGAGCAGTGTGTACATAGCCTAAATGGGTGTGCATGCTTCACACCAGGTTTTAAACAAAAAAAAAAAAAAAAAAGGAAATGGCAGCACTCTTTACATTTGAGCATTGGGTATGCATGGTGCACCTTGGGGCTTAAATTGGGAGGAACTGGGAAGTGAAAAACGCAGTAGGAAGGCAATCAAGGAGAACTAGCATAACAGGCAGTGGAATGTCTCCGAATTAGCCAATTACACTTGCAGTAGCCCAGCACACAACTATAAACTGTCAAAACATCCTACAGACTGTTTTTTCCCACCACCTCTACACCACCAGTGTACACAGATGGGGGATTTTTAACTGACAAAACTAACTAAATATGTTAGAGGCTGCTGCTGCTTTACTCCATCAATATGTGCTGGAGACTGAGGGTGGTGAGGAGGAGAATGCTGACAACTGACCCTCAGTGAGGAGGAGGAGAAGAATGTACAGACCCAGGGTAACCTACCAGGGCCAACATGAGCCGGAGATAGTGGAGAGCTATAGGGTGGACAGGGACATTCTACAGCAAATCGTTGAGCTGTGCCGGCCATGCATCACACACAGAACTAATAGAGGGGAACCCATCCCAGTGGATACCAAGGTATGTGTAGGCTTAAAAATACTAGCCACAGGTGCCTTCCAAAGATCAACTGGGGATATCATGGGGGTCCTCACAGGCATCAGCATCTGGGGTACTCCACCAGTTCCTGGATGCTATGACACCACATGCCAATGAGTACATATATTTCCCCACCACCCATGAGGCGTTAAACAGAAGTATGTGTCTCCTCCACCATATAGCAGAATATCCTGAGGTAGTTGATGCTATAGACTGCATGTACATCCACATCAAAGCACCACCCGGTGAGTGGGGTAGAGTCTATATAAACTGCAAGGGCTTCCCCTCCATCAACTGCCAGGTTGTGTGCGATGCCCAGGTTATTATCATGAATTTGAGTGCTGGCAGTCCTGGAAGCTATCACAACTCCCACATCTGGCATTGCTCACAGCTGTAACAGACATTTGCCAGGGGGGATGTCCCATATGGCCATCTAATGGGGAATGCTGGCTATGCACTGGAGCCGTGGCTGATAACACCCAACAGAAATGCACAGACATCTGAACAAGAACACCATAATGAGGCACACGCAGAAATCAGGATCATTGTAGAGCATGTGTTTGGGATGCTAAAGTCATGGTTCCACTGCCTTGACATATCCGGTGGAACCTTGCAGTACTCTCCAGCTACATGTACACAAATGTTCATAGTATGTGTCATGCTACACAATATGATCCTGTGGAAATAGCTGCAGCTGGAACAGTGGGGGCAGGGCCACACAGCCCCCTACCATTGCCAAGGCCAGCACAGGCACAGAGGGACTCAGTGGAGGAACATCCTGAGCCTGACCCTGTAGGCAGAAGGAGGTGTGCCCAGTAAGCCCATGTCCTGGCAAAGAGGCAACGCGTAGCACACACACTGACACTGTAGGTTCCCAGGGACTGATACCTCTCTCCAACTCACACATACAGTAAAAGGGATGCCAAACATGACACTACCTGAGATTTACCACATACAGGGAGTGTACTATGTGCATCCAACATAGTCAGCCCTCCAGCACCATCTTCAATACTTGCCCAGCAACAAGGTGAGTCACTTTTCTTATCAATTACTGAATGGAGTAGTATGTTCTCATACTTGTATGTATGATATGGATGCAAGCATGCAAGGGAATTGGGTGGCTGAATGGGATAGCAGCTGACAGCTATATGGGACAGCAGGAAATTCATAACAAATACTGGTGTCAACATACTAGGCAGCACTACACAAGGTGACAAGCAGTACATGTGATGGCCCAAATAACTGTGGGTGTCAATAGGTCACACACATGGATGTTAATGAGGGTCATATACCCACCACCAGCCTCACCCTGCAGGACAGCTGTAGATGACCATAAAGAAAGGCTGGGCTAAGGCCCCCAAATGATGGCATTGGTGAACAGCCTCCCCACCAGACCCACTCAGACATATTACAACAGATCTGGCAGTTGCATTTTACTTCTGAAGGGTAAGAAGTCTGAAACTGAAATATATGCCATTAAGATCTAACGTGTGTACTCTACTGATATGCCTCCTTTCTGCATGATAGGTCACAATGCAATATGAAGTGGAAGCCAACAGAGTAACCAAAATACCAGTACAGTCATTGCAAATGTTTAAAGTCTTTAGGTGTTCTCCCCCCCCCACACACAATCCCATGTTGAAATGCAGTAACATGTAAGTTTGAGGAGTAGTATCACTGGAGCACAGATTGCCAGAGCTGTCCCAATCTACATTGTTACATGTGTACAATATGCAGGGGTCAATGTAGTAAGTTTGTTGTGTGTTTAATAGTGCCTGGAAGTGGTCAGCATGTGGGCCTGGTTGTGTCTCAGTGGCATAGGTACAATGCAGAGGAAGACAGGACCATATTCCACCCACACTGCTTCTCAGCTATGCCCATGTTAGCAGTTGTATGTACTCATTGTCCAGATGTCAATATTTGTCACCATCAGAAAGCTGGACATGCCATGAATGGGGGCCCATGCATAGAAACAGTACACAGGTGGAAATATCCTGCACAGAGTGCACATAAAATAACTATCAACTGCACACAAGTTTGAAAATATACATAGAGGTTAGCATCACATTAGTTGTCCCTCTAGTATGGAATACTGGTAGTCTGGCCAATCACTGGCAGACCACAAAAGGCACCATTATAAAGTAATGACAGGCTGCCCATGTCCCATACAAGGCAGCATAAGGGGAATGTCCCAGGTATATCTATGAGTCAGGTGCCAGTAGCTTCCATATTACACATGCACTCAGCACACCCCACCATCAGCCACAAGTTTATCACAGGTCATATCCTTGCTGTAGGGAATGAGTACAGCATGAGCCCATCTCTGTATGGGTATATATACATGATGCTGCATGCTGAATAGGTGTCCAATGCAGGTGTGTCCCTAGCTGTAAGCAGCAACCCGACCACATTCAGACCCATAGATCAGTATGAACAGGAAGGATTGACAGGAACCTCTCAACCACTCACAACTGTCACTCCAGGGTAATGCACTGGCTTGCAGCCTGGGAACGTATGACTGAAAGAATGCATTGCCCTGCTAGAGATGGCCTGCAGCACTGTCAAATGGCCTACAGTCCTCTGGCTAAGGCCCATGCCTCACACATAGCGCCAATGTGCAGAATGTCAGGGGGTCCTAACTAACAACATAACAAAGTTAACAGAAAACAAATGCAAGGCCATCTTGACAAATGCCAGTAGCAGCCTTTTGTCTGTAGCTGCCCATCCACAATGGCAGGAGTGTGCCAGAATGTGTAGTCTATATGCCTCAGAATATTGGCCTCAGCTTCATTCATCTTGCATTTCCATGGTAAATAACTGTGAGCAAAGAATGATAACTGTCAGTAGTTGATGACATGATACATCACACTTACTACACTTCCCTTACCCCTCCTATAGCACTGCTGCTGATGTCACTCACCTTAGAGGCATCTTTGGACACTGTTCTACCTGTGGCGCGTGTAATAAATGTAGAACAATGTAGTAGCAATAACTACATAGGTAGGGGTTTGAATCTTTTTCCAGGCAAGTGTTTGTGTGTGTGTGTACATATATGTTCATAGGTTCATAGGTGTGTATTAGGCTAATGGCCCTGGAGCCTTTACAAGCCTAGCCCATAGGATTAGCCTGGTATCATGCCACCCGCCCTTATTTTCTAGTGCCTCTGTCAAGTAGAGTCATTGGAGTGATCCCTGTAGTCAATTTTCTATTTCCCATCCACTCATCTAGATTCCTCTTGAAGAGGGCCAGTGAGGTGCTCTGTTTGACATGTATGGGAAGTCTATTCCATAGCATGGGCAGTCTTTGGGTTATGAACCTGTCCCTCCAGCACATTCTGTTGATTGTGGTAATGAGGTTGAGGTCTCTGGAGCATGTGGTACGGAGGGATTGGGATTTGTTTAGATGTAGCATTTCTAACAGAGCTGGGTCAGACATGGCTTTGTAAGTCAAGCAGAGATCGCCTCTAAGTAGGCGATATGAGACAGAGAATAGTTGGAGTTTTTTGAGTCTGTCCATATAGGACAAGTATTTAAGGCCTGATTTTGGCCCCATTAACACCCAGTATACTTCTCAGTGCCTGACTTTAGCAGTTTAGAAGGGGTCTATATTGGAACATTGAATATTTAACAGTTCAAATCACTAAAGGTCGACCCTTAGTGAATGAACTGTTAAAACACTGAATGTTCCAAAAAAAAAAACAAAAACAAAAAAAAATAAATGGTGTAAGCAGGGGGCCCCCCTGCACCCCCCACTACTTAAATATATCACTCCGAAACCCACTACATTGAAGTAAATGGAAATCTCCCCTTACAGAGTTCCGTTTACCTCTTTGATGTTCTGCAGTTTAGCTATTCTCGTGTTGACAATGTCAGATTTGACATTGTTGGCTTTCGAGGATTTAATATAGACCCATTTAGAAGTACCTGTTAGTAGCCCTAAACCATGTAAGGTCAGTGGTGCGTGTAGTAAATGCATAACATAATGTAAATGTGCGTGTAGGGTAAAATATTTTGTAAAATCTCTCACCCACTACATCACCCAATGCCTGTATTTAAAAGGGCTGGTGATGTTCCACACCTTAGAAGTGCCTTTAGACAGCATCCATCCTATAAGCTCCATGGCACATGCAATAAATGCGTAACACTGTAGTAGCAATACATAGCTAGGTAGGAGATAGAAACTCAGTACTTGTGTGTGTGTGTGTGTGTGTGTGTGTGTGTGTGTGTGTGTGTGTGTGTGTGTGTGTGTGTGTGTCTGTCATCAGTATCCTGTGTGGGTGTTGGTGTGATTGTGTAGTAACAGGATCCACTGGGGGCAGATTTTGCTAAATTATTATATTGAAGACCTAGTATATGTCCCAATGTCCACATTACAAGGCCAGCAGTTGTCAAACACTGTAGAGGTTGGTGTAGACAATCTGCAGCCCTAATTGTGTAGTGCCATGTGCAATGACTATGTGACAGTATGGATTAGTTAACAATATAGGCAACCCTTCTAATACTCAGAGACCACTCTTCACCCATGAATCATATATAAACACACTTGGCTAGGCTGCAACCATTATATCAGTAGTTCTCCTGCAAATTGACTCACAGATAGTACCCATGGTGTGATTGCAGTAGACTCCATATCAAACCAATGACCACACATGATTGGTGTCACATAGGGTATGGACCCATGTCCTCTCATGTTTGGGTTATACCCTTTTGAGGTACAGGAAAACACAAAGGCACTCTGGCTGATAATGTTTGCATACAACAGTAAGATGAGTGGTAGTATTCCCAATCCATGTGATGTTGACATCACGCCCAAAGGCCACTTGACACATATGACTGTTGTAAGAATCCTGGACATTACCTCAATGCCAAGAGATGTGCCGCCATTAGCTTTGGGAACACCATGTCTCACGTGAAGTAATACATTGGTGATAGTCCACTGAACAGTGATGTTGTTAAAACAGAATGGGAAACACATGTTGACAGTCATCTGCCTGTTGACCACAACAGTGCCACTGACGTCAGAAAGTACTTTGATGTTTTACATCTCCAGACTGGGTGTGTGTTATCCAGCAAGTAAAAGGACATGGCACCCTGTTCCATCCACTCAGTAGCCTAATCAATGTGTACTGTGGCACATTTGCCATGTTCCCCCACTGGACAACTGCAACAACTGTAGATTCTGCAAACATACCCTACAAAGGGAATACCATGCCTTATATGCATGCCCTGTATGCACAGACTCCAATAACTCCAATGAATCCCCGTATCATGCTGTCTATGTAGGTGCAATCACTACCTCAGTTACATAGCCATGTCTCACCAAATGAGGTCAGGAATGCTACTTCTGAAGATGCCAATCTGTCCACACAACATGCCCCAGAGACCTCAAGGACACTTCCACACTTAAAAGAACATGCATGTGGGACATGTGCACAGCCCAGATACTGTCCATGTTATGGAATATAAATCACATACATGTGAAACAGTGCACATCACTGGCCATCCACAAGAGAAAGCTGGATGAGTGGATGGTGAATACAATACCCACCCCTGAGGACCATTACAGTGACTATACTCCTGAACTATTTTCCTGTGGCTTGATGCCAGGATATTGCCTTGGTATAGCCTTGTAGAGCCTTCAGGCCCATTCACCTACTACACACCTATGAAGCAATGAACCTATGGATCTCAGTACTGGCAAATGTGTATGTGTGTGTGTGTGTGTGTGTGTGTGTGTGTGTGTGTGTGTGTGTGTGTGTGTGTGTCTGTGTGTGTGTCTGTGTGTGTGTCTGTGTGTAGTAATCTCAGTGTGTTTGGTTGATGAATTTCCCCTGTGGCTGTGGTTATTAGCAATCGGAGGTGTGTCCAAACCATAGCATGTATCATTCTCCAGTCTACAACAGATGTTGTAAAGCAACATTTACCTATGTACAACCCTCAGCCCATAATCTATGAGGCATATTCAATCACTGTGTTACAGAGCGGGGATTTCGGTGCACATACTGTACCCTGCCTATGGCATGGTGGATGTGTTACCACACTGCCATACCTCATGGTCTTGCTGCAGGGCCACATCCTGATGACAAACACAAGCCTAGAACAGAAATAGGATACAGGGTGTGAGAACACATTCACTCAGCACTTCACTTGTGGGGGGGAGGGGGAGGTAAAGCTGGCACTGTATGTGTTGCCAAGACTGTGACCAATATCTCTTGTCTCAGGATAGGTATTAGCATTGTGCAGTAACTCACAGCACTTGTGTTTAATGATGTGGAGGTTGCTGATGTAACTATCAAAGGCTGTTGTGATTGTCGTCAGTGTCTGCTGCATGTCTACCATCATAGATGCCTGTAGGGGATTCCATGAGGGATCCAAAGTTGTGTTTGAGGTTAGTAAGGGAGTTCAACAGTCATGGGACACCACCTTTCTCTATAGCAGTGTCCTCCTTCTGATGTACACTTTAGTAATGGCAGGGGACCATCACATTGTCTCCCAGTCTTTGGAGGACAGTGTCTGGGTTCTGTTGGCTCTGGCTAGTACCATACATTCATGTGCCTGTTTATACAGTGCATATGTGTATGATTTCACAGTCATTTAGCTATTTCCCATTGCCATGAGTGCAGTGAAGACATCCACCCCTGTTTTCATGGCTGCAAAGCCAGCTTTGGAGAGGTTTTGCAAGGTGGTTACCTTTGTGGTGGGTGTAGCTGACATGTTGACTTCCATGTTGATTACAGCCTGTGTGGATCTCACCATGCAGGGATTGACATCTTTGGATGAGCAACAGTCCCATATTTAAGTAGTCAACACAGGTCAAGGTTGTTGCATCCTCTGCTGGAGGTCAGTATGAGCTGGTCCAGAGCATTGGAAACGATGAATCTTAGAAGTGTTGGGCCACTGTACTGGTGCTTGGCTTCTTTCCCCAGGTGATGGAGGTGTAGTTGAAGACCTATACTATGTCATTGCTGTGTTGTACCATCATAGATGGCAGGGTGTTGATGAATGTGCACTGACAGTCTAGGAACATAGATGTGGACCCATAGCAAGCTATGGTCTGGATTGCATTATTACCCCAAGGCAGTTGTACTGGAAGTACCTCCAATGCATTATGCTGGGATACTAGTTTGGAGTTGTTCCTAGCCATAATGAATATGGAGACACCACCTGTGGAGGTGTGGTGTAGTCCATGTTTGGGGGCTGACAGCTGTGGAATGGGTCATAGCCTGATACTGCATGTCTGCCACCTCTCCATTACAGCAGACATGTGTCCTCTACTCTGAGTGCTTTGAGTGACTGGATCCTACAAGTTAGATGTCTACTGTTGAGCAGCATGACTCTCAGATTGCATACATGTCTAGCAGTTTTGGTGGTAATTACATTTGGAACACTGCCTAATAAGGCATCTTAGGAGTGGCAAGACACTTAGCACCTGGAAACCCAGTGCTGACAGATGTAGGACATCTGTGGCAAGTCATTGGGTTCTGTCAGTCATGTCTCCCCAAGCAGAGAGGTACTGGATCCCCTGAGAATGACACAAAACACATAAGCCAGTGTTGCAGTAAATTATCTGTTGACAGTACTGCAGCATCATTCTGGGTGATGGTGGTACACTGCTCAGAACTATTGTCACACCTGCCTGAACCACATAATTAGAAAGTTTAACCATGTCTCTTGTCATGTACTCCAGGGAGGTGTGTCCCAAGTCATTCACACCCACACGGATACAGAGTGATAATCATAGTTGTTGGGGAGTGCCATGATTGGCTGTGTCATGTGCTGGATGCTGGCATGTGATAGATATTTGGCTGTTACCTGCTCCATATTCAACTTAGTGAGTGGGATATGTGTGTGCGTCAGTATTGAGTTCCCCATGATCACTGTATTGTGCAGGGTGGAAAGCTTCAGGAGCTTAGGTTGAGGGGCATACTGTGTGGGTTAAATATGTGTCCCTTGGCATGTGCCATGTTGCGGTGTCTGAGTGGGTGTCTGTCTTGCTGGTCTGTGCTGTTTGGGTAAATGTCCATTGAGTGCCACTGGGAAGGTGGGGGAGTGACTTTTCACTGTATGTCATGGCTGCCAAAGTGGGTGTCATGGTGAGTTATGTGTTCAATATATCATATGCAGTTCAACACACGTCTGCAACAGTACTTTACTATGCACATTCCCTATATAGGTCTCTAACGTGTCATACTCATATTCACAGGTAACATGTATATAGACAACATCCCATTAAATGGCCTAGCAGTGGCACAATCACAACTGTTTGACAGACACCCCAGAAGTTGTCATATATGAGCTGTCCTTTCCCAGGGTGGGTCAGGCTCCTACCTCGCAACCTCTCAGAGAATCACATCTGGACAACGGCTAAAATGATGGGAGGATAAATTGGGACAGACTGTAAATATTCCTGTTACAAACATAGGACATTTGTAGAATGATACATTCTGCATTACAGTGAATATTCGTAAGGATCTAGAGTCTTAAACTCAAGTGTTTGTCATTACCTGATGAATTCAATCCTCAGCTATTTGCCAGAAAAGTACAGATCTCGGGAGGAACAGACAAAAATACATAATGGTAAAATGTGGAAATTCTGTGAAGATCTGTACAGCTGAGAGGTATATCTGTGATATCTCCCACTGCAGAGAAGGACAGATGCTATGGCAATAGCAGCTGTTCAGCAGGACATTAGTACAGCAAGTCTTGTTGGGACATATATATATTCCCCCAAATCATATTTCCCATTATTACAGACCAGGTACTACATTCAATTGCTTGCTTACAAGTTCCACTTACCTTTTTTTCTTTCTTCTCTTTCCCACTTTATGTTTAATTTGTTCTTTCTTTCTTTCTCTCTCTCTCTCTCTCTCTCTCTCTCTCTCTCTCTCTGCATTACAGGGATAGAGTTGGTTTGAATAGGTGGCAGCATGGCTTTTGTAGGTGATGCTCATGACCAGGTGATGGCCTGTGTACCTATTGAGGTTCCCCACTTGCTAATTGCATGCAGAGCAGCTGTGTAGTTCTTCCAATAGCCAATGTCATGGCAACACATGCCTATAAATGAGTAGTCCACTTGGGCATTGGCCCTTTCCCTTAATTGTGAGGAAGACATCAGGGAGTTGTGTGAGTTACTACCTCTAACAACAAGACTTGTGGAGACAAGCCAACTAAATGGTGAGGAAGATTCAGGACTTAGGAGCAGAATGTGAGTATTCCTGTTATATGTTTAGAATACTGCTAGTTTCACAGGATTTGTCTGCACATGCTACTTCTGCATGGATTTCAGTCTGACAAAGTTCTGTCTCTGCATGCTCTCAACTGTAGAGCCATCCACATAATAGCCACAGATTAGCCTGTGATGTATGTACTGTTCCCCAGACAGGTGTTGTCCTTGGCAAATCAGTAGCATACTCTGGTGATTGCATTATGTGAATGGTAACATCCATTTGTTTTTCTGACTTTATATACCTCAGAATAACATCCATTTGTTTTTCTAACTTTATATCCCTCAGAAAAGATATGTTACAACAAACCCTGTAACACCAGCAACTTTCTCAGTGTATAACAGCAATATTTCAAGTATGGCCATGTATTTGGACCTCTGTCCACCAGTTATGTCAGGCTTTGTCCAGATGTCATACAGTAGTAGGTTAATAGGTATAATGGTCTATCATTATTTAGTGCTGTCATTCCTGCTGCAGAGAAAGGCTAGGAAACATGTTGAAGTCTGTACGTTCAAGAGGTTGGTGTATGAAAAATGCCCTTAGATGCCCTTGTAACATATTTTATGTGGGGGATAGTGAAAGATGTTTTAAAACTAAGCTGTTAGAACATGTGAGACATAATGCTGATAAGAAAGATGACAGTTCTATAGCCGTATATTTGAATAAATAACACCATGGGGAAAGCAGTGGGTTCCAAGGTACTGTTTTTGAAAAAGTCTGTTCCTCAGTTTGATGAAACATTCATAAAAGGACAATTGTTATGTACAGACTCAATGTATTAATATTAATTGTGATACTTTATTCCATAGGGGGTTAAATGAGTAGTGTAATTGTAGGCTGTGTATTTAATTCTGTAATTAGGTGTTAATTGCTTCTTGTGATAAAGGCGTGTATTTCTGATAATATTTTACTCTCTGAAGCTTTGGCCAAGACATCAGAGTATAACAAACATGTAAATTACTGGCTGGTTGTTTTTTCTTTGCTATGTTCAGACATTTTATTTGTTTTGCTAAGAGGTTGTTGTATGTCTGGCCATTGTGTATCACCTATCATGATTTTGTAGCAGTGTACCATTCACTTATTTATTTGGACTGTGGTGGGGGCCGATGTGAGTGTCATGGCTGCTTTTGTATACAGCTGTGCATGATGCCCCAGTGATGGGTGGTCTATCAGTAGCATATGTGTCTATGGACATTTTGGGACATGTATGCTCTACATGTATTTATATATACACCTCAGTATTTATTGTTAATATATCTATATATTGTTGTACACATATATGGATCTCCCTACAATATCTCTCTCTCTCTATGTATGTTTCTATTCAGATATATATATATATATATATATATATATATATATATATATATATATATATATATATATATATATATATATATATATATTTATAGATACCAATCCTTCCTAATTACACATTGTCTCTTTCATATTGTAAACTGGCTATAAAGAAGGGTATGTTTGAGAAAACATCCTAGAGCCATACAGCTGTAGTGGCTTACTAGTAAATTGCTTTGACTTTGGTGTGCAGGGTCCTGGGTTCAAGTCAAGCAAGGGCTGTTTACTTTGTTGCTAGGCAGAACAAGGACTGTTGGATACAGAGGGGTTAAGGCAGTTTTGAGCAGGTTTGCATGACAGTAAGAGTGCTAATGTATGGTTAAACAGATAGGCACTTACACCGTGTAATCTTCACTTACCACTGCGCAAATCTGCTTAGCATTTATATTCAAGCAATGCTGGAACCTGCTAAGCATAGCTCAACCCTGGTAAGCATTGATCGCATTCTAATCTAATAAAATATCAGAGTAATGACATCTTTAATAAGTTTATTTAATTTCCTGTACATAACATGCTTCTATGTGCTGTCATTACAGTAGGAAGGGGTGTGAGTATACTGTATGGGACACTTGAGTATACATAGGTAGTACCACAATCTTTTCTCTTTGTATTTGTTTCATGCATGGGTAGTATCTCAGGTTATATGCAGTCACACTTGTATGTTACATCAGCTACAGTTGCCAAATATAGTTTAACACACATTGTATCATTATTATGTTAGTACTTTTAACAGTGCTTTTCCAAGTAAGAGTAGATTGCAGATTATAGTACTGGAATCAGACAACCAAGCATGCAAAGCTGGACTCTGAGTACTAACTATCTTGTTCTTGGCATTTGAGCTGTATGTTTTTATGTATCTCCTACTGGATATTGATCTGATATGTTGATATTAACTGTAGACTACTAGGTTTTTGGACATGTCATTGAGGACTGCTGTCATGTATTACTGGCATACCTTTCATTTTCAGATGTCTATCTTTCAAAACATTCATCCTAATGCATAATGCTCAATTCAGTAGGGACAAAGCCTGAGGTGAGGCTGTGCTTGAACAGGGCACACAGGTGAGGTGCCAGGTCACTCTGTAGTAAATGAATCAAACACAGCCAGGCATATTGTCAGGTTCAATAGAAGTTGTATTCCTGGCCTTTGACAGTGGTGCTTTAATCTGTGCTGCAGTAATACTGGGTGCCTGGCAGTGTACTGGTATTGTGATTCATCCTTGGAGGGAGAGAGGGGTAAAGTTTGCACTCAGTATGTCAACCAGCATATTTGCAATATTTGTTGGCTCAGTCTGGGAGGTACCATTGTCTAGTAGCTCAGAACAAATCTTGGTATTGCCATGGAGATTCTTTACATAACTGTATGAGGCCTTGTGTTTGTCTTTACTATGTGCTCCAATTCTGTTCTCACAGCTAACATTGTAGTATTTGATGAGGGATCTGAACTTTTAGTTGAGGCTGATAAGGGTTTATTTCCAGTCTTGGGACTTCACCTTATTCCATATTGGTTCCCCCCTTCTGTTTTACTGTTTCTCTATGGCCGGGGACCACCAGATCAGCTTCCTTTATTTGGAGTTGAGGGTCCTGGTTCTATTCTGTATGGTGGTATCCATGCATTTGTGTACATGTTCATAATGCATTGTTGTTTGAGTCAGCTGTCATGCAACTAGTCTCCATTTGCATGGCTGCCATGAGGTTAGCCACCTCTGTTTTTATGAAGCCATAGTTAGCTTCGGAAAGGCTTTTCATGGTGGTTGCCTGTGTATGGGGGGGGGGGGGCACCTGTGGATTTTCAAAGGTGATTAATTTGTGTTCAGATATAACAAGGGGGAGATGACTATTGGTGTAGAGCAACAGTCACCCATGTTAGCAAGGATCAGGTTGATGTCACGGGCATGTGCATCGGTACATGAGTAGCTTTCTCTGTTAATGGTAGGGTAGTTGAAGTCAACCAGTATGAGAGTATTCGGATGGGCACTAATATTTTCCAAGGTGCTTAAGGGCATGGAGTGTGAGTTTTGGGACATGTTTGGGGACATATAGCAGGCTACAACCTCAACCACTGCCTTACCCAATGTTAGCTATGCCTGCAGGATCTATAATGCATAATGTTGGTCTCTCACTCTGGAGGTGTGTGCATTCTTAATGAATATAGAAATACTACCACCTTTGGAACTTCAGTCCACGTTCTGCAGCCAAAAGTTGTAGAATGAGTTATAGGCTGGTAGTGCAGGAGTGCTTCCTGCTGCCTTTAACCAGGTCTCTGTTACACCATAGATCTCATTGTTCCCCATTTTAAGGAATACTTCCAGTGAGTGCATTATCAGATTTAGACTTCTAGTGTGCAGCAGCATGACCCTCAGATTGCATGTATTTCTAGCTGTCATATATTGTTGTATATTTATGTATACTTATACATATATTTATATTATATATATATATATATATATATATATATATATATATATATATATATATATAAAATTATATATAGGAGCACTTCAAAAACCTGAAAGCCCAAAATCCTGAAAACCAATATCCTGAAAGTTCAAAATACTGAAAACTCAAAATACTGAAAATTGAAAATCCTGAAAACACATAGGATAGTAACACTCCCTGGGTCTACCTGACAACACCGACGCACTACAACACCGACAACGAAATCACCGACACCACATAACCGAAACTTCACTAACATGAAACCTCACATGCCCGACACACCACAATCCCGACAATCAACAAACAAAACAAATCACCTTTCCAAAAAGTACACACACAACACAAGCACACCAAAATCCTTACAAACCCACATGAAACCTTACATACACAACTATCTATAACCTTAACCCAAACCCTAACCCTAAGGTCCATCACTATCGCACACTCACCTAACCTGCGCCCTAACCCTAACTCACTTAACCCGCCCCTAACCCTAAAGACTGTCATTATCGCACACTCACCTAACCCACGCCCTAACCCTAACTCACTTAACCCACCCCTAACCCTAAAGACTGTCACTATCGCACACTCACCTAACCCACGCCCTAACCCTAACTCACTTAACCTGCCCCTAACCCTAAAGACTGTCACTATTGCACACTCACCTAACCCACGCCCTAACCCTAACTCACTTAACCCACCCCTATCCCTAGAGTCCATCAATATCGCACACTTACCTTACTCGCACCCTAACCCTAACGTCCGTCACTACCGCATACTTACACAGCCTTTTCACATGTCAGTGTTCTCAGCATCGGGGTTTTCATCCATCGGTCATCTCAGTTTTCCATCTTCTGGTGTCGGTGTTCTCATTGTCGGCATTGTCAGCTTTTGGCGTTGTCAGGTAGACCCCACTCACTATATTCCAGCACAAATACATAGAGAAAAATATTACCCTTCAACTATATGCAGGAGGACAAGCCCCTCCTGCACCCCCCCATGTGGGGGGTTGTGCCCCACACACCCCCTGCTACTTAAATATATAAACTCTGAGACTGCACTTCACTACACCAAGTGCAATCTTGGAGTTGATATATTTAAGTAGCAGGGGGTGTGGGGGGCACAGCCCCCCACATGGGAGGTGCAGGGGGCATTCCACCCTGGTTATACTTGGAGAACAGTAATATAGTTTGTGTTTTATTTGTTTTTGTATGTACTTGTGCTGGTATATAGTGAGTGTTGGTATCTTGTGTGTTTTCAGGATTTTGAGATTTCAGTATTTTGAGTTTTCAGTATTTTGAACTTTCAGGATTTGGTCTCATGATTTTGGTCTTCAGGATTTTGGGCTTTCAGGATTCAGTAGTGCTCATCTATATATATATATATATATATATATATATATATATATATATATATATATATATATATATGTATTTATTCACCTTTCTATATGTATGCATAAATGTAGATATAAATGTGGATGTAACGCTCTCTCTTTCTCACTATATGTATAGATTTGTCCACATATATTCATTTCCATACATATATGCATGTGTATAGAGAGTACCTGACTGATTGTACAGAGTCCTTTCCCTACTGTTGAATGACTGTACTAACTGATATGTTTGCAATGTCATCACTATTTTGTAGGGCTTAATGGTACTTCGCTTTGATTGTAATTTACAGGCCCCTGGGTTCACGACTTGGCAGGCCTTATTATTTTGTTGCAAGGCAGAACAGTTCTGCTGGGGAGGAAGGAATAAGGGCAATAATTAAATGGGGTCCCTAGTTTGGGCCCCTTCACACCCATTTAGACAGCGTTTGGGCTGATTTGTTGCAGTAAGAGGTTCAGAGTGTGGATCTGACTGCTGAATGTCTGTGTTGCATGATATGTTTGAAAAAACATCAGTCATCTCTGTACCTCAGATGGCTTAGTGATAAGTTGCTGTGGCTATGGCGTGCAGGGTCGTGGGTTCAAGTCTTGCAAGGGCTGATTATTTTGTTGCTGGGCAGAACAAGGGCTGTTGGATACAGAGTGATTAAGGCACTTTTAAGCAGTTGTAAGTGGGTTTGCATGGTGGTAAGCAATTCTAACTTCCTGTTAACTATGCTGACAGATAGCCTTAAAAGTGCTTAATCTGGGTTGGCATTGCTTAGCACCATGCAAACAGGCTTAGTCCTGCTTAGCCCATGCTAATTTCTTTAAAAGAAAAGAAAAAAGGGGTGATAGGAAAGTAGTAAAAAAGGGGGCATGAAGAGGGAAAAACAATATGGATGGGTGTAGGGAAGGTTCATAGCCGTCCATTTCTTCTACAGCAACAACTGCGCATATATACTGAATTTGGAGGTAAATTTGAGCACTCATACCCCTGAAAGAGAGGGGTGAGGACAACAATAAATGTGTTGTGAAGCCAATTAGACAAGTTACATGGACATGTATGCGAAATGGACAGCTATGTATGGGGCAGCATTTTTTTGGGGGAACAGATTGCCTTTTTTTTAAGGTGAGAGTGTGATGTTTGGGAAGGATAGTAGGTATATTTGGGGAGGTAAGTTGGATAGGACAGACAAGAGACACAAGACAGCATACAGGGGTGATATATGATACATGTTGGGAGAAACACCTTGGAAGGGGAGGGTTGCTTGGTAATCAGTGCCCCACGAGCCCCCAAATGGATACAGTAGGACTGAGGTCCCCAACCATGGGCAGTCACCACTGCACCTTCTCTGCCCCAAAGGTGGCTGTGCTGGGGGCTGACCAGGAGGGGCAGGCTGACCGTTTAATTGGGACACATGGCCCTCAAGCTGGCATAGAAGACCTCCCAATTCCTTGTGGAGCTCGCTATGCTCCAGACTCTGCACCTGGCTTTAGGTGACAGGATCCTGTCTGTGCCCGTACCCAGGGGTAGGACAAGCCCATCCCAAGAAGTGGTTCCACCAGAAGTTGGTGCAGGACCAGCAGACGAGGATGTCCAGGGGTGTGTCCCAGATGTGCAGGGGTCCAGTGCCACAGCCATCTGAGGTGGGAGAGGTGGATCTGCTGGGATCAGCCTTCCCAGACATGCTATAGTGTTGCAGTTGTAGAATATAACAGCATGCATGAGTATTCCTATTAACTCAAAACAACAGATTATGAACATTTGCATAGCAAACAGAACACATGCTTATATATGGAGCCACAGTGGGCATTACACCAGCATGCAGGTTACATTGATAGCAACAAGCCACCAATGATAGTATTTGAACAGGAACATTAATTGGAATACATTTCAACATTTGTAGAACAACAGGACACATGTCCAACAGTAGGTTTTGTGGAAAACATACCCATTCATTTATATGTTTAGATTATTGATGAAGATAAGGTGGGGGAGACAGAGAGATGTCAGTTAACAAATGTAGATTCTTGCAGTGATCACAGCGTTAATGATCATTGCTCTACTCATTACCTTACAGGTATTATTACAACAACCTATGGCCTTGGGTAGGGCAGTGGAATGTTTGCACACAGTATATAATTACAGCCTTCTTATACCTACTTTATACTTTCTCTTACCTGAAAGACCTGTAGATGGAATGTTTCTTAACACTACTTGACTGTTTCTACACATATTCATAAAATCCTAGTCGAAATTATGCATACAGCTTACTACCACTCCCGGAATTCGAACCGTGGCTGTTTCTGCTAAAAATACAAGTTTGTGTTTTATCAGAAGGAGCTGTTGAGAAACTGCTGTCTTTTCCTTGAATGATTTCTGTGTCATTCAACAAATATATGTTATTTACTACCTAATTATTAAAAAAATAAATTCTCTACTGCTTTCACGTGTAAAATGCTAATTCGCTTTTCTGGAGATTGAACCAAGAATGGCTACTTACCAAGGGAGTGCTCTAACCACTTCACTATTTCTGCACTGCTGCTATTTAAGGTATATTCCTATTTAGCTCCTTGTGATGTGTAAGCTAGGCTGAGCAGAGCTGTGTGATCTGCACACTCGCTCAGCTATGCTTAAATTTTATTGCGGACAGAAATAAAAAATTAAACTGTTGTGTTTTATTTTTGTACTGTAGGAGTATGCACATTGATTTCTGCAACATTATCTGTGGGGGGCTGTGCTTTTACAACGATGATGACATGGCAGGCTTTGTATTTGAGGTATGCTTCACGGACACTAACAGTGTCCACTATACATCTCAACTGTACAGATTGTCACAGACTGGCCAGATATTTGCCTTATATATTTGGTCTATTTTTCATAGAATTTTGGCTTTCTGGCAGATTAAGGCAGAGCATTAGGGATCACGTTTGGGAATAATGACAGACATTTGGGTTTTACACTTCATACCCCTTGTGTACTTCATGCTACTGTGAAGCCTGTCATTCTGTTGACTTTGTACATTTGTGAGAGCAATATCTCACATTTGTCCATGGCTTTGTCCAGATTACTTGTCCAGTTGACAGGTAATGGTGTCCAAGCACACTCTTACTATATTTAGATTGCCATATGGTAATTATGGAATGCAAGGACGTGTTTATACTAAGAGCACTGCACTCAGACACACCCCCTGCGCTCGTACACACAGACCGTGTCCGTTTAAGTGTAGAGCAGCGCACCTTCATGAATATGCAAGGCGGGTTGTTGCTCTACATGGACACGAGCAGTTCCATGCAAGAATAACTTATTCTTTCACGGAACCTTCGTGAATCCAGGGGAGGGTCTTTACACCCAGTTGATATCCATAACCATTACGGTGTCTGCAAAATATCCCAATTAACATCCAAACCAAAAAAAGTAAAAAAGGTATGCAGACAAACCAATTAGTAAAAAATTGCAAGAAAAACTAGTAAAGCTAGATTTGTTTACTGTATGATACCTTAAGCCTCCTGTAATAAAGCCAAAGCTGTCCTAAATTGTAGCCAGACAATCCACTTATGCTGTGCTGATGAGGTGATAAGAAGGGTGAAACATGCATGTCCACAGCTAGTGGGGTTTGGCATTATTGGCCAAAATGTATCCATTAAGACTTAAGTCATGGACATTCAGAAGCCATATAGCTGAAACATGATGTCCTTAAGGGGTCATTTGCATATATCCCATGATCCTTAATTACAAGAGGTTTAAGTATAACACAGTGAAAAACCCTAGCTTTGCTATTTTTTTGTAGTTGTTTACTAATTCTTTCCATACCATGGAATACCATATAAATACCTTCTGGTTCAAGTTATTAGTATATTAACAAATGGCACATGTTCATAATACTTTTGGAAAATAACTCATTTTTTTTGTGACATCCAGAGTTGGACCATGGTCAAATGGGCCTTTAGGCAGGGTAATGGATCGACTCCCCCTACAGCACTTCCTCAAAGCCATTTCTTTGTCCCATTTCTTGGCCATTTCTCCCCAGTTACCATAAACGCTGTTAAAACCACTCAGTGTGTTTACTATTTTCTTTTTTACATCTACATTGAATATAGATATTTGGATTTAATTTAAAACTTGCATTCCAAATTTTATAGCACAAACATTTGCTAAACAAAACAATACATTCTCACAGTGAAAAATTAGCATTAACAGTAAACCTCTCTGGTCTTGAAACTCACATTCATTGAAAATGTATTGAAACCAACATTCATTAAAAATGCATCTGGCCAGTGGCAGGTGAGTTTTACTTTTGGGTGGTAGGCCACTTGCACACATTTTAGGAACATGCATACATGCATGTGTTACTTGATTCACCCTTTTGATTGTATTAAATTGTATTCCTTGCAACAATACAGCACCACTTTTAAGAGTGTGTTTTAAATTTGTAGTTTTGAACATTTTTCCAGCAAGCAGTGAAACAAAATATATGACGCAGTCATGACAAAACTGCCCATTTCCGAATATTTTAGACAAAAAAGGCCACTCAAACTTCTATCAGTATAATCCACCAATATCAGTCAATGTACACAATCTTTGCAGATGTAAGCCATTTGAATAATTTCTCATTTAAAAGTTATGTAAGTAATGAAGATGTTGTTGGCAAACAACTTTATATTTCATCTTCAAATACAGTGCTTATTGCCCTTGAAGAATTGCCTATGTTACAAAAAAAAATAAAACGTTAAGCAGATAATGTTGCAAAAGGGAATTGATGGCAACTATGCATCTCATCCAAAGATGGATATACTCAGGCTGCAGCACCTCACCCCCACTTAAAGTACATCACAGTTATCAAGAATGCTCTCTCATATTGTCTTCCATTCTCACTTTCTCCTGTTTATGTAAGTCAAGACCTCCCATGCAAGGCATAGGAAGGACACACTAGTTAGAAGAGAAAAGCCATAAAAACTCACAAACGAAACAGAACTTATCAAAAAAGTAGTCAGAAATGTTCAAAAGTAATATATTCTATGCACAAATTAAAAAAGAAAAAGTAACCACCAGAAACGTTCACATAAAAACATAAACTGTGTATATTGTAAATGCCAATACTGTGTGATAAGAAATGCTCTCAGATGTCCTAGTACATACCTATGAAGGAACCAACTAGAATGTAACAAAAAATGCTCATAAAATATTTGTATAATGCAAAGCTAGAAGGAAAGATGACATGTTGTCCACCTCTGTGTGAGACACATGCGGTTAACAATTAATTTACTTAACTCTTCCTTATTTTGGATCTCCACTGGCAGGTAAGAAAAAGGATCCAGGCTTCTACTCCAGCACTAAGAGGAGCAGCCAGCAACCCCAACTCAAGCCAGCAAAACAGGTCTGAAGGGGTCAGTAGAACCAACCGATAAGGAAGACTTGCAGCTCAACAAAAATAAATAAAAAAATGGCAAGTGTACAAGACATAAATCTAACTGGCAAAGCAGTTCCACAGCAATATGAATCAGTAATCTAAACAAAGCAAGGAAACTGAGCTGTAAATCTAGGAAATGTCAAAACATGCTGCTACTACAGAAGCAACAAATAAAAGATTACCATTTGAGACTTCCCAAATATTGCTCCATCCCAACTACGCACAGTGTTAACATTATTCTATGAGGTCCTCCGACTTTTTTACCAGCTGCCTTCCACCAGTACTAAAAAAAAGGTCTCTGGCAATATTTTCACACATCACCTGACAAACCTTGATTAAATACAAGTATGGACGTATTACCCATTTTGGCATTTTTTATTTGAATAAATAAAAGTGCTAATTACCAATCCAGGTTATGGGCTGGTGCTTCATTAGCAATTTACAACTTCTGACTGTAAAAGCAGCTACACAGGCTGGCATTCCTGTGTGAAGATGGGAAGATAACATGAGAAAGCTTTTTTAAGAGATTTTTTTTAACTGTGTTTTGTTACCCTACTAGCTGCTGTATGTCTGCCATAGTGTAAAGGAATAATTCAGTTCCTGTAACCTCTGAGCAGGATTACTGTGACTTCTGAATGTTATTGGACTTTGAGCCTCAGCTGACAAGGAACTAACCCTCACAGTTCAAGCTTATTTCGGGAGATAAATTTGCATGGCATACACAGCGTACCTCCAAAAGTGGTACATTTGAGAGATGGACATAATGGGGGTAGTTTAGCACCCCCAGTAAATCGCCACATTCAGCCAATGACAAAATTAGTAAATAGTGCAGTTCATGCATTCGTGAATTGTGTCTTTATGAATGAATGAGTGAATTATGCTTTCCAAACTATTGATACGTGTGCATTTATTTATTATATATCTATATATTGAACAGGACATACTTTTAATCTTTTATGTTTTAACATCAGAATACCACCCATCCTGCCAATCATTGTTTGCCTACTAGTGCAACTCAAGCAAGTAAATCTGGTAAATATGATCAACCTGGCTTGCTCAGACTTATTAGTCCTTTTGATGTGAATGCCTGTACAATTATATAGTGGAATATGGAAACCCTTCACATCAGGCACTGTTGTTTATTCATTCCTTTTTGAAACCTGTAGAGCACTACACAGCTGTCCTTTTCATTAGCTCTCAGATTCATTAAAACTCATATTTCATGTTCCCAAAAAAAGAACGCATCCAAGATACACCTGTTCGTTTTACTTATCACAGAAATTAGTGATCTTATTTCCCACTGCTGTTGCGAGAAAAAGATGACACTTAAAATGCTTGCATTAATGCAATGCTAACACAGAACCATTAAAAGCGTTGGAAAAATGTTCCAGCACAACAAAGTAGTGTCAAACACTCACTTGCATTAGATGGACAACTAAATTAAGTAACACTTCCAAATAATTCTTCTTCGGTAACCACAACATATCCAGAAGTGACTATGGACCAGGCCTTGTGAAATGGCAACTTTGTGTTGAAACACAGTGAGCCTCACTTCAACAGGGTACTATTTCTCAGAGAACCTTTTTACTCTAGTGGTGCAAGAAAATTACATTTTTAGAGGGATTTTGTGACAGAGGACAAAAAAACTTACTGTCCATGCTGTGGAGATAACAATTATGTTGTTAATTCATTTTACAGTGAGCAAGGAGGTGGCAACATTGAATGGAAAAATATGCTATTTTGACTACATTTTCAAATTTCAACAAAGAACAGTGCATTTCTTTTCTTTTCTTTTTTCCACCAATCAGAAGAGTAGAAACGTTTTCTTTCAGTTTGTACTCTAAGGTCTTGTACTGCTACTCCCCCAAAGCATCCACACTGCCCTGCCACCAATGCATCCATGCTGACTCACCCCCAACACATCCACCCCACCAAAATTCAGTCTTCTGAGATGTCCACAGTCACACTTAACTGGCATTTAGTAGCAGTCATCCACTGAAACAAGCTCCTGTACTACCACATTAAGGTAACCAGTATTACAGAGGTCTATTCACACCACACACAAGCTACTACCATCACCACAAAGAGACACACATGCACACACCACCACAAGCTCTTGTGTATATATGTATGTGTATATATGGGTTTACATCATATGACCTAAATTTCATTTGACAGAAATTCATTTGACTGAGACCAAAAAACTGAAAGTTCAAAAGACAGAAAACTCATTTGACTGAAACTCATAATACTGACACATTAAAGTAAAAGGTATATGCCCTTTTCCCCACTATAGTGCGATCCTGGAGTTAGTGTATATAGTTAGGTGGGTGTGGGGGGCTGTTATGAGTTTCAGTCAAATGAGTTTTCAGTCTTTTGAACTTTCAGTGTTTTGGTCTCAGTCAAATGAATTTCAGTCAAATGAAATGTATGTCATATGAAGTAGACCCATATATATATATATATATATATATATATATATATATATATATATATATATATAAATATATAGATATATAGATATAGATATGTAGATATACATGCACACACACACACACACACACACACACACACACACACACACACACACACACACACACACACACACACAAATCTAAGCTTGTTGTAAAGAACACAATGTTAAAATTCATGCTCCTCAATGTTCCATATTGAATGGGTCTATTAGAAAAATGCTTACTGAATGTAACAAGTATCATGGTAATTCATCAAATATCTTTAACACAAAATTTTCAACTAGCCCCCCTTTTGAATAGTTTCCCTTTTTACTTGTGTAGCTTTCCAGAAAGTAACTGTGGACTACATTCAATAAGCAGACATTTGTTTTCCAGACTTCATAACCATCTGGAAATGTATGCTAATGCAAAATATGTTGCACAACTAACTTTCTAACACTGGAGCAATTTGTTGAGGAAATGAAATGGCAATTATCTTTTTGCTGTGCTCCTCATTTGGTTATTATGAAGCATTTCAGCTTCAGGCTGCATATCCTTTCAGAAAATACATGTCAACAGAAAACCTGTTTTTTTTTTTTTTTTTTTTTTTTTCCTTTGTTTCTAACAACTTAGTTTATAAGACCAATAAATAAAATCTGCCTCTGATTTTGGGCCTTACCTTTCTCTTGATTGAGAGGTATAATACAGGTCCTAGGTAATAGACATAACACTTTTCTGAATTTTTTTTAACCGTTTATTGACTGGATTAGTCTCACTAGACTGGTAGCTGCATCAAGGGAGAGCTGAGGTGGTATTTATACTACTAATGGGAAGTTTGGCCAGAGCATCAGGGAACTTATTTATTTATTTTATTTAACATTTATTGACTGGGAAAGTCTGACTAGGACAGAGCCTATTTTCAGCAGATGCCCAGGGAGAAATGCTCCAGACACATGCCTTTGGAATGTGGGAGAAAACCGTTGTACCCTGAGGAACCCCACGCGAATGCAGGGAGGACATGCACACTCTGCACAGAAGTCACCCAACTGAGAATCGAACCAGAAAACTTCTCACTGTGAGGCATCTAAATTGAACACTGCACCACTTTTCACTAGATGCCTTGCCAAGGGATCTTTTACATCCACCATAGCTACCACCAACTCAAACAGATGGGGCCTCAGTTTAACATCTTATCTGAAGGACAGCACACTCAAGCATGCACTACCCCCATTATACTGTGTCAGTAATCAGTCTGCCTGGTGTGCGAATAGAGCCCACAGCCTTCTGCTCCAAAGGTAAGGGTACTACCTGTTGTGCCACTGACAATTCAAATGCCAGCACTGACTAGTGTAATGCAGCCTGATCACTAAGCATTTCAACTCAGCAGTATACTTAAAGTAGGCTGGCAAATGACTAAACACATGGTGACATCCTTTGATATTAAAAATACATATAACAAATACTGCATTTTATTCACTGGATATTATGCAAGCTGAAATATTCCAAAAAAAGAGTGAAAGGTGCCCTTACATACAAATATTTCAAGCATTAGCAATAATGCCCTTCTAGCCTGCCAGTACTAAAACAGTTTTTCCGTTAGTAAGTGTCCACAATGTTAAGTATAAAATCTAGTGCTTGCTTTAAATGCAATTTGGTTGTCTATTCCAAGCATCAGCTGCTCTCTCAAAGAACCAATTAATAGACTTCCAATTCCTATAGAATCTTCAACATGAGGTGCCTGATGATTCTGTCCTTTTTGATAACCCCAAAAATTTCCAAATTTAGTTCTGTCTAAAATGCTCTATATACCCGAATAAGGTCTCCTCTTAAATATCTATATGAGACACTGTACAAGTTCAGACATTTCAGTCTTTCATAATAACTTCAATTTTCACATCCATGGATGCCCTTCGTATATTTCCACCATACTCTTTCCAGTTTACTCACAGTTGTGAAATTCTTATAAGGTTTCCATGCTGTTATTTCAAACTTAAATGTGGGTCTAATGTAACTAACAAACAATGACTTAATTTCTGATTTTCGAGACCTACTAAATCTTTTTATATAACCTTTAGTTATATCACTATCAACAAACTGATTGATATGATTAGAAAAACTCAAAGCTGGATCTACCCATATAACGAGGTTCTTAAATGAATATACACTTTTAATCACTGTGTGCTGCGCTAAATATTCATGTTTCAGTTTAGGTCTCTCGAATCTCATGAGCTTAATTTTTAATGTATTTATAAACACTTGCATCTGATTTGGAGGGGGGTTCATACCTCTCAACTGTCCAGATTTTAGCAGAAAGTTCAGATTTTTCCTCATTTTTCATTAGGGTTCCTCATAAATGTCATGGTTTTCTGACAATTGCTTAACGATTGAAGTCACTAAATAATGACATACATTCCAGTCTTAGACTTCTAAGTTTACAAGGGCAATATTTAAATTCTGTCCTTATTTTGGCCTTTGCCCCCCACCCCCACCCCATTATGTTGGGTTTGAGCAAAATGATTTCTTGCATTAATAGAGAACAGGCGGGATCCTTGTAATAACACACACACACACACACACACACACACACACACACACACACACACACACACACACACACACACACACACACACACACACACACACACACACACACACACACACACACACACACACACACACACACACTTTGTTAACTTACCTTCTCTTGCAGAATGAAAATACCAGCTTACTGTTTCATCTCAGTTCGGGATGGAGCAGCAGCAGACTTAAAATGTAGCTTCTCACCCTGGACACCGAACCATTCAGTCATGTAACGCCCAAATCTCTCTAGCTCGAGTTATTGAGTTCTTGTTCCTGCAGCTGCAGGGTCTTCACAAAAGAAATTGCATCATTTCTGATCCGATGGAGTTCAGTAATCTAGGTTCCAATAAAATGAACAGGAACGCTTCAGGAATAAGTGATCCAGGCCAGTGTGTGTGTGTAGTGCAATGATCATATCTCACAATAACACAAAAAGTTAAAAATGGACCGGTCTGACCCTAACTGCAGAAGAAAGAAGAACAATGAATTAAAAAGACAGCAGAAACTGAAAAGTAAAACACACAGCGGCTCCACGAAGAGAAAGAAAAAGAAGAGGGATTTGACTGCAGCTGTATTTGATGGGAATTAAGCAGCCCGCCAAATACACCTGCAGCCAGTAACAATTGTCGATTCTAGACTGGACCAGTCATCACCCTTCTCCACAAGTACAGAACTGAATAGCACCATGTTGTGATGTTACAAACCCGAAGCACATTACCAAGTGAGGACTTATTTTTGTTTTTTTGCTACCCCATGGCTGGCCATAGAGTATGCCAGCAGATACCCATGCCAGTTACCACCAATGTACATCAGCTTTAAAAAGGGGGTGGCACATGCCGCTGCACCCAGTCTTAAATCTGCCACTGCATACATACACATCTATCCACTAAGCAAACAAACTTTTTGTTGAGTTAATTAACTGACTTAACTTTTCTGAATTGCTGAGCTTTACGATGCTTTACCTGAGATATTTCTGGGGGAGAGCACATTGCTAAATAGCATGGGCCAATCCCCAGAATGCCTCATTAGGATGTAGTTCAGCCGAGGAAAACACCCAATATTGTGGTTCTGTAGATGGTATAAAATTATTTCAGAGGTCCTGTCACTGAATCAGAAAGGACTTTTCTCAGCAGAAAGATGGTCAAGTTATGGCTTACTACTGATTTTAGTGATTTCTGAATCACAGGGAATGCTTCTGGACTGGAATGATAGTGTAGTGTGTCGACTGCCTCAATAAATGCCTGTTACCTGACCACCAGCTTGCTACCCACTGTCATAAACATGTTATATGATATGATAATAATCATCTTGCTGTTCTGAACAGTACTTAAAATGAACAAATACATTTAGTTTATATAATAGTGCAGGAGGATACAGCACTTTTTAAGATGCTCTGAACAGCTTCACCTCCACTTTTAGTATCTTTATTGATTTCTTATATTACACGATGATCTGAATAGCTTCATCTCCACTTTTGGTATCTTTATTGGTTTCTTATAACTTCCAAACAGCTATTTAAAACTTCATTATATTTTGAGGTTACAAAACCAGGTTCTCCCTCCAGCAATGAAATGCCATCCTGAATTATGTGATTTATCAAGGACAACCCTGTGCTTTTGACACTATTATATTTGCACTGTACCATTTAACAAATGCTGTTAAAATTACAGCTTCCTTAACTTATACTGCTATTATTTGGGGATGATCCTTTTGCAACAGTGCCTTAATCTTATTGTTTTCATAACCTCATTATGTAAAAGTGACTCTATCTTTGAGATATCATCAAAAAATCTGTCTTTGGGAGTTGGTATTACTGATGTATCACAATCAAATAAGTCTGCCAGTCACACTACCCTTGTCTTCTTCCAAGTTGATAGCATTGAGTTGCTAACAACATTATAATCTGAGTTTCACCATAAAGGGAGCGAGAGAGAGTGCAGGAACCTTACCAACTGCAGGCAGCCAAACATCTAAAACATTTTTTTCATACTAGTTGCTTTATATCTTTGCATTCCACTTAAATACTTCATTAACCTCATCTATTGTTTGCTTCAAAGTAATGATCTCCTGTTTAATATACAATTCTATATCTCATCCGAGGATTTCTTTTCAGTTTTCTTTCTTTTTTTCTTATAAGTCTCTTAATGTTTGACTAGCAGAATTAGCCCAACTGAAGTAGATGAATAAAGCTCCATGACTCAGGCACACAACTTTAGTTGGTTGCTGAGGTACTTGCAGGAACTAGTGTCAAAAACAGAGGACTGGCATAATAAGTAAGGTTTTTACCTCACAGATTCAAAGCACAGGGTTTGATTCTAGAAAGCTCACCTAGACTCTGCTGCAACTTGCTGTGAGGGAAAGGTTAGCTTGCTTTTGCTTTCTTGTATTTTGTATTACTTTATTGCCTTCTTCTATTTTATATGTTGTGATTTGTTTTCTTTACACTGTGTTTGACTTGAGTTCTGCTTTTAATTGCAAATTAAAACTAGGAAAGAAACCACAGCTGTGTCTCTTGTGAGTCAATTTCCCACCCCTCACCCTGGTGCTGTTGTGTTCTTAAACTCAACTGTCTTTCTAGTTGCCTGCCCCCATGTTAATTTAACCACATATCTCCTTCCTTTTCCCGTTTCATTGCTGTTATGAGTAAGCACAAGATTACCATTTTGTGAAATCACTCCCCTTCAACTATTTAAATTTATTGGCCATCACACTGTATTCCATAGAACCAGAATACAAAAAAGTATCCACCCCCTTTCAATCTATCTTTCTGTTTTGAAATTAGTTGTTCTCTGGTTAAACAGCTAAAGCTTAAGTTACCTCATGTAGGTTCATAGGTGTGTACTAGGCTAATAGCCCTTGAACCTTTACAAGCCTAGCCCATAGGATTACCCTGGCACCGTGCCACCCGACCTTAGTTCCCAGTGCCTCTGTCGAGTCGAGCCACTGAAGTGATCCCTGGGGTGAATTTTCTATTTCCCATCCACTCGTCAAGATTTCTCTTGAAGAGATCCAGTGAAGCTCTCCGCTTGACATTTATGGGAAGTCTATTCCATAGCATGGACAGTCTCTGGGTTATGAACCTGTCCCTCCAGCGTGTTCTGTTGATTGTGGTAATGAGGTTGAGGTCTCTGGAGCATGTAATGCGGAGGGATTGGGATTTCTTTAGCTGTAGCATTTCTAACAGAGCTGGGTCAGACATGGCTTTGTAAGTCAAGCAGAGATCGCCTTTAAGTAGGCGCTATGAGACAGAGAATAGTTGGAGTTTTTTGAGTCTGTCCATATAGGACAAGTGTTTAAGGCCTAGGATCCTCTTTGTGAGGTACTTTTGTGGCCTCTCCAGTTGTTGCAGGTGTCTAGTGAAGTACATGCCAAATGGGGCATTATACTCGATGATTGGCCTACTGAGGAAAGAGTAAAGGGAGACAATGACCTCTATCTTCCTGGATGCAAAACCCTTAGTAATGAGATGCGCCACACAGAAGGACTTTCTGACCACAGTGGCAATGTGGTGGTCAAAAGAGAGGTTGCTGTCAACCTGGGTTCCCAGATCTCTTATGACGCCTTCTGTGTTCAGTGGACTACCATCGATGTGGTAATTCATGGGAACTGGGTTTTTCCCAAAGGGGATGACAACACATTTTTTGGCATTGAACTTAAGGCCATGGTTCTGACACCAGTCATTGGTCTCAGTGAGGCCTTTCTGTAGAATGTCAACATCACTTAGTCAGTTAATTATGGCTCCCAACTTGCAATCGTCTGCGAATCTTGTCAGCTAGAGTCCCTTCGTGTTGGCCTGGACTTCAGAGAAGTATATACCAAACAGGAAAGGACTCAGGACTGACCCTTGTGGGACTTCACTAGTGACTGGCCAGCAGTCTGACTTGGAGTCAGCTATTTTCACACTTTGGGTTCTATATGTAAGCCAGTTTGCAACCCACCTAGTGATATAGGGGTTGATGCCTAGCTTAGTGTGTTTTTCTATGATTCCTGAGTGGGGAATGGTATCAAAGGCCTTGATTTCAACATCTAACTACTTAGTGCACACCACAGTGCTTAGGATATTACCCATGTTTTTCCATCTTGTCTGTAAAATCTGCAACATCTATTACAAGACCACCAATTATTGGAGAGCCCACATTCTGCCTCTCAGTAGTCATATTGGGATTAATGCTTCTGTTTTCTCCTGGTGAGACAATGTGCAAATGGACATTATTTCCTGGAGACTCCTGATCACTGGAAATTGTAATAACCGCTTCATAGGTGACAGCCTGGAATTTGTCCTTATATTCTGCTGCTGGTGAGAGAAGGAGCAGAGTGCATTCCTGACTGTTTCTGGTTGGGCAGTGAGTGTCTGTGCTTTACGTTCCTGATCGGTCTGGTTGTTATTCAAGGCATCTACTAGGGAAAGGATACAACAAGCCTACAGACCCTTGCATCATCTGGGACAAGACTGTGTATCATCAAACAGGCTGTAGCCTGCTTCTCATCTTGGGATTGGTGCTGCTGTTTTTCTTCTGGTGAGAGAAGATGCAAAGAAACTTTGTATCCCAGCAGAGTGAAGCTGTGGTGAGACTAGCAGTAGTAGTAGCTGGACAGTAGACATTCATGCTACTCCCCCATTTTCATCATTCATGATAAGCTACGTCTTTGTCTTCAGTAAATACTGTTTGATTTGTTTCTAACTTCAGAATATCTGCCTAAATACTTCATCCTTAATTTTTCAGGGACTAATTACTAGTTTCCCCTAAAGTGTTTGGTGGTACCCTATAAAGACACAGACACCTTAACTAACATTTTTACGGTAAAAGCACAATTGAAATTTCACCAGTACCTAGTTGCATACAGGACAACTAGTTTGCAGTGACAAGCACTGTCCTCAGAATTGCCAACTAGATACTCTTGACATTGCTTTATATTCTCACTCCAACTGTTTAATCAATAAAAAGAATCTGTTACTGTGCATCCTGAGGCAAGCTAGAAATTGCCTTGTGTTTACTGACAACCAGTCAATTCTCAAACAAACTGATATGGTATGCAAGAGATGCATTTACACAATGTCACTGAAGGCAAAGCTTTCACATAAAAGTACTCCTAATGTCACTACAATTGTCATTAGTACACATGCTGCACCTATCACACACAATTCAAAGCAGACATATAGACCCCCACATGATGAGTCACTTAAATGTAACATTCCTAAACCTCAACAACCTCCTAGATGAAGTCCACATATCAAATACACTCAGCAGCCCTGAATGCACTATTTCAAAACAACACCTGCATCAACACATGCAGTCACATCTCATGCAGCCTCTATTTCTAAGCCCATAAGTCAAAAGTCAAACCACCACACAGTCGAACATTGTGGTCATTGGAGAGTCCATCTCACCAGTCTGAGTAAGGAGAAACTCACAGTCAGTTACTTATCAGTGGCTAGGATCCACCACATTATGCATGCACTCAGGTCATTGGACCCCAAGTACCAGTATGACTTAGTCATAGTCCATGTAGGTGTATATGACCTGAGATGCACCTCTGTAGACTATATGAAGAAGGACATCATGGAGCTCTCAGAAAATATGTCCCTGGCTGATATGAGCCTAGCACTGAGCAGCATTTTATCTTCTCGAAGGATCTTGCCACAATACGAACAAAATATGAATGACTTTAATAATTGTCTTAGTTTCTGATGTCATCCTAAGGGGGTGCAATATTTGTCAGCATGGAAAGAGATGGCCAACAGACCACACTGCTTTGCCAAGGATGGTCTGCATTTCTCTCTTCTAGGCTTTGGAATATTGGCTAAAACATTGTCTTCCCACATTATGCCAAACTGAAAGTACTTCTGACATAGAAAATCAAAACCAAAAAAAATCTAAATGTCTTACTGTTTAATGCTAAGAATCTAAACAAAAACTCCACACCATAGAAGCTCGCCTCATCTTAGAGAATATTGACATCTGTGCAGTTACTGAGATATAGTTTAAAGCTGCAGTGAGCACACCAACAGTGAAAGGTTATAATTCCTTCCACAAAATTAGACCAATTACTGCACAGACAGGGACTAATGGTGAAGGTGTCTTGATTTACATCAAAAGTAAATATACCTCAAGGTTGGTCAAACAGGATAATGCACTTGAGCTACTCCTTGTTCAAATTACTATAGTCAAAATTGAGTATCACTTCCTTGCAAGCTATAGGCCTCCCTCTATGACCCAGGAAACCCATACCATGTATGTAAATGTATTGCAAACACTCACCATCCAACACAGTACCATATTCATGGGTAATTTTAATTACCCCACTATCAACTCTGAATCCTATACGATACCAAACATACAGGCACAGAGATTCCTGGATTTTGTAAGCACAAACTCCCTACACCAGATTGTCAATACACCAAACAGTGATGCTAGCATACTTTATCTGGTTCTCACTAATATGGGAGAGTGCTGCACAACCCCTAGTGTAATGTCTTCTTTGGTAAGGTCAAACCACAAAATTTACTCCTTTGAAGTAAAAATAAAACCTGGATGTCCAGCTAACCTGGAATATTCAGGAACTACTCTAAGACAAAGTCCCTGTTGTTAAGTGATAACTTGGCAAAATTTGAAGCCCCCATAAACCCTGAGAACACTGCTGCCTATGCAGAACTGTTCACAGTAACCCTATATAAGCATGTTAATAGCTGCATAGAGGCATCTGTACCCACCAGGAAGAAGTATAGAACTAACTCAAAAAAACAAGCCACTGTGATGGAATCACAAAATCAATAGGCTGTATAACAGGAGGAAGAAAATCATGGCAAAAATTAGGAGATGCAGCACCCAGCATGATAAAAGTACTCTCATCAAACTAAACAAACAAGTCAGAGAAGGATTGGTCTAGCAAAGCCAAATTTTAGGTAAATGTGGCTTCTCAGGCAAAGGACAATGAGAAGGCATTCATTAGCTATGTTCAAAACATCATAGGCTGTACACAATTGTCTGCAAAACTTGTTGTATATGGAGCCACCTATACTGAGCCAAAAGATATGGCAAACATACTGGCCAACAAACTCAGCTCCAGCTTTACTTCTCTCTCCCCCTTAAACTTACTTCAGAAAATACCATCAAATATAACTCCCCCCTACTGTCACTAAGGAACAGGTACTTAATGCACTGTCTAAGGCCAAGAACACACGGATGGTGCAGTGGTGCAGCAGTAGCGTTGTTGCCTCACAGCAAGAGGTTCTCCAGTTCAATTCTCGGCTGGGGTGCCTTCTGTGTAGAGTCTGCATGTCCTCCCTGCATTCATGTGGGTTTCCTCTGGGTGCTCTGGTTTCCTCTCATGTTCAAAGACATGCATCTGGAGCATTTCTCCCCGGGCCTCCGCTGAAAATTGCCTACGTTCCAAGTCAGACTTTCCCAGTTAACAAATATTAAATACATAAATAAATAAATAAAAGAACACTGCATCAATGAGTTCAGGCAACATCCCAAGATGCCTTCTAAATAGCATGAAACATGACCTATCAGGACCTCTGGAATTGCTGTTTAACTGTAGTCTCCAAACAGGCTTTGCCTCATGCATGAAAATAGCAACAGTCATCCCCCTGCTCATAAGCAGGCCATATACAGACTCTTAAGTTTCACTAGTCTTATATGCAAAGCCATGGAACGAATTATCATGGAAATGATCAATAACGATATAGTAAACCTCCAGACACTGGTCCCAACCCAGTTTGGTTTCATCAAGGGCAGGTCTTGCCTACTCAAACTGGTGAACTTCTTTGAAAAGGTCTACAATGGAATGGATAAGGGCAAAATGGGTTACATTGCCCACCTTGACCTAGCCCAGGCATTTGACACAATACCCCATTCGAGCATTGTTGACAAACTCAAGAGGTTATGTACAGACCCATATGCCACCTGGTGGATAGCCAACTGGCTCACAGACATGACTCAGGAAGTTAAAATTGTGGAGCCTGCCTCTACAAATAGGCCAGCCACAAATGGATTCCCTCAGGGATCAATGCTTGGACCACTCTTTTTTGTCATTTACTTCTCTACAGTAAAGGCCAATGTCAGTGGTCTCTGGCTGACTAAATTTGTAGATGATTGCAAATTAGGAGCTATCTTTGAATCCCACACTGACACAAATGTGCTCCAGGAAGGGCTGACACAGACAAACAACTAGTGTCAGAAGCATTGACTAAAACTTAATGGCAAGAAATGCACAATAGTATCCTTTGGGAAGTCATCCACCCCAGGTAACTATCATATTGACAACACACCCCTTAGAGACGAGCCAGTAGTCAAGAATTTGGAGACACAAACATAGACAGTAATCTAGCCTTTGACCATCACATGTCTACAGTAGTGAGGGAATCATTCTATGTTGCTCAACTTATAAACAAAGGTGTGGCATCTCAGTCCATGGAATTCATTGTTCCACTGTATTTGACATTCATCAGACCTATCATTGAGTACAATGTCCCCTTTGGTATGTACCTAATCAGGCATATCCAACAAATGGAATGTCTGCAGAGGTTTCTCACTAAAAGAATACAGGGCATAAGTAAAATGTTCCCTGCAAGCTGCCTCAAGTCCCTATCCCTGTGTTCTGTCTCCTGCACGCTGTTGAGAGGAGATCTATGACTGGCATATAGGGCATTGTCAGACCCCACTCTGATGGACCTCCTGCATATCAGCAAAACAAACAGCATGCAGAATTACCCGTTCTAAAGACTTAAACCTTGCCTGTGTTATATAAATAGCACCTGCTGGAGAGATAGGTATTTATCCTTTAGACTACCCCATCTCTGGAACACACTCCCCATCCATGTGAAGCAGAGTTCCTCCCTAACCCAATTCACGTGTAATTTAGACAACAGGATGGAGATAAGGAATGTCATCCCTGGCTTGGCACCTATTTTTCTAATGGACACAGACAACCTGCAAATGGTTCACCTCCCAGAACCCTGTTTGTAAATGTTTTATCACCCAAGACCCTTCTTACACTTATCAAGGGTACCAAAACTTGTCAGAGATTTGGGATATATGGCTAGGCTTAAAAAGGCCCTTGTGGTCATTAGCCTAGTAAAAACATATGAACCTATGACCAGGCTTAGCATGCTCACATGTATTTTAGTGAAAGGACATGGAAAATATGGTGATGGTAACTAGTTATTCATTAAGTCCTAGGAAAGACTGGAGCTATGAATGATGATCAGGCTAGGTAGACAGGCAAGGCTAGGAGATCTCTCCATTGGGGGTGGGGTGGGCATGGAGACACTTAGGGCCATGCCTCATAGTTGTGATGGCTTTCAATTGGTGATACAGGGAGGAGAGTGTCTTCTATTAAAAAAAGTCAGACAATCCTCTGTAAGTGGCAGATGTAGCTTTAGTTTCCTCTCAAACTTCATGATCACCATTCTATCCAAATGGCAACCATAGCCTGGAAATGTTAAGCACTTAATCAACTAGATTAGCCTGCATGCACATACACAGCAGTGTTAGGAATAGGAAAGCTGCAGGGAGTCATGCTGTTGCAAAAGAAATCAACTATGCAAGTCATGGCCTATTGCAAAAAATAAATAAATAAATGAAAAAAAGAATGAATGAAAAAAATAAATAAATACTAGGATACCAGAAAAGGCCTTCCATTGATGGCCAACCATCTAGAGGAAGTTTTTAATCATTTTCGCAATTCCAGACATTACGGTACTTCTTACATACTCTTTCCCAATTAGTTTTTACCTTTCATTTAAGCGATTGTATTATTATAATCTCTATGCACTCAAATCTCTTACATTTCCTGTGTAACCCTAGTTTCTATGCCTTAGATAACAGACAAATGTGTTTATTGGATAGTTAGTGAGCTTGTTATTATTTCTTAATGTTGTAAGGTTTCATTCATCCTAGCAATGCAACCAATACAGCGATAGATATTATTGGCTGTAATATAAAAAGATATGCTATTGTATGCATATAGTTCATTTCCTCATTTCCCACCATGTTTGCTGTAATTTATTGTGATTCTAATAGTGCTGCTGTCAAAGGGCCATACCTTACAAGATCATGAATGCAGACTGAGCAGCTCTGACTGAACTCTTATTTCAACTAATTTTCTATGAGTTTCCTATTTTTGTCATGAATGAGGTCACAACCCCATGTATATTTTCATTTTCTGAATGCCTTCTAAAGATAGTCCAATATTCTTCAAGACTTGCAACAAATGTTCCAATAATATGATCTTTGCTTCTAGAAAAGGGCAAAATGAGGAGCAGAAATAACCCTTGGTACTTGCATTTAAAATGTTAATAGTAATAAGTGATTTTTATCTATAAAATGCTTCATAAACTTAGTATGGTCTGCCTTTATAACTTTTATTTTATTTAACATTGGTTTACCAGGAAAGTTCGATTTGGATCAAAGCCATTTTTCAGCAGAGGCCCTGGGAGAAATGCTCCAGATGCATGTCTTTGTGATGAGAGAGGAAACTGGAGCATCTGGAGGAAACCCACATGAATGCAGGGAGGACATGCAGACTCTGCACAGAAGGCACCCCAGCCAAAAATTGAACCAGAGAACCTCTTGCTGTGAGATGACAATGCTACCGCTGCACCACTGCGCTGTCCATAATTTCTATCATTACACCCTTCTATCATAGCTGCAACAAACCTACCATATAGTTTAGCAATGCTCCATGGTAACAAAGCTTTTTGTGGTTTGGACAATGTCACTATTAATGCTTTAGTCAGAGAGTTTTCTGCATTCCCATTACTACTGCTGCATTTAGAACATCTGCAGTCATCTAGCTATGATTTCCTCATAATTGCTTATACATTTTTATAGGCAGTTCATTTTGTCCAGTGCTGGTTCACCACTTAATGTCATGATTGCCCCTTTGATTTCTCCTGTAGTAATCTTCTTTTCTATCACTTTTATCAGTATACCGTAACAATGGCTCCCCATAGCAAACCTCACTGACATACCTAGCCACAGTTACCTTTATTGGCACTACTATACGGCTTTGGGTAATATTGGTGCACAATTATTATTTCCTCATTTTTTTATTTTTATTTCCTTCCTTAATTTATCAAATGAATAACCGCAGCTCTGTAATGTTTGCATTTTAAATTATATGATCACCAAATATCTGTTTCCCTCCTTGTCTCCACTAATAAGGCCTCATTCTTTTCATTCTGTCATATATTATTTTGTCTGTAAAGAACCCAGTTTTCCTTTAACCATCCTGAGCTCCTCAAACATGCTAGAATGCTTCTTCATCTTCTGCAGTGTTTTCCTGTCTTCCTTCACTTTTAGCTATATTGATAACCTATTTCTCATTAAAGCATTTTGTACTAAAAAATCAGGATGTCCAATGTTCATTTTACAACTCTGTCTATTACAATAAGCCAGTCTTCACTCTGTAGCTTTTTTCCAGTACTTATGTGTTATATAGCATTAATATCTGCTCATGACCTGACACTTGAGATGTTTGAAACACAACCTTGGGCATTTCTTTCACTAATTTGGGACTTAAAAGGTAATCTAACCTACTGGCAGTTGTGTGGGTAAGGGAGTACTAAGTAAAGTCTCGATTTGCATGTAAATACTTCCAATTGTAAATCAAGTTGAAAGTAATACACAAACTCATAGGGGTCCTTCAGGTCTCCACATTATTGAATGAAGGCTATTTGACAAGAAGCTAGATATGATTTAATAAGTAGTGTTCTGCCTTACTATCATCATTTATTAAATTCACTTTTAACAGCATTGTTATATTACATTGATTAGCACGTAACAACAGTGAAATACTGACAGTTCCTGAACTAAACAAATCAGAAGCTGTATTTTACTATGGTTTGTGTGAATTTCATGAACAATCATGGTGTATTTACTGTTGCTCTTATGAAACATGTTATGAATTTGACATTCTTTAATATAAATTCTATTTCCTGAAACATTGTAGGTCAGAAATTTATATCACATGTCATTCTGTCAGGGCCCAAGTAAGTCATGGATTCTCTCCACTGTCTGGTTAGAAATTAAGTTTGACAAAATTCCTCTGTTGGATTTTAACATATATCCATTCAACTCCTGATAATAGACTTGAACTGGTAATCAGACCTTTCTCTTTCCATCTGACCATCCTATCGGTACAACATTTTAAGTAATTGAAGTTCTATATCATTACCAGCATAGCAGGCAGAATCATGAATTTTATTGTGAAACCCAACAAATAAGTTGCCGTTTGTTCAGAAATATGAAATTAAATACATGAGTGCAAGTTTTTTGTTTGCACTTTCTGATCCATCATCACTGCCCATTATATTTTGCTTTTGAGACATGGAAGACTTCTGCACAAATCTGTGAATTATTGCCTCTGAGAATGTGCCAGTTATGCATTTTGCTAATGTGGGAATCTTGTTCACTGTTAATTTTCACATTATTCTCACTGCAACTGTCTTAATCATAGGTCCCTGAGAAAGTATAAGTCAGTATCACTGACTCTGTTATGACCTGTATGGGTCTACAACTGAGTTTGTACATCACATCTGCTTTATTATTTTGAATTACTCATAACTGAGTCTTCCTACTGGGTTACTTTAAGCAATAAATTGTACTTGTTATTTTTTTTAGACAGACCATAGCTCTGTCTGGTCCAAATAATTAAGCTTATATCCAAAATGTTATCAACAAAGCTGTTGACTAACACTTTAACGTTCTTAAGCCAAGCTTTTTTGAATGCACTTTTGGATATAATACTTCTTTCAGAACTGGTAACAAGCTTAAATGAAATATCTATTCATTTTATAGGCAGCTTTTCACTCCAGTGATTTCTATGCTGGCAATATTGGTGTTTTTGTGTACAGTGAAGAAATAGTACATATAGTATTAATGTACAAACTGTGTTCAGAACAGATCAGTTTCTGTCTGCTGTTGATTAGTCAGGAAATGGGTAAGTCAGTAATTTTAAAATAATGAATTTTACTTAAATCAGTCACTTCTAGATATTCTCCCTTTTCCCAACCTGCAAATTTGTGAAAAATGATTTTGTTGTCTACACTCACTGTGTTCTTTGTTAAATGCAACCGATTGCTGGCTGAAATGAACATTCATTTATCATTTTAACTATATTATCAGACTCATGCATAAGAGTAACTTTCTTTGCTACAGACATACCTTTCATAGCATTTGTCACATTGCACTTTGCTTTGACAGTATTGCTCTGACTAGTATCAAGAGACTTTAGCTTCATTTTAATTTCATCAACTTATAAATGTTCATCAAGTCCTTTCATTGGAATACTGGACCTTTGTTTCCCTATACACAGTTATAGTTTTTTCCAGTGTTAATTTAGATTCTGTTAAATGTTTACATCTGGTTTGATCATTTTAATGCCGCACACAATTCTGTCTCTAAAAAGTGAATAATAGAGATTACCAAGCTCACAGACTTCATCGCCTGTCTTACTTAAGTCACATATTTACCAACGGATTCCTGTGAACCATGATAAATATAAGCTGTGAGTATACTGTAGGTTCTTTTTAGTCTTACAATACTGACAGGAGTTCCTTTAATGGCAGTCAAATTAGCCTGCTATTCATTAGTATTGTTAAATGTATTAAACACATTAATTGCATTGTGGCTGACCAGGCAATTTAATGTTACAGCATGCACTGATTTACTTTTATCACTTAAACTTAAGGCAATGTTCTAAAGGAAAACTTTCTGTACCCTATGCTTCTGAATTTCTGCCACAATATCTTGTAATAACAAATATGTTGGTGGAGTGAATTGCAAAATTAATACCATGATAAATAACTCAATAGCTGTACCTTAAAAGAATGAACTATCTTGGAATGTTAATGGTACTAAAACAATGGTGACTGCTTCTTATCTGAACTGTATACTTTTATTGTGTTGTGGCTTCTCTTCTCAAAATTCATTTTTGTTTTTCTGCTCTGCTCTTTGGAAATTTCTCTTACATATATTTAATGACATATAATGTTATGTAATTGTGCCAAAAATACTAATTTCATCAGTTATAAGGTTTTGTTTTAATATTTTGAGTGCATTTTGTCAGTCTGAGTATGTTTACATTTAGACAAACCTGGTCCCAGTGATCTAATGTAATCTAATTGCAACTCTTAAACTCTTAATTGCAACTCTTAAATTCTAGTTCCCCAGAGTTTGTAAATAGTGCTGAGATTCTTGCTTTCCAGACACTGGAATTGTGAATTGGCTAAAGTTTAAGTTCTAAATTAAAAACTATGATCCTGCTTTTCTTTTTCTTTTTTAATGTACTATTTCTAGGCTAGTGGCTTCAACACATAGACATTTTCTAACTTGATGGAAATAGTAAATATTGACTTCCATGGTATGTTCACAGCCGTTCCATTTACTGACATGACAAGAAACCGGTGGTATCATGTGGCATCCTACATACATTCTAGTCTTATGGTATACTGAAGGCACATTACCCAGTTTATTACAGTGCTTGTGTCATGCAATCAAAACACTGCAATCTGTACATCTGTGTTTTGCTGAAAGAGGAATTAATTGGAAAAGCCAAAGATAGTCTTTGCCAGCCTAGTTAAAGGACAAAAATCCTTGAAAGATATTAAAAATCTGATAATAAGCAGGAGATGTCAGCTTTTAAAATTTACTAAAGGATTCCCAAAACCGAAACAATCTGCTAGCTATATATATGAAGCAATGTATGCAGGTAATGGTTTGGATTTGAGCATATTTGCACCAAATATGTATGTGTTAAAAGGATGAAATAATAAAACCTAAGTCTCAAAATGTATTTCTTCAAAATAAATTACATTGCTTCCAAGCAAGCTGGAAGAAAAAGAATATTTGTGTTCCATGAGACACCATGAAATAACTGTGTATTGCAAATACAGTACAAGAAGACAGAATAGTCATTCTGTTTTGACCTTGGTTATAAGAAGTACTGTATGAATTGAATACTGCTAAGTGTATGAAAAATTGCTAATCATTAGATAATGGGAACTTTCTGAAATCTAACAGTCTGAGCTATTATTTAGATGATGATTGCATGACATAATGTCAGCTGAGAAATTGCTGGCTTTTCATGTATTTAAGTTAGCCTTTATGGTCTGCCATTTTAGATTTGCATTATATGTAATCTCAGTAAGCTGCTAAACCTATTCTGAGTAAAACTTATTGCTGAAACATAATTTATTTTTCCAGGTTTTATTTGTAATCGATATAATCAGAAACCCTTGACATTTGGGTGAGTCAACTTTGTATAAAAGAATCTAGTAATAATCTTTCTTCTGTTGGTGAATTATGGCACAGCATAGCAGATGGATAAGGGCAACAAGGAACGAAAAATAATCTATTGTAATGAATTTTTCACCAGCCAGGGAAAAGCCCTTAAAATGTGGTCAATGAGTGTTGAAGAAAGGGGCTGGAGCATTCCACCTTAGCTTACAAAAGTGAGTATCTAGTAGGAAGATGGGACTAGACACCCGATATCACCTTCAATGTTAATCAACCTGTCAGAATGTACAGACAGTAAGCAAGCACTATCCCTATAAATGGATGCTTGCAGGGAATCATGTTAAGAAAGGTAACTGAGGAAGCATTTAAAGGGGAGAAAACACTGAGCTATGAACTAAATAGTTCATGTTTTTCATGCTTAGAAGGCATGGTTTATTGCCATGTATAGCAGGAATTTTTAATAGAAAAATATATCAATAGACTGATAAATGTGAATTCTCAGGATTCTCAAAATATTTTTTATTTTTCATATTCTAAATGGACAGGATTTTAACAGGCAAAGTAGAGTAAAAGCAGCAGTAAGCAACAGTACAGTGTTTTTGCCACAAACTCTTATATAAATAACAAGAAAAATTACAAGTCCATCCTTTTGCAGTCTTACTAGAATATGCATGGTTAAAAGTCTTAAAACAGCAGTGAATTTAAGTGTGTGATATTTTATCTTTTATTTGAAGACGTCCAAGAAAGTCCGATGGAATACATCATAAATTCGGCATTTCTAAAATCCAACTATCAAGTTTGCTGCAAGATAAACTCAATCACCTGATTCAGTCTCTTAGAAGACCACCACTAGTGCACAAGCATTGAGATTCCTAGACTTTGTCAAATCAATTGCCATGGAACAATTAGTCAGATACCCACTAGGAAGAATATCACTTTGGATATAGTCCTTACTAACCTGGGTGCATCTTGAACTGTTCCTTGTGTATCTTCATCACTTGTTAGGTCTGAACTTAAAGCAGTCTCTTTAGAAATAAAGTTGAAACCAGAGATCCCTTTCACCTAAAGTATCTTTAGAAATATCTTTAAGACAAACTACCTACTCCTAAGTGATACATTGGCTTCAGTTCCTCTCCAAACACAGTTAACTCCACTGAATTCAAAGAAACATTTATCAGCTCACTATATCAGCATGTAAACAGCTTCATAGATGTATCTGTACTCAGAAGGAATAAGTGAGGGGCAAACCCCAGAAACAAACCCACATGGCAGAACCATAATATCCTCAAGCTTTATAATAAAAGGAAAAATAAATTGACCAAAAGTAAGAACTGTAATTCAAAGAGTGTTAGACCCCTCATCATGAAATAAATTCCATCAAAGTCAAGTCTGAGGCTAAAATATCTACCCAAGACAAAGACATTCAAAAGGAATTTTTTTAGCTATGTTTGTAACATCAAAAGCACAATGCAGCAAAGCACTGATCTGATTGTGAATGCTGCTATCTACACTGAGGCTGAAGATATAGCAAAGTTACTGGCTGATAAATTTAACTCTAACTTTAGCACTCTCTGTCCTTCTTCTGCCCCTCAAGCTATATCACAAGCTGACTCACCTCTAGCTGTCACACAAGTCCAGAAAATGCTATCAAAAGCTAAAAATACTGCATTTATGAGTCCAGACGATATCTTTGAATGCATCTTAAATATTATGAAACATGATTTAGCCACACCCCTAACAACATTGTTTAATCTCAACCTCCATACAGGATTTTTACCAAGCAGATGGAGAATATCTACAGTCATTTCTCTGCATAAGAGAGGACATTCCTCAGACCCAGGCAATTGCAGACCCATAACTCTGACCAGCTTAACATGCAAAGCCATTGAAAGACTTATGGAATTAAATAATCAGGACATATGGAACCTATAGACACTAGGCCTGTCTCAGATTTAATTTGTCAAGGGCAGGTTATGCTTACTCCCCCTGGTGGATATTTTGAAAAGGTCAAGGAGTCAATGGATGAGAGAAAAATGGTGCATAACTCATACCTCCACCTGGCCAAAGCTTTTGACACAGGCATAGTAGAAAAAACTAAAGGTAAACTGGAAATAATCCCCTTTGTCCCCTTATGGGATTCCAACTGGCTCACAGATATGATGCAGGAAATCAAAATAGAGGAAGCTACCTCAACAAAGAGACCAGTCTCCAGTGCAGTCTCCCAGGGTTCTGTGCTGAGCCATCTCCTGTCTGGCATCTAGCTAGGGTGCAGTCATTGAATCTCCAAATGAGTTAGCCATCCTGCAGGAAGGTTTCTCCTAATATAAATAACTGGTGCTAAAATCATGGACTGAAACTAAATGTCAAAAAATGCATTATTGTATCTTGCAGGAAGTCACCTACCCAGAGAACTACCACATTTACAATAAGGCACTAAGAGTTGACCCAATTCTTCAGAATGTGGACAGTGACTTAACTTTTGACTAATATGGGTCCATTGTTATAATAAAGTCCTGTATGGTACAGATTATAAAAAAAGGAGATTGTGTCTAGATCTAGGGATGCCATTACTCAGCCCTCATTAGGCCAGTTCTTTGAATATTATACCCCCTTTGGCATGTATCTGCCCACATACATGGAACAACTGGAACACCCACAGACATACCTCACTAAAAGGATACAAGACCTAAACAGCATGGCCTACATGAACTAACTCGAAGCTCTGTATACTACAGACTGGTAGAGGTGACCTGTGTGGCATACAAGGCATCCTCTGACCCAATACTGATGCATTTACTGCACATCAGCGAACCAAATGGCATGATAAATACTCGGTCTAGGGATCTAAACCTCTTCTACAACATCAACATTTCACTGATTGCCTAATTAAAACTACTAAAGACAAAGGAAGAAAAGTTAACCCAGTTACAGGACAAAGTAGATTAAGCCTAAGGGGAAAAATGGGAAAATACAGCTATTAAGACTACTTACAACATTAAATGTGAGTACCAAATAAAGCTTGGTGGCAAAATTAAATGTTTATATTTGTGCTTCGGGGGGGGGGGGGTGGCTTCTTAGGAAGTATGAGGCACATTTAGTGGTTGTAGTTTTATTTTACAGTAACACTGATTTAGGAAAATTCTCATTTGTTAAAGCAGATTTAAAGATTTTATTCCTTTGCAGATGACGGTATTGGTAGTAGCTAAACATTTTGATAGAATTTTATCAGTAAGAAATACAATTATTTCAATGCCAAGTATGATGTTTACATTACCGGTTTTCAAAATATCCATAGTATGTGATTATGATCAGCCAGATTTTGCAGTTAAAGTATCACAAATGATACTACTTATTTAATCTTAAAAAGTGTCATGTTTATTGTGACTTGCTTGTTGGAGTGAAATATATGACTATCTCATGAAATGTAGTGAAGGTTGCTTAATGACTTCCAGAATCTAAGTGATCAGGCTTCAAATGTGGAGATTATTTAATGATCAATGACCATGACATCTGGGATATACAAGGATACTAACAGGATATTATAAATCTAACTGAGAAAAACAGCAGTCACAAAATACATGATTTTAATGCATGTCATGACAGAGGGAAAATGTACTTTGCAGATGGGTTTTGGAAGTATAATTTTATAGGGTGAATGCACATATTTGCTAAATGATGCAGAATTCATTGAGGTTAAATCTAGCCCTTTTTAACTTCAGATTAAACTGACTACCATTTTTGAAGTTAACAGAGATAAATGAGATATTTAGTTAGCAATCAGTGGTGTAACACCTTTGGTGCTAAAATATAAAAAGGCTGTGAGTTCTATTCCCACTCCAAGAGATTTGATTGCTGACACTGCAGTGCAGCATTAAGAGGTGCTGTGTCATCTGTTCAGATCAAATGTTAAACCGAGGCTTGAGCTGCTTCATTTGGTGGTAGCACAGGCAGAAGTAAAAGTTGCAGTCTCCAAATCTGACCTCAAACCAGTAACAAGTGGAGTACCACAGGGTTCCGTCCAGGGACCACTCCTGTTTGGTATCTACTTCTCTGAAGTACAGGCTAACACAGAAGGCCTCTGGCTAACGAAGTTCACAGATGACTGCAAACTAGGAGCCATAGTCAAGTCCCCAAATGATGTGAACATCCTACAGAAGGGCCTGTCTGAGACAGATGTCTGGTGTCAGAGCCATGGCCTCAAGCTCAATGCCAAAAACTGCAGTGTTATCCCCTTTGATAAAACTCTGTACCCATGAACTACCACATAGTCAGCAATCTACTTAACACCGAATGCATGATAAGAGACCTTGGGACCCAGGTGGACAGTAGTCTTTCCTTTGATAGTCACATCGCCACAGTAGTCAGGAAGTCCTTCTACGTGGCACATCTCATCCAGGAAAAAAGAGGTCATCATTCCCCTCTACTCGACACTCATTAGACCCATTATAGAGTACAACGCCCCTTTTGGAATGTACCTCACAAGACATCTGCGGCAGCTGGAAAGGCCACAGAAGTACCTCACAAAGAGGATTACTGGACTCAAACAAATGCCCTACACTGACTGCCTCAAAAAACTCCAGCTTTACTCCATAGCATATCGCCTACTCCGAGGTGATCTCTGCCTAACATATAAAGCTACGTCAAACCCAGAGCTGTTGGACATGCTCCACTTAAAGAAATCCCAATCCCTCTGAGCTACATGTTCTAGGGACCGAAACCTTGTCACCACAATAAACAGAACATGCTGGAGGGATAGATTCCTGTCCTAGAGACTTCCCATACTCTGGAACAGACTAACTATCTATGTCAAACAGAGCTCCTCATTAGCACTCTTCAAGAAAAATCCTGATGATTGGATGGGAGATAGGAAATTCATTCACCCCGGGGATCCCTTCTGTGGTTCTGCTTAAGAGGGGCACAGTTAAATAATTTTATTGGGTGGCGAAAGTCAGGGTATCTTTTTGGCTAGGCTGGTATAGGCCCTAGGGCCAATAGCCTAGTACCTAACTATGAACCTATGAGGTGCTGAGCTCAATGATATCGCAGTTAAGGATATTAAAGGACTAGGCAATTTCAATAATCTTTTATGGATGACAAATAACATGGACTTTTTTGGCATTTAGCACTAGTTTATTGGAGTTTCGTCAATACTGTAGTTGAACAAGGTCTTTTTGACATTTTAGGTGTATGATGTCAGGAATCAGAAGTTTTGGCTGGATAAAATATTGCACCAAATTGCTGTCTATTAGACTTCTCCCAGCGACTGCAAGACTGCATTGATGACCAAGAGAATAATGATCAGAGGAACAACGCACATATTGTGGGATTGCAAGAAGGCAATGAGCAGAAAAACATGGTGTGTTTTGTACAAACATGGATCCTAGCCTCTCTGGGGCTAGACCCAAGCATGAAGTTTCATCTAGAAAGGCAGAAAACTCCTTAGCCATTGTTCCTAAGTCAGGAGCACCACTAAGAGCAGTTATTGTTAAATTCCTCTTCTATGGGTAAAAAGAAAATGTTTTGTGACAGCTTGGTGGAAAAGAAACATGCAATAGTTGGGTGTAAAATACATTTAACAGCAGATATTTCAAAAGTGATGCTAGTGGTTGCCACTTATCGAAGGTGCTGGTCTTAAACACACCTTCTACATCCAGCTCATTTGAAGGTGCAGTTTGCAGAGGGAAACGTTATGTTCCATCAGACTGAGGACACTGTCAGATATCTGCAAGACAAAACCTCCACTCCCCCTGAGAATATGGATTGGGCAGCATATCATCTAAGTGGGCTCTTTCTACTATAGACTCAGAGGTGTTTTCCCTGGATACTAAGTGCACAATGCAGCAGGACAAATCATCAGATTTAAACCAGGAAAGTATTTGATACAGCTGCCCTTTGATCATCCATCTCCTGTTTTAATTATCAGTTGACAGTCACTTGGGATCTTCTCCTCTATTGAACTTTCTTCACCCATTACTGTAAGCATTGTAAGCGCTTAAATCACTTAACATTACACAACCTTTAGTTTTTTTTGTCATATTGCATGCAGATTTTGCCACTTAAAAATTGAAGCACTGGAGTACATATGGTCACATTGTGTTACCACTGTTTGATTCTGGCCTTCCTTATGTGTTTATAACCATATGTGGGAGGCTGGGGAACATGCATTTCCCATTTGACCTTGGAGGGCTCACAAATGCCTTGCATATAGTTTGGACATTTATAGGATTTTTGGTTAATTTTTCCAATTGTAATTATTTTTCTGCAGTAAATGTTACTGTTCTTTAGTCTATAGTCTCTTGGTTCACTACAACTTTTGCTTATTAGTACTTAGGGCCATTAGACCAAGTTCTTGAATACTGATAGAGCTATGTCAATATTGTGGAAATCAGTGTAATCTTTTGGAATACATAACGTTTGATGAAAACATTATGTATTAATGTAAATGTTATTCACTCCCCATCAGACATTCCAGGCTTTGCACTTGGGTGCAGTATGACATGCTGCAAGGAACTCATTTATCACCTAGTGAGCATTTAAAGTTGAAAAGTTAGGCCTACAATGTTTGGATTTCTTCTTCACAGGCAATGGCTAGGAGTAAGAGGGTTGTGCTAATATTGAAGAATGATTTTGCCTCATTTCAGGTTTTAGAGACATTTTTGCACTACTCTGGAGTGAGATAGTGGTAATATAGTGTACTGGGGTGGGACAGTATTACCTGTACTAAATATTTATTTACATATGACTAAGAGTTTGAGAGAGGCCAGTCACTTTTTGGGTTATAGACAGGATTGCATTAGGAGACATGGTTCTACTGGGTGGCATTAATTGTCTTACAGAAGATGTAGGCACTTCAACTTCTCAAAGCCACATCCTAACATCAGTGTTTTTTTCAAGTCCTGGATGAGGGATTTAGCACTTGTGGACATGGGGTTACTTATTCATCCTGGGAGACCCCACTTTACTCACTATTCTTCGAGGCAGAGGACTCTTAATCATAGTGATTATATAGAGGATGAATTCCTAGCGTCGCTGCCCACTCATGGCACTTCTCCATGTCCATACTTAATCATGATTCCATTTTAATTAACTTCACCACTCCAACCCCCCCAAATCCCAAGATTTGGCATCTATACCAGATGCCCTAATTTTCCTTTACAACTGGGGGAAATAATGAATTTCTTCAAGCAAATTCATATGGGGATTATCAGTCCCACATTCTCTGGGACTCATACAAAGTTTTTTTTTGCATGTAAGATTTCAGATCTGGCTAAAAGAATTATCTAAATCATGGAATAAAACTGAGGAGATGCTGAAAAGCTGGAAGAAATAATTGATTTCCACTACTCCAAGGTATCCTTCCCAAACATTAAAAGCCAGCTCATTCAGTTAAAACTGGAAATACAGGATATCCTAGCCAAGAAGACTCAGATAGTGCTTGATAAGCTTAGGTTGCAGTATTATGCAATTTCACCCCAGTTGCCTTATAGGATGCCTTGTAAGCCCAAATGCAAGGCCAAACAATCATTCCAAACTCATTTTCTGGTGCTGTGGATATGGATTTACATTTGACCAGTATGTATACATCAGAGGCATTTTGTCAGTTTTATCAAAACATTTTTAAAGGAGCTTGGTACACTTGAAGGACTTTATTTCCCCTTCTTCTTTTCCTCAACTAAGTGAGGAGCAGCAATGGGCCGTATCGCTTCCAGTCTCAAACACAGAGCTTCTGTTGTCTATTAAGTGACTGAAATCAAACAAAGCACCAGGTCCTGATGGCTTTCCTGTAGTGCTTTATAAGACATTACCACTTTTTGGCACTCCGCCTATTCTGGAGACACATTTCACTGCTTCCAACAGTGCATTAGTTCTCCCCTCATGGAAGTATTCCATGATATTGCCTATACAGAATCCCAGGAAAATCCATCATTGCCAGCAAGTTATAGGCCAACCTCCCTCTTAAATGTGGATAGTAAAGTCTTCACAAGCATTTGGTTGGAAAAGGTTGCCTTATTATTACCACATTTAATATACATGGATCAAGTGGGCAAATCTGCTTAGCACAATATATTAAGAGTACCCCAGTGGACTGAATGGAGAAGTACATAATCTTCCTTTAGGCCTCCTATCATTTGATCTGGATAAATGATTCAACACGGTTAGCTGGTTTTATTTATAACATGTTCTGGAGCCATTTGCTTTTCCACTGTCATTTCTTCACACCATCATAGCAATTTATAATGACTACATAGAGGAGTAAAATGGGGTGGCTCAGTAGCCCCTCTTTTATTGATATTAGCAACAGTTCTTAGCCATACAATTGAGTGAGCATCTGCAATGCACACCCGAACAATGGGATTGTTTTATTTGCAGATGACCTGATAGTGATGTTTAAAGATCCGCAGCATGTTTTTCCTAAAGTCTGAACAATGCTCTTTGACTGGTATTATATTGCTGGATACAGGCTTAAATCTTCCAAATCCATTTATGTATCTATAATATTCCCTGCACTTCTTTATATTCTAGTGCTTAGCATCTTACACTTAATCCCAAGATTTTCTCATACCTAGGATTCTCCATAGCCCACTCTCCTTCATAAACTACAGATGTGAATGTCCATCTAATATAATCCTTAACTGATGCCACATTAAAGAAATGGGAATGTTGGCTAATATCCTTTGAAATTAAACTACACCTTGTTAAGATGATTCTTTATCCTAAAGTCTCATACATAATGAAGGGAGTTTAATTGTACATGTTTGTGACAACTCTAAGGAAATTGGATGGACATCTTCTGAAGACCTCTGGGCAGTATCTGCCACTCAGTTCATTATAGTGCATGTTCAGTAGATGGGATTCAACTCCCCTCCCACCTTTGTTAATAACCCAGTGGGCCATGTCACTCTGCAATTTTAGGGATCTGTATACACCTGGGATGTCACCCCCCCCACCCAAGTACAATCTTTGCACACTATTTCTCCAGCCTTTTGGCCCTCCTACCCCTTTCAAGTGAATAGCCCCAGGGCATCCTGGTACTCCTTGCTGTATACTATAGCCAAAGGTTTCCAAAAGGAAAGTCAACCACTGGAGACTCACAATATCTAAATATACTTCATCAGGTGATCGTTAGTGTCTTAAAAGGTATCTGCATTCCATGACCTCTCATGTTCCTTCTCTTTCTATTTGAGTCCATTCCCTCTTTTAACCATCAGCTAGTTTTTTTCCTCTAGCCATATGGCTTTAAAATGGGCTTCTTTATACTTTTCAATTCTTTGCTTCCATGGCTTGCAAACAATTCCCTTCCCTAAATTAAGAATTTTCTCTACCAGCCATTCCAGCTTTTTTGTTTCGTTTCTATTTCAACTAATTTTTCTTAAGGTTAGAGGTAGCACCCATTATTAAGGTGGTGTGTGTGTGTGAGGGGGGGGGTGGATCCCCTCTGCCCTTTTTAGTAGCTGGTGCTAACCCTAACCCTAACCCCAATGCTGCCCCTTCCTTTAACCCTAACCCTACATATTAATTCGCTCTAATGGAGCTCAGGAAGTTTGCACTGTAACTGCAATGGGTGGAGCCTAAGCCTTTTGACCGAATCAAATTATGTCCTCACATTTAAAACAAATATTCATATCTCTGGAACCATAGGGGTTATGAAAGAAGTATAAACGGCAAACTCTTCAGCGCAAACTATTTTTATAGTGGTAGTATTATTTAGGTTCTAGGTCTTAAACTGAATTTTATATATCACTGTAAACACAGTACCTATTACATTTGTAATATTTTGTAAACAACTTACAATATCTCAATAACCACTCAAGTTACATGCATACTGTCAGCAGCACTTTATTCATCTAACTGAGAGCTTTCATATGAGGTTAAGGAGTTCAGTCTGCATTACTTGGTTGTTGAGATATTTAGAAAAGTTTGAACATTATATTTATATAAATTAATATCATAAAAATAACAGTTAATATCTATTTACCTGCACTACACATAGGTCAAATAATGCAGATGAGTTTGGCATTGTGTAAGCTTTAACATGAAATCTTTTACAACCTTGTACATAGCATAGTTTTGGAATTATTGATGCAAATATGAACAAGCAATATTTGACGCCTAGAGGCATCAGTAGGAGTTAACTGTAGGTGCACCTGGAGGCATCACTCGGATGTTGTTGTGTCTTAGGGGTCGCCACAGTGGAACTCCGGTCCGCTAATGTTTGGTAGTGGATTTTTACGTGCCGAGTTACCAGCCCTGACGCACAACCTTCAATGAAGGCACGCTCATTCACACATGCCTCCACACAGAAGACGCTCTAGCTGAGAATTGAATGGGACGTCTTGCTGTTAGTCGACAACGCTACCGCAACACCACTGCCACGGGTAGGCGTCACTCGGATGTAATGAGTTAAAAAGCTTTTAGTAATACTGCCACTGTTCAGATGAATTTGAGGATAGTTTTATGCTGGGTTTTGCTGTTAATAATGGGAGAGGAAATAGTTTTCCTTTCTCAATATTATTGCAGCCAGTGTTTTTTGTGTTTGGTATTATGTATGTTCAAATTGTTTTTGTCAGGGTTTTTACTTCAACATTAAAGCAGTTTGATACTACATGATAGAACCTTATATCTATCTATCTATCTACAGATAGATACTCTATGATTATTACTAATTCATTAGTATGTATTTTGTAATACTTTCATTTTCTGCGCATGAAGCATGGTAGAATTAAAATCATAAATGTTACAGCTGAGAACGTGTTAAAAAATTCCAGAAATAGATTGGTAAGGCAAAACCACAGTGAGCTATTGGCTAGTTTGGTATGTGCAAAACCTACCACCTTCTGAAGTCCATTCTAATGAATTTGAATCTCACTTCTCTACCTGGAATGATTGAGCAGCATTTGTATTTCACACACTCTTCATTTTCTCACAGCGAATATGTAGTTTTTTATTTTATTTTTTATTTTATTTGTTGACTGCATTAGCCCCCGTCTAGGCCTGTGGCCTCTTATTAGGGGAGGCTTGAGGTGGTATTTCTTCTACTAGGGGAAATTTGGCAGGGCATCTGGGAATTTCTTCTAATCTTTTCAATAGCTGCCATGGGAGCTTAGGTTCATAGGTAGGCGCTAGGCTATCGGCCCAAGGGCCTATGTAAGCCTAGCCAACAAGGTTCCCTGGCTTACGCCACCCAAGAAAGTTATTTTCCTGTGCCACTGTCGAGTAGAGACACAGAAGTGATCCCCGGGGTGTATTTCCTATTTCCCATCCACTAATCAAGATTTTTCTTGAAGAGTGCTAATGAAGAACTTTGCTTGACATAGATGGGTAGCCTGTTCCAGAGTATGGGAAGTCTCTGGGACAGGAATCTATCCCTCTAGCATGTCCTGTTTATTGTGGTGACAAGGTTTAGGTCCCTAGAGCGTGTAACTTGGAGGGATTGTCCCAAGGTCTCTTATCACACTTTCGGTGTTAAGTAGACTACCACCTATGTGCTAGTTCATGGGTACAGAGTTTTTAGCAAAGGGGATGACAATGCACTTTTTGGCACTGAGCTTGGGACCATGGTTTTGACACCAGGCATCTGTCTCAGTGAGGCCCTTTTGTAGGATGTACACATCATTAGGAGTTTTGATTATGGCTCCTAGTTTGCAGTCATCTGCGAATTTAGTTAGCCAAAGACCTTCTGTGTTAGCCATTTAGATATTTGAAGATCTGGCTGACCCAACCACTAAACTTCCATGAGCACATTGATATGCTGAGAGCCTAGGTCAACAGTCTACTCTTCTGGTCCAAACAAATATAATTTTCTAACATCCAGCAAGGGCTGCTGTAGTAAAAGGCATCTTCCTTGTTCAACTTGAGTATGGTCTTCCCTTGTTTACATCATGCACTGTCAAAAACACTGGCACCCTTCAGGCCCTCTGTCATAAAAGAAATTGATTCACAGCTAATTTACCATGGAATGAATTCCACTGCCTTATTCTTTCAAAGGCTAGGTGGCTTTCAGTCCAGGCCAAATCAAATCTTCTTCTCGGTTCTTAACTCTTAAATACCAGGACTAGACACCCCTGTTTCTCTCAGATTTGGTCCCTCCCTACCAAGTCCTTCTCTCACGCTGCACTGTACAAGTTATTGTTTCCATTCACTGGCTCCAAAGCTTTGTCAGTCACTTCTGCCTGATTTATCTGATCACACAAAGTACTCCCTCTCAGGCCAGAGTTCAAACAATACTTAATAAACAGTTTAAATGCAAATGCCAAGTTAAAGGACATGTCACATAAACCAGTGTTTCCTACTGCATAGTACCATTACCTCCCGTATACCTGATTCACCTGATTAACTCACTCATACTCAGCTGTGGCTACTACCAATATCTCAATCAATTCTACTTCTACTTTAAATCTTTTCTTCCTTTTCTATTCTAATTATGTAATTGTACATACATATTTTCTTGCTAGATCTTCCATGTATATATTGCTTGTTAGACGTTCTATGCTTACCCTTAAATGTAAACCATTATTGTACACTGTACATTGGCTAGTTACTGTATTATGTTCACTGGGCTGAGCCTGTAATTCTTTATTTGATAAGGGTTTAACTAGGTAAATAAATTAAAAAAATACATTGATAAATAAATTATTTAACTTATTCAGTACAACACAACTCTTTGCAGTCTCAAGTCAGTTAAATGCTCTTTCTCAAAATGTGCTTGTTGCATTCATTACATACCATAGTACCACAGAATTCTATCTGTTGAAATTTGTAAATGCCTAAATTGCTCTTGACTGAAAATGGTCTGACAACCACACCACCAACATGGTTAATAAAGTTAATAAAAAAAATGTGTTCATCAAGTGCTTATCAGTCTTAAGATAGATTTATAGTGAGACTCTGCAAGGCCGCCCTCCTGTCATCACAGTCTGAACGCCCTGCACTTTAGTCATTCTTTTTAAGGGATAAATGAAAGCATGCATTACTATAGTATCGGCCTAAAAAAGAAAGCTAACATCATGTACTACCACCCTTTAATAACGGAAGGATAAGAGTAACTAAGGAAAGACATGATTTCCTTTAACATAATTAGACAAGCAAGTTAGATGACAAAACAGCATATCTGTTAGACTGGGATGCTATGCTAGAAAAACTGATAGTATCGCTTTGAAAAGAAGGACATGATTTCCTATAAACTGATCAAATAGATGGCTCAGTGACATGGTCGGTGTTGTCCAGCATGGGCTGTCCTGTATACGTGTAATGAATCACATGCTTTCCATCATGGGTGCACCAGAGTTGTCATGGTACTTACAGTGAAAGTGCACAGAAAAAATTGCCTCAGGGGAAACTAAGGTTCTTCTACAGGCACCCTATTAGCCCATGGCAGGAGAATCTTTGAGAGGGGTAAGACAGATAAGGGATTCATCAGCAAGATGTGGTAGGAAATGGTGCAGCAAATAAGTGCTGTAGGTGGACCAAACTGTACAGTGCTGCAGGTACATTGCAGGGTCACCAACATGATCCTACAGGTGAAGAACTGAGCACAAGACATAGCTGCAGACAGGTCAATCACTGGAGCCAGTTCTACAAAGTATCACCTATATATCTGAGAAACGGAAAGGACAGAACACTAATTCCAGTTGGATTGATTGTGGGAGTTGGATTGATCTATTGAAATCTCTCAGGTTAGTAGTCATAAAGTCAGTCATGAAGAAGATTGGCAGCATGTCTGCCTTGTGTACTCACACATGGCCATTAACATCAGAGCTGCAGTTGGGAACACTTGCACACATTACTGCTCTTCACATGTCAGTGGGAATGCACCAGGTGAGTTGTATGACATAGTGACATGCCATTGCAAGCAGGCATTAGCAAGCATTTTTAAGCAGTGTACTCACACATGTCAAACTGAATGTATGTCACCAAGGGATAATGGGTCTGCATCAGACTCATCTTGCACAAATATGCATGTGCACATTGGTCATATACAGTATACTCCTTGCATGCACCCATCTGTCTGATGCATGTGGTGGAAATAACACATGTACTGGTTTACATATGGTTAAATTATCTGCATGTTTTCAAAGGTTGCATTAAATAACAGTCTTCCCCTACAGGTCTAAACATGTCTGAGATCAGTGTGTCTGCAAAGACTGACCATGATGGCATTGTGCACACAGCATTGACATATGACACATTGATACTGTCAGTAGTGCTAACAGTGGAGGGAACATTCCCTTTTCTCACGGATAAGGGAACTGTGAATGTGCAAGGTAGCCCTCCTGTATCACCTTGGTTGAGGGAAGGCCATCCCATCCATGCAAACCTCACATATATTACATAGGCAACACACATACAACCAGCATCTGAGGGATGCACAACACCTGAGGTGTGGTATTGAGGAAACCTAAGTCCGAAAACCTGATGGGTCATTATTCTGTGATGTTGGTGTTATCTCAGGCGTCAACCAGAAAATATGCAGGGCTGTCATCCAACCAAAATGGATGATAATTGGACTATGCTAGAGGTACTCAGTGTGCTGTGCAAGCTACGTGAAGTTACCCATGGTCACCATAAATACCTCCACTTATTACACTGAATGCCAGCTCGTTTGGCAGCTGTTAGTGAGTGTGTGTGGTACTTGGAAATGTCAAACATAGATGAGGTAGTAGAGAGCGGCACACTGTAGGTGTGCTTGGTCACTTTGTAGGGAAGGTTGCATCCATTGTGGCCTCCATCCTTGGCTCTGTCCACTTAGGTGGCTGGGAATTATACATATTCTCAATCATCATTTCCACCCCTGGCTGTGGCAGATCACATGGCCATGGATAACATTCTTCTGCTTTTACTATGGCCACCACTCCTGGCCAAGGATGATCATGTTGCTGTGGATGATAGCCTACTTCTCCCACTATGGCCTTCATTCCTGTCCATGGATGATCATGTGGATGTCAGTTACACCTTGGATGATACTGTTCTTGCACCAACATCACCTCAAACTCTGGAAGTAGATAATCTAAATGGATCTGAAAAATGTTTGTCCCACTCCACTGTTGGTAAAGCCCACAAGGCTTCCCACTCAGGGTTACAGAGGTCTACAGAAGACCACTCAACACTAATAACCCCAAATGACACACATCCAGGCAGAATGTAATAACAGCCATCAATGGCATGGCAACCTTCCCACATATGTGGCTGACATGCTACAGCCTCATCTGAAGTACATGGCTCCATACCTGGTTTTGCAAGGACAGATGGTACAATTATCCACCATTCCATCCCTGGAAGCCCTACACCATCACCCGAGGACAAGATCCTTGACACCTCACAACCCCTAAACAAAGGCTTACTGTAGGAACCACCCATGCCATGACAAATCAGTCTAACAGACATATCTGATTGGTTGATTTAAGCAGTAAAGCAATGAATGGATACATAGACTGCAATGCATCTGGTGCTGTCACAAAGAAAGAATTCTGCATATTGAGGAGCATACTTATACATATATGTTGAATGTGACAAATACATCTGACTGTGATTCAGAAAACATGAACATATAGAGTGCCACCAGAGGAAGAGGTATGCAGAAACCTCCTCTACCTATTTAGCTTAGATCATGCATGGTTTGTAAGGTGACAAAGACAGTAGTGGTGGGACCAGCAATATGCAAAAATGATTTGTTGGTTGAACAAGTATAGCTGGCTTCCGAGGCAGTATAGTGCATTAAGAGTTATCAGTGAAGATGCATCAGATTTCAACATGATACCCTGAGGTGTTAGTCTGTCATGGATATAACCCACAGACAACTGATACTCACAGCTGTCCTGTCATTAACATTATGTCACTTGAAATATGGGTGCTGTAAGTGAGTACAAAGCTATTATTGAGGCTATCACTTTTACATAAGCTCAACAAGTTATTAATGAATTGCTAATCAGATCTCTTCATTAAAATGTCCATCTACTTACTGCATTGCAAACTGATGAGACAGGTGATATGTCACCTATTGGTATGTCTCATATGATAATAAATATGCTACTCTGGACAAAAGATAAAATGTAATTTATTTTACTTTCTTACCCAAATAGTGGAGATTTTAGAAAAGAAGGGAATCTAGGCTTCATGAATGAAAGCTACAAGAAGAGAAAAACATGGGATGCATTATTGAGTAATAACAGCATTTCCTTGGGAGTCCCACAACAATGAAGTGATAACATGAGAAAGCACACAGGTGTGTGTGTGTGTGTGGGGGGGGGTGTGTGTGTGTGTGTGTGTGTGTGTGTACACAGAGAGAGGAGCTCTTAATAAGACTGACAGTCTTTAAAGTTGACATCTGTTTTGTTGGCACATTTTGGTCAACAGGTGTGCAAGACTGCACAGTCCATAGCGTTGGAGAATATCCCCTTTCCCCAGTATTGTGTGATTTTAGAGACTGTTCAAGAACAGATATTTCAAAAAATGGTTGAATTAAAGGACAGAGCATGTAGGGAAAAACTGAGATTTTCTGCTGTAGTAGAGAAACTAGAAAGAACAGACTGCATTAATTTTATGAAGTCACACATGAGTACTTGGACTGGTATTCTACAGCAGGAACTGTTAATCGATAGGGTCCATTGTATGCATGCTCCAAATATGACAATGAGAAAGCAGCCAAGACCTGTATTAGTAAAGATGCAAACTTACCAACAAAATGAATTGATCCTGACAAACTGTGGAAGAAGAGCAAAGTATTAAAAGCTGGAGACAGTAGAGTGTTTGTGGAAAATGATTAGTCACTGTATACCTGGCAGAAGAGAAAAAAAATCATTCCAGCAATCTTGAAATGTAAAGAGACAGGTGTGATATTCAAGTAGCTGTATCTAGCAGTCATCAAATTTTTTTTCTGGAATATCAACATATATCTTTTTTATGCAAAACAGGTGTGGATGAAATATAAGTTTGTCCATCAAAAAGTGAAACATTAGGCAGAACAGGACTCTGCTTCAAATTCTTTTTTATAATAACACACACACAAAGACTTTGCTAGTGAATCCTCTTCCACTGTTCTGAGGAAAATGCTTGCTAGGCAGAGAAAAGCTCAGCAGTTGACTAGAAAAATTGGCAGTACTTTGTGATTGAACCAGAATCTGGAGTTGGGAGATGGAAATGAATAGGAAGTAGACCAGTAACATGGAAATTAGTGAATAAATGTGAGACTGCAAAACCTTAATTGCATTTGTAAATTATGGCTGTATAAAAATAAGTGGAAAGAGTAGAATTTTGTTGAGTTTGTTAAAATTGTGCGGAACTGAAAAAAGGCATTTGCCTCATTTCATGTCACTAACGTTTGGAAGGACACTTAAGAGGTGGGGTAGAAAAAGGAAAAAGTATCTGTAAGGAAAACAATTTCTGTTCTAAAGTAAACCGATACATTTTTTTTTTATTTTCTCTTTCTTTCTTTCTTTCTTCTTTTTTAGTAGTATTAAATGTAGACATTAGGAGACAAGTATGTTTAAGTTAATAGGCTGTAATCCTGGGTTGCTGAGGTAGGGGATGGGGTGAAAAGTACACAGATCATAATATATGCAGAGCTGTTTTCTTTTACTGTTGCTTAGGTGAATGTCAGCATTAAGACTCCTGGCTTAACCTAATAGCAAGTTTTAAGTGGAAACTAAGTAAATAAGAGAACAATGAATATAATGAATAGTATTTCTTTAGAGATACATGTTTCAGCTAGACTTTAAAAGCCTGCAACTGAGGACTACATTTTTTGTCTCACATTTCCATGAAGAAGACAAGCTAAGGATAGAGAAAAAAGCCAGACCACTGGTTTCTTCAAGGCTAAAATTTAATGTTTTCTGAAAATATTCACGTTCTTTTTCACATTAGGATGGGGGATAAAGATAAAAAAGAGCAGATACCAATTATCATAAGTAGAAGCACAGGCAATAGCATGCATCTTAGCATGGATGACCTCAATGTTGGTTAATTAAGGCCTGTGTTTTCAACTATTTCATACAGTTATTCCTATTAGGAGGCTTAACTTCATTATTAGTGTTGTGTGCTTGTATTTAACAAGTTATGGGGGGGGGTTCTGTGGATTTGTTAGGGGTTTTCTTAAAACAAAAAGTGTTGTAAAATGTGACATAGGTTCCAGTGTTGATGGTAAGAAAAAAAGTTGCATAAAGGATTAAAGCATCAGTGGGAAAATGGATCACAAAAACTAGAAATAGACATTTTAAAAAGCTATCTTATATAATAAGGGGGTAAAATGACATATTATCATAACAGTGACACTTTCCATATTATCTTGGAATGTGACTCATCTGATAGGTAAAGACAAAAAGGAAATAATATTTAATTATGTTAAGAAATGCAGAGTGCAAAATGTAATCCTACAGGAGACACATTTGGAAAGAACCAAGTATAAATTTGATGAAGAAAACATTTCAGGATGGATATTTAGCAGAGTATCAGGGACAAAGGGAAAGATAAGTACTTTTATTACTTGCTAGAGGAGCTCTAATACTGACAGGAGAGGAAAGAAAAGCTAATAACACTAGATTTGTGGTAGTAAGGGACTGCTAGCAAGAGATGAGGATTGTGCTCTCATGTATTTATACTTCACCTAAAACTGCTATTATGGAGCTTAAAATGGGGGAAAATAATCAGCTTTCAGCAGAAAATATTATTTATATGTGGGGATTTGAATTTGACTTGCAATAATGACAATGTATCAGGGGGCCTAGAAGGGAAATATAACAAAAGAATGTAGATTTCTGAATAAACTCAGTAGTAGGAACTTGAAGAGAATTGACATTATTCCCCAAGGTGCAACAACTGGGCTAGATTAGACAGATGTTCACAGGAACACATGCATTTACTTGAGAACTTTGACACACATCCAATAACTATTTCAGCTCATGAACCAATAATTTCTAAGATAAAAATGCTAGCTAATGAAGTAAAGATTAGGCACTGGTGCTTTTCCACCAAATTGTTAGAAAGAGAGGAATTTAAGGCATGGGTAATGGAAATTATTCAATAATTATTAGGGAAGATAGAAAGTACTTCAGATGTAATAGGTAGTGAGTGAGATAAAATTAAAGTGGAGATTAAAAACAGTGTAGAAATGAAAGAAAAAGAGATATGGTTAAGAAGTAACAAGAGTTATTTAGAGGGGCTGACAAATGTTAAAGTATTACAGAATCAGGGGAATATTACAGACCAGAAGAGGTGCAATTGCAGAGTGCTAAAGAGAAGATAAGGGAGTACCTGGATAAAGATAAGGGAATACCTGGATAATATGCATGAGTTTTGATAATAACTCAACACACAAAAACCCTTGGAACAACAACTTAGGCAACAGAAAGTAGAATGAGTTGTTGCCAGATTTAGGGAGCCTATAACAATAAAAATAACCAGAGATCCTGAAGAAGTATTAGAGATATTTTGAAATTTTTATGAGAATTTATATAAAGCAGAAACTGAATAATTTTACACATAGAAAGGTCTTGTTAAGTTTAATTCTGGAGGCTTCCCAAAAAGCAATTACTTCAAAATGGCAATCAAAGTCTAAACCAAGTATACTTGAAGTAGTAAATGTTGTAACAGAGGTAAAAAACAGGAAGTGGGATTTTTTAAAAAAAGGTGGGAGTAAATTACATCGAAAAATGGAAATTCTGGGAAGAATAGATGCAGAAAAATGTTTTGGAGGATGAATGAGATTTCAGAGAAGGGAAGAACTGAATGATTAGTGTAATGTTAGTTTATTATATTGTATAGAACAGTATATGTGATTTATAATATTTGTAAATGTTAACTTGTTAGTGTGGTTTAATTACTTTTATATAAAAGTTTGTCTGTATCATATGTGATAATTCAATAAAGATGTGTTTCTTAAAAAAAAAAAAAAAAAAAAAAAGGTAAGTGAGATCTAGAAGGCACATCTTCAGGAGCAATGTGATCCATGTGGATTGTTGCTGCTGCTGCAAATCAAGGAACGTGTAAGCAATGTTTTAAGCATGATTAATCACTTTTTTGCATCCTTTCTGGATCCACACAGCTGATCATCAGTTGTTTCCATGGTCCCTCTTCATAAACTTGGCCTGCTAACCCCATCCTAGCCACCCAGACTATCTTTCGTACATGTGGTGGGTTCATGAGGACATTGAGGCACCTTATGGCAGCATCATAAGCTTTTGAGGAGTGTTTTCTCCTGTATCTCACCAAGAGCAGTAAATAGCTAAATTGGTGCCCCCCCCCCAGAAAAACTAAAGACGAAAAAAAAAAAAAAGGCAGCTCTTCTTTCTTTTCTACCCTATCACTCTGTTTCACTTCAGTATTACAAATGGATCATTCATTCATTAATTCATTCTTCATTCATTCATTCATTCAAGCAGCCACATGACCACAACTGTTTATATGAATGAAGAGAATGCTGAATTGTAAGCTGTACTGAATGTGAGAATACATTCTTGGTACTCAGTTTCTTCATTGCCACTCATATCTCATCTACTAATAACCTGCACTTTAGGCAGCTCCCCCCTTTTCCTTAACCCAGCTACAATTCTGAATCCTCCCTCTCCACCTGCCCAGTGGTACTCTGTGAGTGGGGCATGCAGTGAGCTTAAGTACTGGAATACTACCCCATCGTTGCTGTGCCCACTCACAGAGAGCACTGTGCAGTGGTTTCCTCAGTCTCCACCAATGAAACAAAGCATGCAAGTGTACCCCAAATGCGTACACACACACACACACTCTCTATGGGCATACTTATCCTTCCATCTTGCATGGTTAAGCACCAAATCTGCTATTTCAACTTGGCTTGTCTAAGCTGTAGTCAGGGCTTTTATTTCACAATAGTACCAGTTCAGGTAAAGGTGTTTTAATTACTGTCTTTAGTGAGTAAGTACTGAACAGAAGTCAGTGGCAAGTTCCTCAGTAATATTAATAAGGCAATTATGAGTGCAGAACAGACTGCAATCAGACTGAAATCATAAACAACTGTCTTTTATTTTACATTTGTTTAGCAGTCTGCAGGCAAAAAAAATGTTACATCCTGGTAAACAAGAGCATTAAAGTCAGTGCATGTTACACAAGAAGGACCAATAGATGCTGAGGATTTATTAATTTTAATTGTGCCCTGCAGACAGATGTAATATTTAACCCTACATATATATATATATATATATATATATATATATATATATATATATATATATATATATATATATATATATTTTTTTTTTTTTTTTGACATGCAGGAGTTGTCTAGCATGAAATGAAAAAGCTTGACCAGACATACAGACACACAGAGGTTGACTCTGAACGCTTGAATTCTTTCTTGGTGGGGGAGTTAATGGAATGTGTACAGATCAGTAGGTACAAAGGAAATATTATTTCAGCTTGGGATAATTTTGGTTCCCATGTGATCTTAGTTATTACTTGAATGTTAACACTTTGTTTTTACTAGTGAGAACTCAATAAACATTTTTTTTTATTTATAAACTGCAAAAGCAACCTTTCTTTTAGAGACTACCTGAATTTGTAACATGGGGCAGGCAGCTCCATTTCAATGTGATAATGATGCAAGAAACATGATTCATTAAACGATAACGTAATGGATGTTAATGTCAAGAGATAACTGTTAAGCATTGAACTTCAAGTCTGAGTACCTAGCAACAAAACACTAATGTGCGATCCAAATTAACTAGCGGATTACTTTATATTTTTCTGTTTGTTGCTGTTTTTTTCCATCTAAATCATTGAATACACAATCTATAATACGAATGTCATTATGCACTTAAGTATTTAGAGCTGCTTGGCAGTTACTATGGAAACTGGTACTTTAATGATCAACCTAAAAATTATTGTACTTAAGTGCTATTCAAAGTGAGTATGCCATTTCACTAAAGGGAAAAAATGTAAAATTTAAATGGCCATTTGAGCAGATGCAAGAATGTCTTGGCAAGAGTAGACTGCATTATTTTTTTTTATAAATCCCCAAACTTGTTTTCATTTTCTAGCCTAGAAGTTGTGTTTTATCTCTTCCTTCTTTCAGTGGAGATACAAGCTCAGCTTCGACAAACTGTCCTCTTTGCTTAGATGATGGGGTCATGAAGTTGTTATATATTAGAGGATATTGTTTGGGAAGCCTTAAGAATAAGCAGCTATGCCCACAGGATATGAAGGTAAAGGTGTTACTTAGTGGAGGATGGATCGATGCAATACCTAGACGAACACTGCAAAGTGAAAGTAACTATACAACATAAGCTGCCAACAACCAAGGGATCTTTAAGTAAAGAACTGAAGGTGAAGGTGAAATTCTGTTATGCATTGTAATAAGAAACTTGTATTGGCAAACTATAATACAGATTCATGAATAATCTGCTTAATAACAGCTTCACAGAAAATATTTGCCATCCCTGTGGAAATCTACCAATGATACACTAACACAGCACATGTAAAGGCATTTAGGAGTTTTGCTACAAAGTCTGAAACAGAGTGTAAAACCAGACTATCACTACTGGGAAATTTAAAAAAGCAGCAGCTGAATCAATTTTTAAAATAATGATATCAAGAGGAATATGAAAATAGCAATTAGCAAATCCATGTCTAGTATTTATTATGGCAATTTATAACTAGTACACGTATGAGATTTTATTACTAGTGCATACATACGAGGTATAGAATGCAAGAGAATATGAAATTATACTGGTCCTCTGGAAAGCATCTAATTTGTTTTAGGTTCATTGGTACTTAGTAAACTATTGATCTTTGTGGATCTTAAGAAGCCTAGCCTTACATTTCCATGGTAGATTTAGCCCTTACCTTTTGCATACAAATACACCAGAGATGGGCCAAACAAGGATATGTTGGGGCATTTACATGTTTCCCCTATCCATAAGTAACAGGGGTATTTAACCATTGCTGAATTTGTGGCTACCCATCCATTCATGCAAATTGAATAGACTAGGAAAAGTACTTTGCTTGAGATGGACTGGAGAGGAAAATGGATTGATAAAAGTGGTAATCACTGTAATACAAACTCATCCCTCTGACATGTTCTTTTTAATGTGTAGAAAGGATTGAGATCACTTGAATGGGTTTTTCTGATACAACTAAACTTGAGAATGTGTTATATGTCTGAGAGAAGAGAGTCTGGGTTTAGCTCTATATGCAAGGCAAAGGTCATTTCTCAGTGCCTATATGATAATGAAAAGAGGAACATGGCTGTGAGATGACCTGCATAGTTTTTACAATTTAGGTCCTTGATTTTTTTTTTTTTTTTTTAGTTAGAAAGCATTGTGGTCAGTCCAGTTGTGAGAAGTGTTTAGACAGGTACATACTGAAAGGGCATTATTCTCAGTGATCGGCCTAATGAGTGCTGAGTACATTGAAACACTTAAACAAATGTCAGTAAATAAATAAAATGTCAAAATTTTTGGATTTGGATGCAATACTTTAAGCTATAAGCTGTGCAATAAAAAGTAACTTCCTTGGTTGCTTGCTTGATAAAGGAAATTACATGCATATCTTGACATTAAGTCTAGTCTATGGTTTTGACACAGATATTTGTTTGCAGCAGGCCCTTTTGGAGGATCTTGGTGTCCTGAGGGGAGTTTACGATAGCACCAAGTTTGAAGACATCTCCAGACTTGGTCAGCTACAAACCATTAATATAAGCTTTGACCTTCAAGAAGTAAATGCCAAAGAAAAGCAGCCATAGGACTGAACCCTGGGGTGCACTCATGATGGCAGGTCTTTTGTAGGAAGCATAACCACCCACCCTAACTTCCTGTTTTTTTGGGGGGGGGATTAATGTATGATGACTTACTACATATGCTTTAAAAATATATTTTACAGGTCAGGTTTAAATAATATAAAAATTTGGAGTGCTAGAATCCATGGAGCCTCAATCTGTAGAAGGAGCCAACAAATTGTTATGAGCTAACAAAATAGGAATCAAGAGTAATCAACATTTTAGACTGGATGTAAAGCACAATAATATGGTTTTTATCTTTCTCAAAGAAGGATTTTCTAACTGAATGCATAGACAATGTACTGGGAACATTTTGCAGTAAAACACTTCTTATCAATTAATTTAGAAGTGGATCATTTATACGTATACATAGTTTGTGTGTGTGTGTGTGTGTGTGTGTGTGTGTGTGTGTGTGTGTGTGTGTGTGTGTGTGTGTGTGTGTGTGTGTGTGTGTGTGTATGGCAAATTAATAGATTTTTGACAAACTCTATGTAGCAGATTCATGAACGCGTACACTAAGTGTACACTGTTCTGAGTGAATAGACAACACAAGCATAACTCCTGCCTTCTTCCCCCTAGTTTTAGTCTTTCTATTGACTTACTTGTAGCCTTAAATATCAAGGGGGAATCATAATGCTTACCACAAAATGTAGACTATGTGTACACTTAGTATAATCTTTATGGGTTACTAGCTAGCCCAAACAATGTTGTAGGGATGTTCTTGAATACAGGTCATGTACACTTAGTATAGGCATTCATGAATCTGGCCCTATAACTAATTCACAATTGCTTACCTATGCTAATCTGTATATTAAGAGCTGGAGCCCAAAGAGATATAAGCTCCTCCTGCCCACCCATTAATATTAATGCCCTAAATAATGGCTCTTTAAGTTAGTATTCCACATTCGGTAACACGTTTTAAAACTATTTTGTTTAGAACATGATATGAAACAAGCTCTTGCTTTTCCATAAAAAAAAATTATACATGAAATAGCTATTTTATGCAAAGACAAAAGGTTGTTTTATGCATGAGCACTTTTAATACAATCTGATGACTCCATATAACAGTACAAAGTTACAAGGAATCTTTAATCTAGTTTTACTGATTAAGTCTGTTAATTACACCATTTCAGATTACTTTTTTAATTATTTAATACATTTTAAAACAAATCAGCACAGTTTATGATATTCATCATCATCTACATTTTCTTACATTAGTTGACTTTCTCATAGAATCAATTTAACTAAAACTACTGAAAGTAGAATTGTAGAGGCAGAAGAAGAGGAAGGTTGCCTTTACATTGAAAGATTAGGATAGTGACCATGGTCCTGGAGGATTTTGCGATGGAAGGTGGAAGTGAGAGGTCAAAACTGAATTACCCTTCATGTGTGGAAGTAGAGAGAGAGATAGAGAGAGGGGTGCATGCTGCATGCATCTCGTGTTGTGGATATGAGTGTGACGCTATCAAGCCTTGCTCTGTAAACAGCTTCTGTGGTACATACATGCTGCAGGGCTCATACACAATGAGTGATAAGAGATCTCTCATGTCCTTAAGCATGCAAATCTGCCATCAGGCACAGGCATTAATGTTATAAGTATAGAACTCCATCATGGCTGCCCAGATGATAGCTTCTACTCCCCACAATCTAATTGATCTAATCTAATTCCAATAAGCAGGGTAATGAATGGGAGCAATCATGGGAGAACAGATGTGGGCAGTAATGGAACAAGAAAAACAAAATAAATATCAGGTTACTCCATAAAATGCAGAAATCAAGAAAAAGTGAGAGGGCAGTATGGATTATTCTTTGTTTTCCTATAGATTCTAAGAGAGGTATTAGCATTCATCTCCAGCAAAAGACAGTCAGTTATTGCTGTTAATTGATTTCTTGGGAAAATAAAGTGTATTTTGTATATAAATGGTAGGCTATGACTTAGGGACTAGTGCATTGGAGGTTTTTCATGTGTACACAAAGGAAACCTATGTTATAAATGTAAACTTTTTTTTTCAGTAGTCCTGATCGCGTGTAAAAATAATGAAAAACTAAATGAACAATGAGATGAGTGCAAATTGAAGTTCTTTTGTGTCACAAAGGTCTTCATCAAAAGTTTTCATTCTGATTAAGTTGTTTAAACAAATGAGATGAAAACACTTAATACATTTGTATTTCTCTATGTGCTGCCATATTTTGGTGTTTTTCTTTAGTTCTTTGCAATTTGATTCTGTAATCACATTGCTGATCCCATAAGTTAATAATTTTGCATTCATGTTTTTGTTTCCAACTTTCTATTAGATGAAACAATGGCAGTGCTGTTGTGTTGAGTTCCAAAACACAGCAATTTTATTAATTTATTCTTTGCCAACGAAAGAAAGTATAGCAGTCTGCAGTCTGCATTATTTTGAATGCTACCACAGAAATAATCTTATAAAGTTGATGAAAGGACAAATCATCATTTTGAAAACTATTACTGGTGTTTCTATCTGTATGAGAATTAGGTCAGTTCATTTTAAACTGTTGTTTCAATACAGCTGTTAATTGCAATATCAGCTACTATTCACATAAAGCATCTTAAGAGCCCATATTAAAATGAGTAAGATCATTGAAAATAATGAGAACTCAAACATCCAAGATATCTGAGACACTTTAAACAAACTAATTCAGTGACCTTGACCTTGGACTGGAGATTAAATTTCTGCAGCTAATAAATGTCCATAATATGTAACTTGTGAATTAGATTTGTAACACTTCAAGTCAAGAGATAAGCAGAACTCTGCTTTTATTTTTCAGTGGTATAAGAAAAAAATGAGTTAGCCTCAAAGTGATATTCCATGTAGAAAAGTTTATGACATGCAACTTGTAGCCAGAAAAAGTGTAATAGTATTACTAGCTCATGTAACTATATAGAATGGTTGTTTCATGCCTTAGATTTGTTTGTGAATTTTGAGCAGACTACAATGGCAGTCATTTTTCTATAAGCAATACCACATATTATACCAAAATGCCTCTGCTGCTGTGAAAAAATAAGGAGACTAACATCTGAAATGAAAACTAGTTATTCTGAGTCTTTAGGACAACAAAATATTTCCTAATTTTCTGCATAAAAGATTTATTCTTTATTTGAAACACTAATATATTATTCAAAACAACAGAAAAACAAATTTTAGTGACAAGGAGCTTTTTATTTTGGTAAAAAGATGAAGTCCAGTTCTTTGCACTGTTTGTAAGATTAACTTGTCTTGCAAAATCTTACATTTCTATAAACAGTATCCCACTTTGAGCATTTGAAAAGATGACATGCTTATGTAAAAGCATTTGAAAAAAATGACATCCATATGTAAAATTCATCATTTTATGTTTTATTCATTTGCCTTTATTATATCAGTACATTGACAACACTGTCTGTCTTCTACAGCTGCATAATCCCCCCAACTCTATTTCCTTTATCTTACGCTATTAGGAAGTTAACTTTGCACGAGTGGTCTGTTTGCTTGACATACAGTTGTCTCAGCTACTATAAATTACCTACTTCACAATGACCAGATGTTTAGTCCATAGTGCATGCACCACCAATGGCAGCAGCAGTATAAAGGGCTCCAAAGTTTGTGTACAGAATGCCTGGTTATCTCATCCAAGTCTTCATCAGTAACCAGTTATTCAATGAAGCACCTACTATACTCCTCCACTGTCAGTTCAGAAGAACAATGTTATGTTCTCCAACACAATGTCTTGACTGAAATGTACATTCTTCAAAGGAAGTCACTGCATTTGAAGGTTACTTGGCAGAAGAGGTGGGGAGTTCACAGCTAATTATATAAAGTTAGAGGCTACATGTGGTATAGGCTGCTGATTTGAGAATATGGAGGTGTGCCCCAATAAGAAAAAAAGTTTTAGAAAACAATGTTAATCACTTTCTGTAATCAGTACAGTTTCTGATGCAATCTTTTTGATTGTTCTTGTGCTCCTCCCCCAGTGAGGATTTCAGTGAAACAGTTGTTTATTCTTTATAACTCCTCCAACCACCCCCCACCCACACCCCTTGCCTATTTCTTAAAGCTGGACTTGTGGTACTGCAGGCAAATACATTACTAGCTTTTTAATGACAATACGTTAGCTAGCTATAGAAGGGTGATAAATGGGACAGCTGAGCTCCAGATGCTGATGCTGCTACTTATCTATTTATTTATTAATCTGATGAAAAACTAGCCTTGATATGTGTTCAGTGTCAGTATGTGAGTGTAACATCAAACATCACTAGCTTTCCTGGGACCAACATGTAAAAATATATATATTTTTTATACAACAGCAGACATTCAAATGCCAGAAGGCCTAGACAGCATCCTTATTTGTAGACAAACCTACGGATGTGGTTTTTAATATACTATTGAAAATGGCAGAAATAGAAGAGGTTAATGTTGGACATCAGGTGTTAGTAGAGGATTGCATAGATAACATTGCTGTTATAGACACTGTTCTGAATAGGCAAGCCTTTCATTTCCATGAATGTAATGAAGCTCTTAAGAATATCAGTTGGAGGTTTTGGAAGTAGAGTCCATGATGGAGAAACTGCAAAACTAAGAGTGACAGAACAATGTACAACTTGTTGGACTGATGGAGGAAGCAATTAAAAGGAACTACATGACTGCATTTCGAGAAAACCACCTTCCTCAAGCTATGAACTTTGAACTGCTTATTCCTTTAATAATTAAGAGGATTGACAAGGCCCTTATGTTTCCTTCTTGTTAAGTACCAAATTGCTGAAATATGAATATAAATAGAGGAGTCTTAAAGTTCCTAATAAGACTGGCCATTTCACCTGGGCAATATAAAATCTGTTTCAGGACACTGCCCTTCACACTTGAAAAGAAAGCATGTTGAGTGCTAATGTTCACACATTGTTTTAGAAATAATGTTCTGACAATTTAAAAATGCATGGCAAATGAAAGCAGAAAATGCAAGAAAAGAGCTGTGGTGTTTTTGACTCCAAAAGGAACTCTTTTTTTATAAATGTATTAATTTTAAAAGAATAAACAGATAGCAACATTAAATTAATAAAGAAGTAGGTAACATAAAAACGTAAGTAACAAAAAACAAAATTCATCAACCAATAACTATTTATAAAAGATTCCAAAAAGTGAAAATAGGCAAACAATGTTGTTTATCTAGCCCAGTGTGTTTTGTGTCCTAGTTTTTATGTTGGTAAAACTACTAGGCATTTCAGGAGAAGAATATATGAACATTGCAGTGATGACAAAAATAAGTGAACTACTAATGCCTTGTATAGGCATACTGAAGCAGATTCTGGGCATTATTTTAATTTTTTTTTTAATTTTAGAACAGGATAAATTTGACCTTCGAGGTCATATTATTGATACCCACTTAAATAAATCTAAATTAAAATAGCAGTTAATCCTAGACGCTACCAGCAGTCCAGGATTAAAATTCATCAACCAATAACTATTTATAAAAGATTCCAAAAAGTGAAAATAGGCATATAATGTTGTTTATGTAGCCCAGTGTGTTTTGTGTCCTAGTTTTTATGTCAGTAAAACTAGTAGGCATTTCAGGAGAAGAATATATGAACATTGCAGTGATGTCAAACATAAGTGAACTACTAATGCCTTGTATAGGGATACTGAAGCACATTCTGGGCATTATTTTAATTTTTTTAATTTTAGAACAGGATAAATTTGACCTTCAGGGTCATATTATTGATGCCCACTTAGATAAATCTGATTTAAAATGGCAGTTAATCCTAGACGCTACCAACAGTCCAGGATTAAATGATTTTTGTTCTATTGTTTCAATACTGAGACTCAAGTTCTATGATGCCTTATAAGTAGACATTCACTTTACTTTTTTATATAAACGTTAAAGCTAATATGTGTGTGTGTATATATATATATATATATATATATATATATATATATATATATATATATATTTTTTTTTTTTTTTTAATGATCATTGGTGGGTGATATATACATAAATCTTTACATCTGACACCAAGTATTTTTGTTTTGAAAGGGTTTTTCACTGTTTTTTTTCAGTTGTTTTGTTATGTTTTATTGTTTTATTATAGTTAAGGGTATTTCCTTATATGGTGTTTCTTTAAGATGTCTTATCAGATGAATGTTTTTATTGGATTATTGGTATCAATCAATTATGTAATCAATATTATGTATTTAAGCTTGCATTTGTTTCATATTATTGTTCTGAAGATGTTTCTGCAACCATAGATGAAAGTGCTTTACAATAAACTGTTTTTCACTGTCTCTACTGGTTGGAATTGTGGTTCCTGGTTTCTTTATTTATAAAAGGTGCCTATGTATGTGGATATAATTCTAGTAGTCCTTGATTTGATAGTCATCAGTTTCAAATTACATACTTCATTCATAATGTTGGGAAATTCATTAAAAGAGGGAGAAGAATCACTTTGCCAGTTTCTTATTATGACTTTTCTTGCTGTTGATAGAATGCTCCATAAAATTGGCTATTTTAGTTTCATAACACACTTAGACATGGGAGCATTAAATAAAATCAATCATTTTGTTAAAGAAAATATATCCAAAAATAAAGACTGTAAAAAGATATTAATTTCTCCCAAAAAAGTTTAAGCATTACACAATCAAAAAACATGTGCTGCCAATCAACCTTGATATCTAGTTTACATCTCCAATAGACTGTTTTAGTCTTGGATATCAATTCAGTTCTATGAGGAGTAAAAAAGATCTGTAAAGACATTTCCAAGATAAACTTCTCCATTTAAGAGAGCTAGTCGTCTGTTTAGAAGATAATAAAATGAACTTTTTTCTTCCTCATGTGGAGAATCATTATTTATTTGTTTAAAATAAGACCAATAGCTATCTTTACTATATCCTTGTTTAGTTCTAATCACATTATAGATTTTTGATAGAAGTCCTTTACCAGATATTTCCTGCTGTACTAAAACAGATAATAAGTCAATTAACTTAGGAATAGAACTTCTTGCTTTTGGTTCTATAACATTGTCTGTTTTCCATAAAATGTCTGCAGTTATGCATATGCAACCACATGTCTTTGTCCAAATTAAAATTATTTAATATATGATGGTGAGCAACTAATGTACCTTTATCCATCAATTGAAATCGATATACTAAATTATTCTTTTTAACGGTATTCATAATCTGTGAGTTAAAAGTGGAAATATTGTTTTGAGTAAATGCTATTAGAAACTTTAGGAAAAGCCATGCTTTGTACATCAGGTTTCTGTACATAAAATTTTTTAAGGTATTAATTATAGTAGTAATATATGAGGAATTAATATTTATATTTACATTATCAAAGAAGTGTTTTAATAGCCAAAACAGGGAATTGTTAATAGGCCAGAATTTGGGAATATGGGACAATTTATTTGAGAACATAAGCTATCATGGAAATCTTTCCCGTTAGCAAGATAAGAATTATTAGTCCAAAGAACAAATGTTCTGATAATAGATGATAGAGAATATAGTTCCAGATCTGACAAACCAATGCTTCCTAGAGACTAACATCTTGTGTTTAAAGCTATTCTAGATTTATTAAGATGCCATAGAAATTTTAAAATTAAAGAATTAATTTTTTATACAGCTTTTAGGGGACGCAAGAGATAATGACTGAACACAATATAAACTATTTGGCAAGATGATCATTTTAATCAATATGAATCTCTCATCATTATAAAAAAGAGATTATTCCATTTATTTGTAAGGCGTTTTATAGATTTCAAACTATTGCCAAAATTAAGGGATAGCATTTTATTAATATTATCTGAAATAGTTATACATAAGTAATTTAACTTGTATTGAGCAATATACTTATTAAATT